>NW_004443942.1:12435788-12441759 GCF_000243295.1 Trichechus manatus latirostris
ATCCCACGATCAGCAGGCAACACCGCAGGTAAGCTGCTAACTCAAGTCCCAAGAACCAGAGGCCAGACGAACAGGAGCCAGCTGCAGGATCTAAGCAAACAAAAGCCCATAAGCCTTGCCAGAATGCCCACTAATATTTGATGCAGGCCACATGCCCAAGGAAACTCCCTCTCAACTGACTGGCTACTGAAAGCATATCCCATCATGGAGGTGATCACATTATATCAAATCTCTTCATGGAAGTGATCACAACATCATATGACTGCCAAACCACTGAGAATCATGGCCCAGCCAAGTTGACATACAACCTTAACCATCACAGTCATTTTCGTCAACTAGAGATAGTATGGGATACTGAGGAACATGGGTATGGTGGAAAGAGCACTGCTCAGAGAGGATCTGCGCTCCACTCTCAGCTCCCAGGTACTAGCTGGCATTTCACCTAGTCATTGGGCCTTTTTTCACATCTACACAATGAGGGGGTTGGATGTGATATTTCCTAAGGTCCCTTCTAACACTCTACGAAAGATATATGTCTCCGTAGCAAATAAAACATTGATGATCGATAGCTACCATAGAGCAAATTGTTTATTAAAAAAAATAATAAAATCATTTGGGCAGTAATCCAGTCTTCAAATTTGGAATCTCCTCCACTATAAGACCTCATTATATATAATTGTAGGTACCTATGAATTTTGGCTTCATTAGAATTTAGGCTTCTTTTCAGCTGCCTTGGGTTTGAGGAGGCTAGAATTTATGGTGGCCCCAAGAAGCTAATACTACATGGAATTTCCTTTTCTGGGTAAAGACACCATGTCCTTCACTTAGGTCCTGGAAATGAGTCTCTATTCTATTGTTTGTTTCATCCTCTCCCCTCTCCCTTTTACTGCCACTTAGTTCTTTTCTTCTGACTGGATTAACCTTTTCTCTCCTTTCATTGAACCTTTTTTTGGAGGTGTGGGGAGTGGGTGAAACTGTACACAACAAAACATATACCCACTGAACAATTGTTACTTGTGTGGATCATGGACAGTGGTTACATAATTGGTATTGTGTCACCCATTTCTCCCTATCTCTGCCCATATTGTTTCCTCACCATTAACTTAGACTCTCAGCCCCTCAAAGCTCTGTTCTGTGGTTTAGAATTACTGTTGTCCATTTAACCTCATATAGACAATTCTTTAAAAGAGTGCAGTGCTCAAGGTAAGCATTCTTTATTAAATGAGCTAAATTGTTGTTTAGTTTAAAGATGACTTCATGGGATAGTTTTAGTTCAAGGCTTAAAAGTTGTTTCCAGGAAGTAGATTTGAGGGTCATCGGACTTTTATGTATTAATTCAAAATTTTTTGAGCACGGACTATGTGCATGTGCTGATGCTGAGATGTGAGTTAAGAAGAAAGACCCAGCTGCTACCCTCACTGGACTAAGAGTCTAGACCAAGAATCTCCATACCTTTTTGATTATCCATCCATCAGTAAAACAATTGAGGATACACTCCTTACTAATATGTAAGGTGTACTGTAAAACATACACAAAAATTGGAAATTAAAAAGATGAGCGTTAGCTCTAGACTTTGCTCCCTTAGTGCCTGGGTAGTGCTCTTGGCCACTCTTTGAGACCCTATCATCTAGAGTTATGACAGACAAGAGAAAACAGAAAGGAGGGGGTGTAAGGTTGTAAAGTCATTAAAAGAGAGCAATATGTGACTAAAAGCAGTACCCCCAGCCTTACCTTCTCGTTCCCTTTGCTTCTGATGGATTTGCCTTGCATGTGTGTTTCAATGTCATCGTCCTTGTTTTTTCACTGCAGCCCGGTCTTGCTGCTAAAGTTGGTATATCTGTCCTGAGGACCACACTAGGAGCCTCTCCCAGGGCCTAAGCTTGACATTCATGGATTGCTTGATTACATTTTCTTTAGATCTCCATCCCCCCAGACGCTCCCAGCCCACCACCCAAACTGAGTGGTAATCTTTAAGATGAACCTTCAGCTTTTTGGAAATAACTCACATCCTTTTCCCCCTCAGGAGGGATTTGTTCGTGTTGACCGAGATTATGTGCTGAAGTCTGCAGAGCTGGCAAAAGCTGGGGGGTGCAAACATTTCAACTTGCTGTCCTCTCAAGGAGCCGATAGGTCAAGCAGTTTTTTGTACCTGCAGATTAAGGTTTGTACACATTTCCATCTTTCATATACTTTGGAGAACACTGGCTGATTGGCACCACTAGATAACACAAGAGGGCACTGGTGTTTCAGTGGTAGAATTCTCACCTTCCATGCAGGAGACTGGGTTCGATTCCCAGCCAATGCACCACATGAATAGTGACCACCACCTGTCTGTCAGTGAAGGCTTGTATGTCGCTATGATGCTGAACAGGTTTCAGTAGAGCTTCCAGATTAAGATGGACTAGGAAGAAGAGCCTGCTGATCCGCTTCCAAAAGTCAGCCAGTGAAAACCCTATGGATGTTAGTGGTTCAATCCTCAACAGATAAACGGGGTGGCATAGGACTGGACAGCATTTCATTCCATTGTGCATGGTGTTGCCATGAGTTGGGGCCAACTCAGTGGCAACTAACAATAACAACAAACAATATCAAAAAGCATTGTATGCATTATATTATACATTTTCATAGCTACAGGGACTGCTTTTACAGGGGTATTTTTAGTATTCAGGGTGATTTGAAAGAGAATTTCCAATGTATTTTCGCCAGTTGATTATCCAGTAATCAGTAGAATGAGATGTGGTGGCTCTGGCCTTAACTATCAGTGTGGAATCTTAGCATTGGAAGAAACCATGAGGCAGTAATTTTTAAACTTTTTTGTCAAATTTTCCCTAATGGCTGAGGAGAATGAGCATATACTTCTCTGGAGATTTGAAGAAATCTAGCTTGACACAGTCTGTTAGCTACAAGGTCAATGTTATTAGAAGTCCTGTGTTTTATCTTTAAAAAATTCAGGCACATTTTGCTATTCTCAGTAATACACATATCCTTGTTTAAAAACTACAACAAGATTTCCATTTAGTCACCTTCAAGTAAATTGATGCTGCAGGAAGATAGGCCATGTGTTCTCATGCCTTTGTGGACCTCCTGAAGCACGCCCACATGCCCACAGTTAAAGAAGCAGGGCCTGAGCGGTCATTCAGCTGAAGATCTTTCTAATGTGAAATCCTTTTATAGATGGTCATCCAGCTTCTGCTTGATACCTCCAAACTTAGATGGTGGTGATGACTGCACAACGCCATGAATATACTAAAAATTATTGAAGCTTAAAACAAACAAACTAGGATTATACAGTCTGACAGGTTAAGTGCCAAGGGAGTGGTACAAACAGGCTGAGAAGGAGCAGAAGAGCGTGCCGCATGTGACTGTTTAACAGAGATGCTTGGCCTTGTTTAACACATTTAATTTAAATCATCATACAGATGTAATCTCACTGTCTCTTGAAATTTTGTAGAATTTTCAAAAAGTGAGTAATATATGGTATATGGGTCGTCTGACCCACTGGAACTACCTGTGAACCAAAAAAAAAAAAAAGTTAATGTCTGCTAGCCTGTAACATTAATTCTGGACTAAAGGGAGGTTACTCTTTTATGTTTAAACTCCTAATATGTCACTTACCCTCTCTGGATCTCTTTGAATATCTGTAAAATAAGAGGACTGGACTGACTATGCAGCTATTCACTCATTCAATAGGTATTTTTAAACTACCTACTTTGTATTACGGAGCCCTGGTGGCGAAGTGGTTAAGAGCTCAGGCTGCTAGCCAAAGGGCAGTAGTTCAAATCCACCAGCTGCTCCTTGCAAACCCTATGAGGTTGCTATGAGTTGGAGTCAACTCGATGGCACACAACAGCAACAACACTGTGGATCAGGATTAAATGATATCTTCCTTGACTTCCAGACTCTCTGGAATCTAAAATTCTGGATAACGATATTGATGAGTATTGAGACCTGCAGGAGCAGATTATCTTCAGAACCCCAAATCAGTCCCTCTTAAATTTTACAGAAAGCAGGTCTTGATTACATACTGAAAATGTGTTTTTTGCTAACAGGGAGAAGTGGAAGCCAAGGTTGAAGAATTAGAATTTGATCGTTACTCCATATTTAGGCCTGGGTAAGTGCTCATACTGCCTAAGAGTACACCACTGTTGGTTATTCCCTAGAAGCTAGTTTTTCACTTAGAGAGCCCGACAACTAGGATATCTAAGATATGAAAGAAGTTGGCTGGAGATTTGTTGCTCTGAAGGACCCACTTTTGGCTTTGTAAAAAGGGGTAGACAGTGAGTGGTACCAGCTTCAGGATAGTCTACAACTCCTAAGTAGCATTTGCTGCCTTCTTTTTTTAAAATCCTCTTCATGCACCAAATAAAACCTTATACCCATTATGATCTGATGGCAATTTAACATCTTTTCTTCTGCTTCTCTTTCTCTCTTTAGAGTTCTGTTATGTGATAGGCAAGAATCCCGTCCAAGCGAATGGTTAATCAGGAAATTCTTTGGCTCCTTACCAGAATCCTGGGCCAGGCCGTACTCTGTGCCCGTGGTGACCGTGGTGAGAGCGATGCTGAACAATGCTGTCAGACCAAGTGACAAGAAGATGGAACTGCTGGACAACAAGGCCATCTATGCCCTGGGGAAAGCCCATGACACTCTCAAACCGTAATGATAGTGGAGAAAATGCTTTTTATTGCAAACTTTAACACCCACTACCATATCGGTCATTTCAGAGTCTGAAAAAGTCAGCATACTTTAACTTTGTTGGTTTACTATTCTCAGCCACCCATAGCCAATCCAGAAATGACTGTAATCTACATCAGTGGTTTAGAGCCTGGTCGTACATACAGATCACCCAGGGAGCTTTTGAAAAAGAGACGTCCGTAGGCCCTACCTCATCTTCTGAATCAGAATCTTTGCAGTATGGGCATACGAATCTGTTTTGTTTTGTTTATGTGTCCCCTGGTGGTTCCGATGCCACTGGCTGGAATATCAGCTTTGGAAACACTTGTTTGTAGAGTCCCAGCAGCAGGGTAAACCTCATGTGCCATGCAGAAGAGCTCTGTGCTAAAATTGTTAACATTCATGTCTCTGAGGTTACCCAGTGCTATTGCATTGTATACAGCATGTACAATGAACATTGTGCCTTTCCTAATTCTTCAGAATATATAATAAAACGAGCTCTCACAACTGAGGTTATATAATTCATGGGGAGAATTAAACAGGAATAAAAATACATGGACAAGTCTTACGTGCTGCATAGACAAGATTGTTAGAAAATGCCGAAGTCTCAATGGTGATATGCAACATTCTGGTGAATAGGATGATATAATGATTATCTGACACTTACTAAGTGGCAGCCATTGCATGTATTCTCTGTCCTTTAACTCTCCAATCTTTAGAAGGTGGTGCTGTCACTATCCCCATATCTTAGATGGGGAAACTGAGGCTCATTGTGGTTAAGTGCCTTGCTTAAGGGCCCAAAGCTGAAGACTTGAAGCTAGGAAGTAGCAGAGCCAGGATTCTAACCCAGGTCTGCCTAATCTCATAATTTGTATTTTTAACCAGTCTGCAAGAGCATCTTATATGTGTACAGTTCAGGGAGGTCCAGTTAATTTTTACTGAGTGAATATATACTGTGAGTGAATAAAATTCAAATATTTGACTTTCTGGCCCAGGATTCTTATAATGATTTAACTACAAAATGTTTACATAGCCAGTAAAATTTCTATGGCACCACACTTTAAAGGGCTTAAAGTGCTAC
This sequence comes from Trichechus manatus latirostris, assembly GCF_000243295.1. NCBI lineage: Eukaryota > Metazoa > Chordata > Mammalia > Sirenia > Trichechidae > Trichechus > Trichechus manatus. The sequence goes on from NW_004443942.1 coordinate 12,441,544, forward strand.
CCTTTAAAAACTATAGAAAAGGAAGATGCAGAAGGTAGGTCAAGGCCAAAAGGAGCACACAGTGCTAATTTCCACTCTAGAACCAAGGATGATGGTGAAACTTGCCTTAACTTCTGGGCTGGGGGAAGCAAAGTGATTTGAGTGATTCAGTCAATTGTACAGGGTCTACATTATGCCAAGTACATTTCAAACTTTAGTGGACACTAAGGAATAAAG
>NW_004443942.1:12442533-12452622 GCF_000243295.1 Trichechus manatus latirostris
AGGTTGGACTTCTTCCTTCAGTACTGTTGGTTCTTGATCATATACTACCTCTGAAACGGCTGAATGTCGATCAATTCTTTTTGGTACAGTGACTCTGTATTCCTTACATCTTCTTTTGATGCTTCCTGAGTTGTTCAATTTTTTGCCCATAGAATCCTTCAGTATTGTAACTCTATGCTTGAATTTTTTCTTCAGGGCTTTCAGCTTGAGAAATGCTGAGCATGTTCTTCCCTTTTGCTTTTCTAACGCTAGGTGTTAGCAGATTTCATTATAATACTTTGTGTTCTCCAGCTGCCCATTGAAATATTCTGTTCAGCTCTTTTACTTCATTTCTTCCTTTCGCTTTTGCTACTCTACATTCAAGAGTAAGTTTTGGAGTCTCTTCTGATGTCCATTTTGGTCTTTCTTTCCTTTTTAATGACCTTTTACTTTCTTCATGTATCATGTCCTTGATGTCATCCCACAACTCATCTAGTGTTCAATCATTAGTGTTCAATGTGTCAAATCTGTTCTTGAGATGGTCTCTAAATTCAGGTGGGATACACTCAAGGTCATATTTTGGCTCTTGAGGACTTGTTTTAATTTTCTGTAGCTTCAGCATGAACTCACATATGAGCAATTGATGGTCTTTTCCACAATTGACCCTGGCCTTGTTCTGACTGATAATATTGTACTTCTCCATCATCTCTTTCCACAGATGTAGTCAATTTGATTCCTATGTATTCCATCTGATGAGGCCCACATGTATAGTTGCTGTTTTTGTTGTTGAAAAAGGTATTTGCAATGAACAAGTCATTGGTCTTGCAAAATTCTACCATGTGATCTCCAGTGTCTTTTTTATTACCAAGGCTTTATTTTCCAAATTCCTATCCTTCTTCGTTTCCAACTTTTGCATTCCAATCACCAGTAATTATCAATGCATCTTGATTGTACGTTTGGTCAATTTCAGAGTGCAGAAGTTGGTAAAAATCTTCAATTTCTTCATCTTTGGTCTTAGTGGTTGGTGCGTAAATTTCACTAATAGTTGTATTAACTGGTCTTCCTTGTAGGCATATGGATATTATCCTATCGCTGACAGCACTGTACTTCAGGATAGGTCTTGAAAGGTTCTTTTGATGATGAATGCGACCCTTCCACTTCAATTAGTCATTGCCAGCATAGTAGACCATATGATTGATTCGAAATGGCCAGTATCAGTCCATTTCAGCTCACTAATGCCTAGGATATTGATCTTTATGCATTCCATTTCATTTTGGACAACTTCCAATTTGCCTAGATTCATACTTTGTGCGTTCCACATTCTTATTATTAATGGATGTTTGCAGCTGTTTCTTCTTATTTTGAGTCGTGTCACATCAGAAAAGGAAAGTCCTGAAAGCTTTACTCCAACCACATCATTAAGGTCAACTGTATTTTGAGGAGGCAGCTCTTTCAGAGTCGTATTTTGAGTGCCTTCCAACCTGAGGGGCTCATCTTCCAGCACTGTATCAGACAATGTTCTGCTGCTATTCATAAGGCTTTCACTGGCTCATCTTTTCAGAAGTAGATTGCCAGGTCCTTCTTCTTAGTCAATCGTAGTCTGGAAGCGCCGCTGAAACCTGCCCACCATGGGTGACCCTGCTGGTATTTGAAATACCAGTGGCATAGCTTCCAGCATCACAGCAGCCCTGCAAGCCACCACAGTATGACAAGGAAGGGAAAAGAAGTGAAATGAAGCTTGGAAACGTTTGGGTTGTTCACTACAGGGCAGCCAGAATATTACTTTCTTAACACCTCCTTACTTGCTTCCCACTGCTTAGGATAAATAAAGCTCGGCACTTTACACGCATTAACTCGTTCTTGCCATAGACCTAAAGTTAGTGCAGTCATTATTCCCATTTTGCAGTAAAGTTACCGAGAAGTCAGGCAACTTGCTGAAGATGATGTAGTTAGAAATTGGTCCAACTACCAGGCCAGCGGGCTGGAGTCCATGCCCTTAAACAGTTTAAAGACTAAAATCCTTAAAACAGCCCACGAGGCTTTGGCTCCTATCTGAACTCTACAGTACACACCACGTTGGCTCATGCAGTTCCCTTTCCCAACTGCACCCCGCGGGTATCCGGGAGCGCAGGAACCAGAGTCCCCGGATTCTAGCCTGCGACTGGCGTCCTCTGCCACCAGAGGGCGCTCGCGGGGCTGTTCGCCCCTCCACGCACAGAGGACTTGATGGCGACAGCAAAACTGCTAGGGAGTCTCTCTGCCTGGGGGCTCGGGGCCAGGGGAGGCGACCTCCCGCAAAGGTCTGCGGCAGCCGGAGGCGGAGAAAAAAGTCTGCTTCCACCCTGCGGCGTTCATCATTCTCTACAGCGCTTACTCTGCGCGGACTCCGTCAACCCTGCCGCAGGGGAGGTGGAGTACAGGCTCTCCTCCCGCCCACTCCAACCCACGTGACCCACAAGCGGCCTCGAGGCCGGAAGCGCTCTCCACTGGCGGGCGCCCTCTCGCGTTTCCGGGCGTCCGCGGGGGTTCTCAAGTCTCGGCCCTGCGGTGCGCTAGCGTTTGTCCTTGTTCCTTGGGTCCCCCGGCCCAGAGAGCTCGGCAGCAGCTGTGCGGGCACGCGGTGCCCAGCCCGGTCCCCGTCCCCAAGGCACGCCGGGCTCCCAGGGAACCACCACTACCACCATGTGCTCGTTAGCATTGGGCGCTACTGGTGGGTATCCCTTGTCCCTCGGCACCCGGCTTGCCCAGGCCGCGCCGCCGTGAATCGGTGAAAGACCCTTCTCCCCCTAGCCTACCCCGGGACGCGGAGCCGAGCTGGTGGGGGCGTGCGGGGAGGATGGAGGAAGTGCTGGGTGAGGGCCGCGGGCGGACGCGGCTGGGGAAGTGCTCACCGAGGGGAGCCCTCCCCACGCTCCTGGATCGCACTGATGTCTGAGACAGATCTGATTGTTGTGCGTGTGCTAGGCGGCCGGGGCGCTATGGAGGATGAGGAGGACCAGCCTGAGCTGTCGGACAGCGGTGACGAGGCCGCCTGGGAGGATGAGGACGATGCTGAGCTTCCCCACGACAAGCAGCAGACACCCTGCTTGTTCTGTGACAGGTTCGTCCACCTGAGCGCCCGGCCGCAGCCTTAGGGTGCCCGGGTCGCGTGGGGTCAGTGTCCTCTGCTCAGGAAGGACTGGTCTAGTGTCGAACCAGAGTGGCCTGCCCTTGAATTCTTGTAGCATTGGTTTGGGGTGATTGCTTGTTAAGAAGTAAGATCCATAGTGGTGTAGACATTGGAGCCATGAACTGGAAGCCAGGTTATACTACTTCCCTTCCATGGGCCTCAGTTTCCCTTCTGTAAAATAAGGTTGAACTGGATCTGTGGTCCCCAAATATGGTTGTGCACCCTTATCACCTGAGACACTTAAAAAGAAAAAAGTACAAATGCGAAACTCTGCACCTGAGTCCTTCTGAATCAGCCTTCTATTTTTAGAAAACACACTTAGGTGGTTCTAATGAGTAACAAGTTTCAAAGTCACTGAACTAGATAATTCCTAAAGATCCTGTAATTCTGTCATCAGTAGAGAGCTTTTCAGGTGTTAAATTTCCAGTTGAGACTAGCGCCGTTTAAATAATCTTTTAATTCAGCTCTCTTAGGTGGGGGCTCCCGTCTTAGCGAAGGGGAAGGAATTGATGCATTTTCTACTTCAAGGGAAAAAAGGCGGGAAGAGAGACTGCAATATCAATAACTCGCTCAAGGTTAAAAAGTTGTGGTTTGTCTTATTCTCAAGCTCACACTTTCTGTTTAAAATTCTGCGTCTTGGTCTCAAGAAGCTTTGACTTTGGCTGATGTCCTGGGCATGTAAGGATGAAAGAGGCCTGATTGGGAATGGCCAGTGTTAAACTTTAGTAAACATTTTTCCAGTGCGGCTTATATCTGAGCATGGTGCTGATTGGTGGTGTATTAATTCCGCTTGGTTCCTCCTTGTTCTCATGTAGCCTCATTGGGTAGGTAGTATGTCTGCATATATTCTAGGTGTCATAAAGTAATAGTTATTGAGCACTGGGGGTACATCGCCTTGTGCTAGGCTCCATAAATACTGCAAATAACCTACTTCAGTAAACATTTGTTGGAAACGAACTGTTGCATATGTGCTAGGCATATAAAAAAGGCATGTAGCTTCTCAGCCCTGTGTTCCTGTCTGTGTCTTTCAGTGTTGCAGGTCACATAATAAAGAAGCTTGGTCTGCATAGTGTCTATAATGCAAGTACTTTGGGAACAGTACAAGATCACTTGTAAAATATTCTCGCACTTTGGGAATGTGCCAGTTGTAACATGACATACTTTATTTCTAAAAGCAGCTTGAGCTGTGCTAGTTCAAAGCCTCTGAAAGCGGAGTTAATGCTTAGAGGAGAAAAGAATCTCAAGTAGGGAATATGCGTGACCTGAGAGAAACATAGTCTGTATCAGAGGCAGCTCTCTCTCATAAGAGCCTTTAGATAAATTTACAAATAATTTGTCACAATAAGTTAACTTTGATATTTCAAGGGTAATTAATTTGCTTTTAGATGAAAAGTAGGACTCAGAAGTACGAATTCCCCATAAAAGTACTGGGTTCCCTTCCTCTTTTCCGTAAATATGTTTGTTTCTTCTTAACTGGAATTAAAACTAGAAACCAGAGAAAAAAAAATTATATTTAAAATGAAATCAATATTTATATTTTTTGGGGAACTATTCCATGTTGGAAACCCTGGTGGCGTAGTGATTGAAAGCTAAGGCTGCTAACCAAAAAGTCGGCAGTTCGAATCTACCAGGCACTCCTTGGAAACCCTATGGAGCAGTTCTACTCTGTCCTGTAGGGTTGCTGTGAGTCAGAATCAGCTTGACAGCAAGGGGTTTGGTTTTGGTTTTTGGTATATTCCATATTCCATGATGCTATTGCTTGATTTTTCAGGTTATTCACATCTGCTGAAGAAACATTTTTGCACTGTAAGTCTGAGCACCAATTTAATATTGATAACATGGTCCATAAGCATGGTGAGTATTTAGAATAAAGAAAATTTTTGTTATGAAATTTAAGTTCAAACCTTAAAATTTTTCAAACTTTTCATTTTCTACACAAGTCCAGTATAGTGGAACATACATGGTAACGGCATGTCTCATGGAAATGAAAAAGTCTTTTTGATAAGTGGCCTTTGAGAAAAGATTAATAATAAGACATTCTTCTAGAGAAAATTCACTGTATGTAAGCTTGTATTTGCTTCACAACTTAAAAGTTAGCTTGGCGTGTGATTGCATTTTCTCGTGTTGGAATCAGGGAGTGGGAGAGCAAGAGTAGAGATGGGCTTTGGAGGAGGAGGTGGGTCGTTATGGAAAAAGACAACCCAGTCAAAGTATAATATGATCTTCAAGGCCTGCCTTTTTTTATAGGGACATGCTGGGTTTTTTTACTGAGTAGAAAGAAAACGAGTAGGAAAAAACTGAAAGGTAAAGAAGATGTAGGAAGAAGTACAGTTGCTGAGTTGTAGGGAAAGAAAAGGCAAGATACCAAAATTAGTTTACTTAGGATAATGCCTGCGAGATTGAATTTTATGAGAAGTTTGGTAAGAGGGTATGGAAAAAGGGAGTGATCAAGTAAGGTGGTAAGCAAAATATTCAGGTGATGTTTTTCTTAAAACTTATATTGAAACATGCTTATAACTAAAGCTGTCTACTTCTAACTTTACATGGATATAGAAGAACTACACTATTCCACTAAAATTAACTAAATACAGAATTAGTTCTTTGGTCCCGGTATTCACTAACAACTAGACAGGACATTACTGAAAAACGGCAATACGAGGCAGGTTCTTAGGTCTCAGATAAACATGTGATATGTTTATAAATCATAAATTCAATTGCAGCTACTCATCTAAGACCTGTGAATGACTTAGTCCCATTGTTTTTTAATTTTCATTATTTATGTGAAAGCTGGTAGAGTTTCTTTATTTCATGTCATGGCAAAATTATAATTTGGTAGGCACCATAAAAATTGGCACTTTAGAAACTTTCAGCTCTAATATCAACTGTCCAATATTTGGTATAATTTAGAATCTAATTTTCTAATTTATATTTTTCTGACAGATGAGTCGAATTCTAAAAATTACTTTCCCTTTTTGTAGAAATATAAGGAAAACATTAAAAACTGTCATCTGTGGTTGTTTCTCAGTTAAAATATTCAGAAGTATCAAAGTTCCTGTTCTAATTCTTAGAAATTAAAAATATTATAAGTAGTAGTTCAAAGGATAGAAATATTTTATTGTCTAACCAAAGAATCTTCTACAGATTTAACAGAACTGGCATTATGTCAAAATAAATGAATTATCTTTTTCTTCCCCCTTTTTAGGACTTGAATTTTATGGCTACATTAAGCTAATAAATTTTATTAGGCTTAAGGTAAGTTGGTAGCTTAATTTATAACTTTGTTTAGAAACTAAAGAAATAGCATAGTGACTGTCAATGCACTGACTAAAAGAATATAAAAGAAACTTCTAAATTTGGTGTCCTCTTCCTGGGGAAATCACAGGCATCAGGAACTAGCACGACATGAAGTACCAAGTACATGTATATAGATGGTACTTAAGTGGCGTTTTTAGCAGTATCACTGTGTCTAAGATATGAATCATTCTTATGTGAAAAGTAATTCAGTGTCAAATAACCTAACCCTTGTTTTTAAACCAAACCCATTGCCATTGAGTCGAATTCTGACTCATAGGGATCCTATAGGGCAGAGTAGAACTGTCCTAATGCCATGGGGTTTCCAAGGCTGTAAATCTTTATGGAAGCAGACTGCCACATACTTCTACAGAGTGGCTGGTAGATTCAAACCGCCGACCTTCCAGTTAGCAGCCAAGCCCTTAACTGCTGCGCTACCAGGGTTCCTTCCTTGCTTTTACTTAGATCAAATTAAAACACAAGTGTCTTAACAAACTTAGACACAAGACCAGAGTAAACAGAATGTCTTTTAGAAATCTGATTTTTTTTAAAATGGGAAATACTGATAGTCACTATTTCAGTGAAATCAGAAATAATTTCTAGTGTGCTTTCAAGTACTTGGTCGTTTTTTTTTCTTTTTCGGTTCTATGCAAGTGAACGTCTTTTATTGCTACTTTCCCCAGATCCAAGCAATATAAAACTCTGCATTGCAACCATTACTTAATTAAACAAGTTAATAAAATGACAGGCAAATACAGACTACTTACTTGAGATGTACTGATTTTATTTAATATAGACTTGATTTCCTTCTTCGTTTAATTTCCCAAATTTTTACTAGGGAGATTTTGTGATTATATGCAATGAAAACACATGCAATTAATTTTACATCCAGAATCCTACAGTTGAGTATATGAATTCCATATACAACCCAGTGCCTTGGGAGAAAGAAGAATATTTGAAGCCGGTATTAGAAGATGATCTTTTACTTCAGTTTGGTAAGATGAACATACTGTATACGCTTTACCTAATGTAGGGCCGTTGGTAATGGCAAAATGGCGATTCAGTGTTCTAGGAAAATATTATCTCCTTAATTCTCTAAAGACCACAGCAGGTAGTTGATTTCTGTTAAAAAAAAAAAAAAAAACAATTGAATTGCTTAAAAACTGACAGTCACACTAACAATTACCAGAGAGGAATTTAGAGATATGAGCTTCTTTAAACGTTTTGTATAGGATATTTTGAAACACAGGAAGACTTGAGAGAAGAATTTTTAGTTGTTAGACACTGATTCAAAAAACTTTAAAGTAGATTTAGTATTTGCTGCTTTTGTCTCATATATCCAGATCAGACAATTTCTTAAGACAGTGAATTTGCTGAGATTTTGTTTGATTCAGAACGGATTCCACTCAGATTTTCATGAGCATACCCTCATATACTAACTATTAAGTCTCCCTTTTGGCAGAGTCACTGACTACTTGACTGTAGCTTTTTCAGTTGCTTGCTCTGTACTTTGTTCATTCCTTGAAGAGGATCTTGTGAAAGTTCTGCTGGCCTCGTATAGGTGCTTTATAGGTCTAATCTATAGGGCATAAATTATTTATTGTTACTTATACTTTATTTCATGCTTCTTCTGTCAGTCAGGGTTTGCTGTCTTCAGATCAGCAAGACTGTCCTAAACAGAGCATATCTTAATTGGTAATTGTTTGATGATATGTATTTGAAACTGCAGAGAACTACTCATTTCCTTGGGAAGTATCACCATTAAGTTGTCGTGTGATATAGTAGTGAGAACCTTAATATAGGAATCAGGAACTGTGTGACCTGGGACAAAGCACTAAGCTTTCTGGTTTCCAGCCTTTTCAATCTGTAAAATGAGGAGTTAGGGCCAGATTTCTGAGATTCTTTGTACCTCTGAAGTTTGGTGATTCCCAAGTTAACTCTTTCCCAAGTTTTCACAGCCTCTTTAATCTCATTTCCTCAGAGTGACTAAAGTGATCTGTTTGATAACTGACAATGCACCAATGGGTATTCTTCATGACTTTCTAAATTCAGAATCATTTATTGAATGTTCACAAGATCAAAGTGTGTTAAATACTTTAGGAACATGAGGATGTGAATTAATGTCACAATCCTTCCCCCAGGGAGCATACAGTCTAATAGTAGCGGTGTTGTTTTTGTTAACGTCTGTCCTGTATTGTAATTCAAGGTAGACTGTGGTAAGTTTCACGAAAAGTAGAAAGGGTAGTGTAGTTCAGAAGAGGAAGAGATTACTCTGTTCAAAAACAGATGCTCGAGTGCTGTTTACTGAACACTGGATACAGATCCATATTGAATTCTAACTCTCCAAAGGTGTATAAACTTAATCTCTTTCAGCCTTAATTTTAATTTGTAAGAAGGTGATAATGAGACCTACTTCGTAAGATTGTTGCAAGGATAATCCATGTTAGCATAGTATGTTGGCATGGTACCTGTCATAAGGTAAGTGCTTAATATAGGAGAGTTTATTGTTGTTGAGTAAATAAGTTCTAGAGGAGTTTAGATGAAGAAGTCATGACTGGGGTCTAGAACAGTTAAAGAGACCTAGTAAAAGAGATGGTACTTAAACTGGGCTTGCTCTTGAGTGCATTGCCCACATTTTCTCAAATAATCTATGCTCCTGACTCTTGGTGGAGACAGATGGAAGAGAAGGTCATCACTCCCCTGACTAATCTTGATTACTGATTATTTCACCTCCACTGTCTTTCAGTAAATATTTATTGAGCACCTGCTGGGTTTTAGGCTTTGAGGATACGAAGATGATTAAGTTATTAAAGGAGATAATCAAGAAACTAGGAAATAGGGGGGAAAAAAAACTAACGTTGCCGTATTGCCCCCCAGTGCCATACTGAGAAGAAAATTTAGTATCTGTACTGTTTTTATTGCTTTAGGTTGATCTGAAAGTTAATTAGATTAGAACATGGACATTGGGATTTTGTAAAAACATTAGGTCCATTTATTAACTTCTTTTTGTGGAGTTATTAGTTCTACAGCAGATGTTAAGGATTTATATTTTGTGAAGTTGTTTGAATCAGGAATTTTGAATGATTAAGATGTTGTTTTATAGATCCCACTCTTCCTTACCCAGGCTGAAAAATATAGAATTCTTTATCTACACATTGTCCTTAAAAAGACCAAACCCATTGCCATCAAGTCAATCCAACTCATAGTGACTCTATAGGACAGAGTAGAACTGCCCTATAGGGTTTCCAGGGAGCAGCTGGGGGATTCGAACTGCTAACGTTTTGCTTAGCAGCCCTATGTCTTAACCACCGTGCCACCAGGGCTTAGGAGCATGTAAATATAATGCCTGCTTTTCTTCAGATAAGGACACAGAGCCTCCGAAGTGTCCTTGTGTAGTGCCAAGAACACGGGCTAGAAGACAGGCCTGAGTTTGAGTCTTAGCTTATCCATGAAACAGCTTTATGACTTTCGGCCAGTCACTTAATTTCTCTGATACTTATTTTTCCCGCGCCTAAAATCGGCGTAAATATTTACATCTTAGGTTTGTTTTTAGGATGAAATGAGAAGTAATGCATGTACTTGAAAGATACCTGGTGATCAGTAAATTACTAGGTTTTTTCTCTCACTTTTTTTTCTTCCTGAATTAATTA
>NW_004443942.1:12452962-12454691 GCF_000243295.1 Trichechus manatus latirostris
AATATAATTGTTATTTACATACGTTGTCATTTTGGCTGACTAATGAAAATCTTAGACTAACAGCATGCTCTTTGAATTAAAGTCAGAACATTTCAGATGTTAAATATTTATTTAATTAAAGGTACTTTCACTAATTTTTCTTAATTGGGCACAAAATCGGCACCCTAGTATATGCTGATTCCTGATATTTTACTTCCTTCATTGATATAAGTTGGCCTGATAATAATGTCTTTTTTTTTCTTTAGATGTAGAAGACCTTTATGAACCGGTGTCACTCCCATTCTCATACCCCAATGGACTCAGTGAAAATGCATCTGTTATGGAAAAATTGAAACACATGGAAGCCAGGGCACTGTCTGCTGAAGCTGCGTTAGCTAGAGCACGGGAAGATCTACAGAGAATGAAGTAATTTATCAATCTTATAGAAAAAATTTTGTATACTGTTCAGATCCCCAAAATAATACATCTAATGGCAAGATAAAAAACAGTTGCTGTTGAGTCATTTCTGACTCTTGGTGACCCCATGTGCATCAGAGTAGAACTGTGCTGATTTTTCAGAAGTGGATAGCCAGGTTTTTCTTCTGAGGCACCTCTGGGTGGACCTGACCTTCAGCTTTAGGTTAGCAGTCAAGCGCGGTACCTGTTTGCACTACCCAGGGACTCCAGTGGCAAGATACAGTATGGTAAAATAATCATATGCTTGAAAGTACAGTGTCAGTATTTAATTTTATTAATATTAAAGAGATGCGGCCTTTTTATGCATTGTAGGTATAATCGATTGATGTAAAATTTTGTGCTTTTACCTATTCTCATGTGCTTCTTCCTAATTATTTTTGTACTAATGGTAATTGTTCTGATGAGTGTTGCCCTCTTGAGTGTTTCTGCTCTTTGATACTCCTTCCTTTGAATTTTTGTTTCTAATAGATTTCTCTATTTTACATTTCCTATCATAGGTTTTTAAAGTGGAAGAATTAGTATTTTTAGGTTTGGGGAAAATACAGGTTGAAATTTTCACTTTTACAGGATCAAAATGTAACTGATGTGTTTAATCAGAAAAGCCAGATAAATTGGGACATTGCCTTAGTGAGTACATTAACATTCTACTGGGTGGTGCTTCTCAAAGCTTAATGTTAATACATATCACTGTAGGTTCTAATTTTGGAAGTCTGGAGTAGGGCCTGAGAGTCTGCGTTTCTACAGAGTTCCTAAGTCATGCCAGTGCTGCTAGTCGGCAGACCACACCTTGGTTAGCATGGCACCAATGTACCTCTGAGCTTTCTTTATCTGCTAGGTTTGTAAACTGGCTGCTATTGCCTAGTACCCATTTGATGGTTTGGCAGAATGTCCAACAGGAAAAGTAATATAGCCAATCATAGCTGTTCTTCAGTGATTCTGAGATTTTTATGCTGAGTACCCTAGTAACGAACACCGCCTCTACTATCTGCCCCTTTTGCTCTCCTCCCCAGTGCATGCCTTATAGCTTCTTAACGTGTCTTGATGGGAGAGCGAATTGAGTTTTAGAGCTGGAGTGGGTGGTGGTGGTGTATGTAAATAATTCTCAGTTTGGGTCTACTTTCTGCCCACTTAACCCTCTCATGAGATAATATGGTTTTAGGGACCATTAATGGAGTTGAAATACGCAATATTGGTTCAACTGCTAAGAAAAGATTTTGAAACAATAGAAATAATAAAGTTGAATAAATATAATGTGCTTATTTTGTTCAGTTGA
>NW_004443942.1:12460394-12461751 GCF_000243295.1 Trichechus manatus latirostris
TGGTTACCTAAAACTTCAGGTTTTCTGTTTATTACTCCTTATTGGGAATCAGTCCTCTAATTCAAGAATACTATCATCTCTGCCATTTATATACCTTTACCACTCTTTCCACTTGAGAACATGTTTACTGATAATATATCAGGATTTTATGATTCCCCTTTCATCTGTATTTTAAAAGGTACTTCCAGGTTATTTCATGGGTTTTATAAAATATTGTGTTGAATATAATCTGGATTGACTTTTCATTTTCCATACCTCTCTCCTAAAAGCAGTATTTCATTTGTGACTTAACCAAATTGAGCAGTTCTCCAGGGACCTGAAATTTATGTGGCACTCTAATATCTTTTGGCACAAGTATTATGTATTACAAGAGGTTTATGATGGTATTTGTTTGTTTCTACTAATCCCGCATAGACAAATTATTTCATTTTTTGATCACAGTAATCACCAGTTCTTTGTACTTAGCTTATTGTGTGCTTTTTTATATGATACTACAGCAGTTACTAAGAATTTTTTTTTAATTTTATATTTTCACTTAAGTGCTGGTGACAGTTTATTAATTTAATGTTAATTAATTATGTTCAAAAGACCACTTTGTTTCCAGTGAGGCGAATTATATTACTATTATTATTATTAAAAATGTAGCTTTATATTTCTAGTTAGATTATGTACAGATTTTTACTTTGTTTTCTACTTTTATATGTTGTATAGAATTAAGTATGCACTGGCTTGGGAATCACTAGTCCTGGCATATCAGGAACCAGCTGTGTAATTTGGACAAACTAGTGAATCTCTTTGGGCCTCATATGTGAATGATTTTTTAAATCTTTCTGGTTCCAAAATTCTATGATTTCTGTTACTGTAAAAGCACCAACACTGTTTTTCTTTGAGCTGTCTTCTTAATACTTCGTGATATAAATACTGAAAAGGCTCAAGTATTAGTAATCATAGGATTAATCATCAAGAAATTAAGTAATTGAGAATATTTCTACGTATATGGAGCAAATCTTACTCGGTTCATAGTCTTATACACAGTCACTATCTGCTTCTAGTTTTTTGAATTATAGCGACAGTATATATACATCGTACATACGTATGCACAATATTATATATACATATATATTATAGAAATGGTGCATATATATTTTCGGACAAAGTACATGACCATGGAAAACATATATAATTATTTTATTGTGTTCCACTGAACTCCTTTTACTGAGATTAATCTGCCAAAGTCAGAAAAAGGCTTATTAATAAGTTTGGAATGTTTTAGCATGGTATTTTCTCTAAGATGCTGGGATTTAACTTATCCATGTATAATTAGTTCTCTTGTCTTTCATGGTTTCTCAAAAATATA
>NW_004443942.1:12463425-12480045 GCF_000243295.1 Trichechus manatus latirostris
GACAGAGTAGAACTGCCCCATAGGGTTTCCAAGGAGTGGCTGGTGGATTCGAACTGCCAGCCTTTTGGTTAGCAGCCAAGCTCTTAACCATTGCGCCACCAGGGCTCCATAACTATAACCAAACCAAAACCAAACCCAAGGCCATCGAGTCGATTCCGACTCATAGTGACTCTATTGGACAGAGTAGAATAGCCCCGTAGAGTTTCCAAGGAGTGGCTGGTGGATACAGACTGCTGACCTTTTGGTTAGCAACCATAGCTCTAACCACTGCGCCTCAAGGGCTCCAACCATACTATGCACATATGTATTCATATTTTAATATTTTCTTGCTGTTGTGGAAGAACAACAGCATTTTATTTGGTTTTGTTAATATTTTTTCTCACACCTATCTAAGATTCTGAAAGGGTATATCATATCCCCTCTTCCTTACTCTAATCTCTCCTCTATTTTTCTTTGTAACACTTACCACTACCTGGCATTATGACATTATTTTTGTTTATTCAGTGTCTCCCTAACAAGATTGTAGGCTTCATCAGGACAGGGACCTGGTCTCATTTGTTGCTGTACCCCACATCTAGGTCAATGACTGGTACTTAGTAGTGCTCAATGAAGACTTACAGTAGGAGGGTACTGAAGTAATTCTTTAATTTGGGACAAATATATAGGATGTTAGGCCCTTGATTGTGAAAGCCTTTAAACAGCTATAGTTTTCAGTAATTTCGTAGGGTAGTGTACCTCCAAGTATTTTGCTTAATGTATTTTCTTGGTTATTTGTTTCTGTTTTTACTGTGAACTGAGCCAGACCCACTATAATATATTAACAGAATTTAAAATGGAAGACCTTTAGGTAACAGCATTTTTTTTTTTTTTTCTTTATTACAACAGGTTGTTTTGGATGTTGGTTGTGGAACTGGAATTCTCTCTATGTTTGCTGCTAAATCCGGTGCAAAGAAGGTTCTTGGAGTTGATCAATCTGAAATACTTTACCAGGCAATGGATATCATAAGGTAGATGCATTTTAAGGCTTGATTTAAGATTCTTTTTAAAGATGACAGTTGTTTATTTAACAGGTTTTCTTGTCTTTATTAGCTATTTAATGCAGAATCAAGACATTGTCTTTTAGTAAAAATTCATTCCAGAATAACAAGATTTTAAGTTGGATTGAGATAGACATGTTTGGACTATGAATGGTGCTCAGTAATCTTCATGGTAGTCATTGATGAGAATTATTTTTCTGGCTTACCAATTAAGAGTGTAAATATGCTGATTCTAAATAATAGAAATCATTGTTATACACAGGGTACTGTTGACAGAGGACTCTTTAAAGAACTGAATATTTGTATCAGTAATATTTCCTTTAACAAATGGCAGTTAGACTAAAGATTAAAGGGTTGTCTATCTTTTTCTTTTGTAATGATTCTAGCTCTTGTGCCTCCACCAAATTACAGTAAATAAATTCCACAATGGCTAAAAACAAGGCAGAGGGTGTTTAGTATGTCCCTTAAAACTTAATTTTAGTCTCTAAAAACATCTCTTCTCTTTGAGTAGTTAGTTAGTTAATCTATCAATGATTGATTTTGAGATTGACTTATGTCCTAATAAGAAGGCCTTTATTTCAAGTGCAGTTTATAGAGCTAGTCTTCTTTAGCTAACAAAAGCCCTTACATTAGGAACCTAGAAGTAATTTCTAGAATAAATAATTAGTAGGAGGCTTCTCAGTTTGTTGTTAGGTGCCGTAGAGTCGGTTCCAGCTCATAGCAATCTTGTGTACAACGGAACGAAACACTGCTAGGTCCTGTGCCATCGTTGTTATGCTTTAGCCCATTGTTGCAGCCACTGGGTCAATCTATAGTCCTCCACTTAATACTTGTGCTCTACGTTTAAAATGGATTTATGTTGATCTTTTTTGATGACATTTAAACTATAATAAAGAAGCATAGTATTGTAGTTAAAAGCACAAGGTTTGGAGTCAGGCTTGGGTTTGAGTACTCACTCTACCACATACCAATTCTTGTAACTTGGGTTAAATTATATCTAATCTCTTTGAAGTCTTTGTTGTTTCACTGTCAAAAATGGAAATGATAATAACTACCTCATAGGAGGAAGGAGCCTTGGTGGAGCAGTGGTTAAGAGCTCGGCTACTAACCAAAAGGTCGGCAGTTCGAATCCACCAGCTGCTCCTTGGAAACCCTGTGAGGCAGTTCTCTGTCCTGAGGGTCCCTGTGAGTTGGCATCGACTCAACTGCAGCAGGTTTGGTTTGGTTTCCATATGAGGAAGGTAAATAAGTTCCAAGTAAGATACACATCAAAATCACTTGGGCATATTTCCTGGCACATAGTAAGTATTCAAATGTCAGCTACTATTGTTATTAAAAAGTGCCAAATTAATGTTAATGGAAAAATTAGATTTTTCATATATTTGTGGTGGTTATTTTTATGTGTGTTTGTGTATATATGTGCGTGCGTGTGTATGCAATTCTATAATCTAGTAAAGTTTCTTGCTAGTTCTTAAGATACTGTTAAGGAACCCTGGTGGCTCAGTGGGTAAGTGCTCAGCTGCTAACCAAAAGGTTGGTGGTTTGAACCCACCAGCCACTCCGCAGCAAAAAGATGTGGCAGTCTGCTTCCGCAAAGATTACAGCCTTAGAAACCATAACGGGCAGTTCTACTCTGTCCTGTAGGGTTGCTATGAGTCAGAATCTACTCAATGGCAATGGGTTTAAGTACAGCATCATTTTGGGGGTCCATAAAAAGCACCGTGATTTGTCTGTGCATTGTCGTCCAACCAAAGTAAGAACCACTGTCCTAAAGAGGAGATTGTTTTAGAAGAAATGACTTACTAAATTTTTATTGCTGATGGTAAGATTGTGGTAAAATACTTCTATTATACATTCTAATCTTATGAAAGACCATGTCCCTTCATGCATTAATTTGTCATTTTCGAGTTCTATGCAGTGAGACTTCATGTGCTCTTAATTTCTTAGTTTATGCAAGAAAAGGAAGAGGATTCTGAGAACACTTATTTTATTTTACTCTCTTTTGTTTCATTTCAATTTGTTACGTTTTATTTCACTGAAACCCTGATCTCCAGTGACGTTATAAAAACATGTTTATACAAATGATTACATTCAAATCAATTGTATATAAAATATAGTACTGGCACACTGGAATACTATGCAGCAATAAAGAACAACAGTGAATCCGTGAAACATCTTATAACAGAGGAATCTGGAAGGCATTATGCTGAGTGAATTAAGTCAGTTGCAAAAGGACAAATATTGTATAAGACCATCATTATAAGAACCAAAAGAAGGTTTAAACATAGAAAAAAACATTCTTCGATGGTTACGAGGGTGGACAGGGAAGGAGAGGGTTATTCACTAACTAGATAGTAGACAAGAATCATCTTAGGTGAAGGGAAGGATGACACACTCTGCAGGGGAAGTCAACACAACTGGACTAAACCAAAGCTAAGAAGTTCCTGAATACAACCAAACACTTCGAGGGACAGAGTAGCAGGGGCAGGGGTCTGGGGACCATGATTTCAGGGGACATCTAGGTCAGTTGGTATAACAAAGTTTATTAAGAAAATGTTCTGCATCCCGTTTTGATGAGTGGCGTCTGGGGTCTTAAATGCTAGTGAGCAGCCATCTAAGATACATCAATTTGTCCCAGCCTACCTGGAGCAAAGGAGAATGAAGAACACCAAAGACACAAGGAAAGTATTAGCGCAAGAGACAGAAAGGGCCACATAAACCAGAGACTTCATGAGCCTGAGACCAGAACAACTAGATGGTGCCTGGCTACCACCAGTGACCACCATGACAGGGAACACAACAGAGAGTCCCTGACAGAGCAGGAGAAAAGTGGGGTGCAGAACTCAAATTCTGGTAAAAAGACCAGACTTAATGGTTTGATTGAGATTGGAGGGACCCTGGAAGACATGGCCCCCCGACTCTCTGTTAGCCTAAAACTGAAACCATTTCCGAGTCCAACTCTTCAGACAAAGATTAGACTGGACTATGGGACATAAAATGATACTCATGAAGAGTGTGCTTCTTAGCTCAAGTAGATACATGAGACTAAATGGGTAGCTCCTGTCCAGAGGTGAGATGAGAAGGCAGAGAGGGTCAGGAGCTGGTTGAATGGACACAGGAAATATGGGGTGGAAGGAGGAGTGTGCTGTCACAGTATAGGGAGAGCAACTAGGGTCACATAACAATGTATGTATACATTTTTGTATGAGAGACTAACTTGAATTGTAAACTTTCATCTAAAGCACAACAGTAAAAAAAAAGAAAAATTAGATAGGAAAAATGTATGTATATATAGTGCTGGAGTGTATGATGTCCAAGCCTCTGAGAAAAAAATATGTAAAATATTTCTGATGTATGTATCTAATTTTCAGTTATTTAAAATAGGGAAATGTTTGTGATAGAAATTACTGATAGAGGGAAATTATTTCCCAGTACCCTTTTTTGTGGTCATCTAAGCACTTTATCACTATGTTTACTTTAGTCTAGATTTACAGTTCTGAAGGAATAAGATAGCGGAATTAAGCATACTTGTGGTATGTAAATGGACTCCCAGCAAAAAAGAAATAAATTCTTAAAAAATGTTATGTTTTTTCTTTTTTTTTTCAAATTAATTGGTCCAACCTGTATGT
Source organism: Trichechus manatus latirostris (assembly GCF_000243295.1). NCBI lineage: Eukaryota > Metazoa > Chordata > Mammalia > Sirenia > Trichechidae > Trichechus > Trichechus manatus. The sequence goes on from NW_004443942.1 coordinate 12,468,092, forward strand.
GCAAATATAATTTAACGTAATTTAATACATTGTAACTTAATACCTTCATTAAAAACTTTGAAAATATTTTAAAATACCATTTAAAGATATTCACAGTAGTTCTATCCCGATTTAAGAATAATTTTTTTTTCTGCCTACATTACTCTAAATATTTTTATTAGAGTCAGAAGACTTTCCACGGTATATTCATGACTGGTCTAGAGCCCAGAATAGCTTGGAATTAATTTCTTGTGTTTTTCAATTCTCCAGGACATCTGCGTACATACTTTTAATCAAAGGATGGGTGTCAATTTGTGTTTGTTAGTATTCTTTCTGTTAAAATAGCAACTTGCTGCTGTATCACTGGACAGAAGTAGAAATGTGTGGACCTTCAGCAAATGAGAATTAGGTCATAAGGGAATGCTTTTCCATCTACCCGAAGATAGTAAATTGCTCCTTCCTTCTCATCTTTAACTCTTCTACATTTAAAAGCCAGAGCTATGAGAATGAGTCTTTAGCAATAGTCACAGAATTCCATGCAAACTTGTTTCTGATGTAAGTTAAAGTTATCTTAGCTATGTAAGCACATAACTTTTTTTGACTTTTTAAAAAAAGAATTTTAACTAAGATTTTTACACAGTGATGATGAGTTTTTCATCTGGTAATTAGCATCATGGTTTTTCATTAAAATTATTAGGATAAAAGATAGACCTAGGACCTAAAACTTGAGTTCTGACCAACTTTTTTTTTTTTTAATATTGTGTTTTCAGCAAAAGTTTACACAGCATATTAGGTTCCCATTCAATAATTTCAAAACAAATTGTTCAGTGACATTGATTACATTCTCCACAATGTGTCGATACTTCCATTGTTTCCTTTCTGGTTTTTCTGTTTCCAGTATTCTAGTTTCCTTGTCCCCTTGCTGTCTCATCTTTGCTTTGAAGTAATTGTTGAACATTTGGTCCTCATATAGGTGGTTTTTTTAAAGGAGCGCAGTACTCATTGGTGATATTTTTTATTTTGTGAGCTAATCTATTATTACGCCTAAAGGTAACCTCAGGGGATAGTTTTGTTTCAAGGTTTAAAGAGTATCTCAGGTCAGTAGTCTTGGGAAGTCCTTTAGTCTCAACCAGTCCAGTAAGTCTGGATTTTTTAAGAATTTGAGTTCTGTTCTCTCTCTATGTATTTCTTCCCCATTCTTTCAAGGTCCATCTATTGTATTCCTTATCAGAATGGTTGGTAGTGGTAGCAGGGCACCATCTAGTTTTTCTGGTCTCAGGGTAGATGAGGCCATGAAGTTTCTTCTTTGAGTCTTAGGTTTCCTTCTTTGTCTTTTGCTCCAGACTAAGATGCAACAGTATTTGTATTTTAGATGGCCGCTTGCAAACTTTTCTGACAAACTTTTAGGATAGGCAAGCTTTTCTGACAAACTTTTAGGATAGAATGCATAGTAAGAGACACCTGGCTTGTTTGGACAAGAATTCCTTGCCTCTAGTCACTGCTGAGCCAAACCAATTGTCTTCAGAGTTTTCTATGCATATTTGTTAAAGCAATTTGATCATTTTGCCACTCAGAATTTTGACTTTGGAATTCTATAATGTGGTGGTGGAGAATGAAGGAAATATTTTAAATCATTCTTTACTTACCGGTGTTTGTCCTCTCAGTCTTGTAAAGAGTAGTTTTAGTGAGATTTCCCAGTGTCTACAAAGTATACCCAGAATCTTTGCTGGTGTATTGGATACAGTTGTAGAGAAGAAGCATAGATAAGAAGTAAAGAAATCAAAATCAATTTCATTACTGAAAATAATTATTTTGTTTTTTCTAACATTAGCGGTCAGAGAAATTGCAGTTGTAACAAAGATTACTACACGGGGAGTGTAACAAAATGACTAAAACTTAAGTTTATGTTTGGAAAAAAATCCAATTTAACTAACTAAACATATTGTATAGTTGTCGTTAGGTGCCGTCAAGTCGGTTCCAACTCATAGCGACCCTTTGTACAGCAGAACAAAACACTGTATACAGCATATCTTTTTTAAAAATAAATTTTTATAAAAGACCATAGCATATTTCTATAATTTTTAAATATCACACAAGAGTATATGCCAAGAAACTCGTGACGTTGTTCTTCCATTGGAGATTTTGAAATTCATATTGTGGAGTGAAATAACTTCTGTTCTTTTGTTTATGAATGTACTTCTAAAAGAATAGGCAGGAGATAGTTTATCATTAATATCCCCACAATTTACTGACTCATTCTACCTGTGGAGGAGGCAGTATAACATACTTGTCTCAGCATCTGAAATGAAGCCCTGCTGGCACACTGGTTAAGAGCTATGGCTACTAACTAAAAGGTCGGCAGTTTGAATCCACCAGGTGCTCCTTGGAAACCCTGCGGGGTAGTTCTACTGTGTTCTGTAGGGTTGCTATGAGTTGGAATCGACTGAAGGGCAGTGGGTTTGGTTTTGGGTTTAATCTTGACTTTATAATCATGGACAAATTACTTAACTTCTTTAAACCCTGGTTTCTTCATTTATAAAATGAGGTAGATGATAGTACACCTCATCAGGTTGTTAAAAAACCCATTGCTGTGAAGTCAATTCTGACTCATAGCAACCCTATAGGACAGAATAGAACTTCCCCAAAGGGTTTCCAAGACTGTAGTCTTTATGGAAGCAGACTGCCACAATCTTCTCCCATGGAACAGCTGGTGGGTTCAAATCACCGACCTTTCGGTCAGAAGCTGAGCACTTAATCACTGCACTACCAGGAATCCTTATAAGGTTGTTACACGTATTAAATTTAATCATAGTGCATTGCCAGAGTGACTGGTATATAACTTTAATAAATGTTAGCAATAATTATAATAGTAATCATTATTAGTGGTAGTATTTTTGGCTTGGAGTCTCTGGGTGGTGCAAGTGATTAAGTGCTCAACTACTAGCCAAAAGGTTAGAGGTTTGAACCCCCCAGAGGCATCTCAGAAGACAGGCCTAGCAGTCAGCTTCTGAAAGGTCACAGCCTTGAAAACTCAACCCTATGGAGCAGTTCTACTCTGCACACATAGTGTAGCCATGAGTCAGAATAGACTCAGTGGCAACTAACAACATTTTCAGCTTGCCATCAGTGTCTCAAATGATGCTTTGCATTTAGGTGGTTATGTTTCTAAAATGATCATTCATTGCAAATAACAAAATATGATGACTCTCTTTTCTGTAGTCATTCCATTTCATAACCTATATTCTCTCACACTATAAAGCTTCGAGTTTTAGCCAGTTTTACACTTGACTCATACTCTTCTCTCTTCAGCTCCATCTCACCTTCTCCTATACTTGTCTGTTGCATATTGGGGCCTTTATAACTATCATCGGTCAATGACAACAACTCTTCTGATTAACAGACTGTGAATTCACTTCACAGACTGCACCTTTAGCCCTTCTGAGGCTTCTTGGTCAGAAGTTCGTTATACACGTCAAATTTTTTCTGTAAAACTCCGCAAGCTTACATCTTTAGAAGATACTTTAAATTCTAAAAGATAGATACATTTAAAATACATGTTCCATTATTCTTTTAAATATATTCAACTTACGATCTTTGAATTGTATTCAAATTAATGATATAATAATTTTTCATCTCTTTTATTTAGAAAAGACATCTAACATTTCTAAAGAAATGATATTAGAATGGTCAAGTTTTGATTGTTAAACTGACAAGTGTGTGTACATACATAGTTATGTATATATATAGTAGGGTTTAGGAAGAAGGTCAGACATGCTACTCTGAGATTGCAGACATGAGTAAAGTAGACTATAGATTTTCAAAGATGTTGTATTAGCAGGGGCAAATAGAACTCAAAGTGAAATATGGAATGAGAAATTGCTTCTTCTTATTGCTATCATTCTTTGAACCATGCAGTGAATGATCATTTCAGAAACATAAACTTAGCAAAGGATATCAGAACTATTCAGTTGCCAGACAATTGTATACTGTGTTAACCCTCAGGAAGCAGAGGTAGCTTCTGGTGATATTTTTACCATTACCCTGGCTGCCTTTGGTTTCTCATTTACTCAGCCGTGGAATAGCTCATTATTCAGACTTTTGGATGTTATTGTGGAAGAGTTTCATGAGAGGGTTGATCGATCATACAGCCACAATGCAGTACTTTCAATCTCAATTAAGACATTAAAGATGTAATCTTTCATATTGCCTGTATCTAGAATACTGTTAGAAAGGAAACATTAAGAGAAGCCTAGGGAGTATTTTGATCTGTTGTCATGTATCTAAGTGTCTTTATAGGACAGAAGCTTTATTTTCATCTTTTATCCCTAACACCTAGCAAAGTGTCTGATACTGGTAGAGGCTTAGTACAGATTTTTTAGCAGAACTAAAGTATCTTAAGATAATGATTTTAATGATACTAATGATATACATAAGATTTGAAGTAAGATCACAGAATACACCAGCAGAAATTCTTGAAATAAGGGATATGCTCCTTCAAATTTTTTTGCTGAATTTAGTAGAAATAGTGTCAAAGGTGAGTTAAAGCTGAAGAAGATTTTGGACTGCTAATGAGGCTGAATTGGGAAAAAATATTTTGCTGCTCAAAAGCCATAGGCCTCTGATGAAGGCAATGAAGGAGTTCAAGGCACCTTACAAGCAAACTAAATTCATTTTTCTTCACTCTACTCCTAAAACTCCTTAATTTCCTGTCCACTCAGTGATCCTATCTTGGGGGTCCCAGGACCACTCACTAGTTCAGTGATTTGCTGGGAGAACTCACACGACATAAAGTTGTATTCACGACTAACATTTATTACAGCAAAGGATACAGTGCCAGAACAGCAGGTAAAAGGTATCCATAGGGCAAGGCTATAGAGGTCAAGTGCAGACTTCCAAGAGTCATACAAGATTCGTTTGACTCTGCAAGAGTCATACCAGATGGACTTTCTTCTCCAGCTGTGAACCTCAGAGTCACATGTGAGGACGTCTCTACACGGAGAAGTTCACCTGTCTTAAGAGTTCCATAGTGCTCAAATGGAGCTGGTCCTATAGGCACATACCTGGTGTGTGACCGGTCGTGGCGCAGATCCCAAACCAGGCACCAGCTGCACAACATGAATCTTCATGTTTACTTTAAATATGCTGTCAACCTGGTTTATCTTGACCTAGTCCTTTGGAGTTAGAATAACATCGTTACCCAGTAACTATGTAAATATTCTGAGAGTTTTGTTCTCCTTATTTTTCTTAAGGATCATTGCCAAGGCTATAGAAATAAGCAAGAAATGAGTAAAACAGATCCGCTACACTAACTCTTTCCTTTCAGGTCCAAATTGGAAACCAGGAATTCATCTTTGATCTCTGCCTCTCCTTTACGTAACATACCCTGTTGGAGACAGAGTCCTGTTAATTGAATATCCTTGATGTTTCTCACATCGGTCCCTCTGCTACCAGTGCCTTAATCCATGTTCTTACATCTCTCACCTGAATTAATGCAACTGTACATAATTGGCCCTGTTGTTTGTACTTCGCCTTTGCCCTTAATACTGTTCCCTACCATCCATTCTCCATAGTGTATCCAGATTGATTTCCCCACCCAATTCTACTCCCCTTTAAAGAAAAAAATGAGGAAAGGAAAATAAATTACTTGTATGTACGTTGGGAAAACATAAGAGGGTAAAGACGAAACTAAAAATTACCTGTGATCCTACAATCAGAGATCAGCATCAACATTGTGGTACATTTCTTGCCAGTCTTAAAAGCTTGAGGTACCAAAGGATATGAAATCCAATAGGAATATAAGCTTTACTAGAATATCAACTCCCCAAGGTTAGGGGGGAATTTTTCTCTTTTTTGTTCACTGATGTGCATCAATCACCTGTAATGGTACCTGCACATAGTAGGCATTCAGCATAAATACTTAATGAATGAATCTTCAAGATCTAGGATATAAAATGTTCAAAGATACCAGCACCAAAGTCTGAAAATCCATTGCCTCTGCTAGAATCAGATAATTCTTTTCACCATATTTTTTCACTGTATTAGAAGCTGAGTTATTGCTTATTTCAAACAGTAAATATCCTTAGTGTTAGTAATTCTATAGCTACACACCTATAAATACAAATGACAGATTTGAGAGAGAAGCGACTCATGGAATGACCTTGTTCTGGTTCCAAGACTGGGCCCTGCACTGGAAATCATCTGCCTGGTAGGGTTTATTTCCCTTGGAATGTATACCCCACCCCCTTCCCAATGGTTAAGGTTTCTTGTTTGGTTGTTTGTTTTGTTTACATGTCTGAATGGAGGACTAGGTAACTGGTGTGGGTTTTTCTCTGAGGGGAGGAGAGGGGAGGAAGAACTGGTCTGGGCATCCGTCTGCCAGAAGTTTTCAGTCACTTTCTCTCTTGCACTTTTTATACTTCCCAACTCTAGAGGTTTGTATTGTGAAGGATGGCTCCCACCTCCACTGCAGTCTTCGCTGATGTGTGCACTGAGCACAGGGTCCTTCACAGGTTTACCAAGACGATCTCATTCATCTTTTTTCCCCCTAAATTATCAAAATCTTTGCTTCTTTGATATTCTCTCCCCAAATCTCCGTGAATTTTTTAATTTAGTATGTTTCCTATTACTTTATTGCCATTTCACTGGGTTTGAGGAACAGAAGAGAAATGAACAAGTGTGCTTGGATGTTCCGTATTGAACTGAAAGAAAACTAATGTTGTTGTTAGCTGCTGTTGAGTTGGCTCTGACTCATAGTGACCTTATATATAACAGCACAAAATGTTGCCTGGTTCCTGCGCCTTGCCATCTTCGTCATCCTTGGTATATTTGAGTCCATTGTTTCAGCTGTTGTGTCGTGTCCATCCATCTCATTGAGAGTTTCCCTCATTTTCACTGACTTTACCAACCATGATTTTTTTTTTTTTCCCCTAGTGATTGATCTTTCCTATTGATGTGTCCAAAGTAAATAAGCTGAAATCTCACCATCCTCATTTCTGATGAGTGTTCTGGTTGTATTTCTTCTAATACTGCTTTGTTTGCTTTTCTTGCAGTCCATGGTATATTTAGTATTCTTCACCAACACAACGGTTGGAATACACACATTCTTCTGTCTTCCTTTTTCATTGTCCAGCTTTTGCACGCGTATGAGACAATTGAAAAGACCGTGGCTTAGATCAGGCACACCTTGGTTATCAAAGTGACATCTTTGCTTTTTAAACTTTAAAGAAGTCTTTTGAAGCAGATTTGCCCAGTGCAGTACATCATTTGTTCTTGACTGCTTCCATGAACATTGATTGTTGATCCAAGTAGAATGCAGTCCTTGACAACTTCAGTTTCTTCTTTGAAAATAATAATTACACTTTGTGAATTTTTGTATCTATAAGTCATTCACTCTCCCAACCCACCAAATATTCTTTTTTAAAAAGGCTATTTATTATAACTCATGTGTTCTTCTGGGTGAACTTTAGAATTGTCATTTACTTGATTAGTGTTCATTTTATGAACTCTCCTCGTACTTTATACTGTTTACTTGTCTGTCTTCCTTCTAGACCATGGCATGGTTTTTTTTTTTTTGAACATGGACGATGTCTTTTATCCAAATTATATCTAGCAGGTTACGTTAGGTTACAAATTTAATCCTGTGTTTCCCATTCTAAAAATGCTAAAATGGCCCTTTATTGTCTTTAAGTAAAAGCTAGACTCCTTAGCATCACCTCTAGCTCCCTCCAAACTTTGTCATACCCCACGGACAATTGTGCACACACATGACCCTCCCCACCCCCTTAACAAACCTGTTGCCACTGATTCAATTCTGACTCATAGCAACCCTATAGGACAGAGTAGAATTGCCCCAATAGGGTTTCCAAGGAGCAGCCGGTGGATTCAAACTGCTGACCTTTTCATTAGCAGCTGTTGCTCTTAACCACTGCACCACCAGGGCTCCTATACCATATATATCTTCTTGAGCTAAGCTCAGATGTCACTTCCTTGGTTAGATGTTTATGATATGAGCTCTCTTGGTGCCCTATGCTGTTTACTGTTCTGTCTCCCTTAGACTACATTCTTCCTAAATTCATAGACTATGTCTTTTATCTCTGTATGCCCAGTGCAAGATAATTAATCAGTGTTGTCCCTGTATCATGAAATAAAAGTTAAATTGCTATTTTAATAAGATAGAAAAGTATTTGAGTTCCAACACAGTTGCCACTCAGAAGAGTTGATAGTTTCAGTGCTTATTGGATTAGTTAGGGAATTACTTAAAATCTCCGTATTACAGTGTTATATTTCTATAGATTAAAGCTATGCTGTGGTTTTTGAGCAGATATTTCCAGAGATAGACTTGATTTGCAATGCTTTTATGTTAAAGTAAGGCTTCGCGAGTAGCCACATGAGAATAGTTGGTAAAATCTATAATTTCTTTTTTCATGAATGAGAATTCTCAGGTAGTGATTAACAGTCTCATGAAACAGGTTAATTTTGTGAATGATATCCGTGTTGAGCTGTTTTAATATAGAATTACTGGGAATTGTTGTGCTTTGTCTTTTTTTCTGTATATTCCCTGAAATCATAATCTTTCATGTTATATTCATATTTGAACAACAAGTAATTACTGATGCAAATAGGATTATGACTTGTAGCAGACAATAAACAGCCAGAGCAGATGGCCTCTTATAGAACACAGATCTTGTTTCAGCATAACCATTCTGAAGATATTTCTAGGCAGTGGGAACATTTTGCTCTTTTAAAAGAAGCTTGCTTTTTCTTTGAAGTGTTCGTAATTGTAAATCCTTTATATATATACATATATATAGCAAGTAACAATAGTAATTTCATCAAAAAGAATTTTATTAAGTACCCTTTTTTTAAAAAGCTCAAATATGGTATAAGCATCCTTTTGAAATTTTTAGTGTGAGGTATAATACTCATAATAACCGAACCAAAATCCATTGCCGTCAAGTCGATTCTGACTCATAGCAACCCTATAGGACAGAGTAGAGCTGCCCCATAGAGTTTTTGAGTGGCTGGTGGATTCGAATTGCCAGCTTCTTGGTTAACAGCTGAGGTCTTAATCACTGTACCACCAGGCCTCCATAATATGCATATAAAAATGCATAAAACATAAATAACCATGTTCAATATACATTTTAAAAAAAGTTACTGTTGAGTCAATTCTGACTCATAGTGATCCTATAGGACAGAGCAGAACTGCCCCATGGGGTTTCCAAGGCTGTAATCTTTACAGAAGCAGACTGCTACATCTTTCTCCCACGTAGCGGCTGGTGGGTTCAAACTGCCAACCATTCAGTTAGCAGCCAAGCACGTAACCACTGTGCCACCAGAGCTCCTTCTTTAATATACATAAATAAATTAAATTGAATACCCATGTAGCCATTACATGGGGCAAGAAACAGAACACTGTCAGCACTTCAGACTCCCATCCACCTCCACTTTATTTTCTCAATGGCAGCCCTTCCTTCCTGATTGAGGTAACTACTGTCCTGACTTTCATGGTAACGAGGTCTTTGCTTTGCTTTATAGGTTAACCACTTAAGTGAACATCCCTAACTAAAATAGTTTGGTTTACCTAATTTTGATTTTATATACACGGAATCGTATCTTATACATTCTTTTTGTCTAGGTTATTTGGCTCAACATTATTTTTAAGATTCATTCATGTGTGTAGCTGTTGTTCATTCGTATTTATTAATATGTAGTATGCCACTGATGAGTATATCATAATTTATCCTCCCTGCTCTTGATGGACATCTGCATGTTTTCCAGGTTGGGGCTATTATGAACAGTTCTGCTATGAACATATTGTACATGTGCCTTGGAGCACACATGTAGAGGGTGTATACTTACAAGTAGAATTACAGGATTTGAGGTATATATATCTTTAAATTTCCTAGATAGTGGCAGACTATTTTTTAACATGCTTGTACCAATTTATACTTCCACCAGTAGTGTATGATAGTTCTAGTTGACACTGTGCACCGTAAAAAAATTTTTTTCCCCAGTTGGTTGTGTAGCAGTATCTGATTGCAATTTTAATTGGCACTGTTGTAATTGCTAATGAGGTTGAGCATGCTTTCATATGATTTTTAGTCATTTGAATTTTCTTTTCTATAAAATATCTCTTCTCTTCAAGTCTTTTGCTGAGGTTTCTTTTGAGTTATGCCATTTTCTTATTTATTTGTAGGCAATCTTTATAAATTCTGGATTTGATCTCCTTATGAGTTTTATGTAATGGAAGATTCTTCTCTCATTCTTGCTTGCCTCTTCACTCTCGTCATCGTGTCTTTTGATGAACTGAAATTCTTGATTTTAATGTAGCAACATTCTTATTTATAATTGGCATTATATTAAGAAATCATTCCCTACCCTGAGATTATAGAAGTATTCTCCTGTATTCTCTTTCAAATGCTTTATAGTTGTGCTTTTTTCATTTTGGTCTGTAATCCACTAGTCATTGATTTTTATATATGGTATGAAGTAGTGGTCTAGTTTTTTCTGCCTTTTTTCCTATTTAGATGAGCTATTTGTCTAGCCCCACTTATTGCAGAGGTCATTCTTCCCTCTCTACTTTGCAGTATCATCTTTGTCAAGAATCAAGTATCCATATATGAAGCCAGTATAGCCTTTATACCAAAACCCCGCTAAGACAGTAGGAGGACAGAAAACTACAGACCACTCACTCATGAACATATATACCAAAATCCTAATCAAAATATTAGAAAACTGATTGAGTAATATATTGGAGGGTAAGGTTTAACTCAGGAATGCAAGATTCATTAAATATGAGAAAATCAATCAGAAAATCTGTGATCATCTCAATAGATGCAGAAAAAATACTTGCTAAAATTAAACATCCATTTAATATATCTGTATTAAAACTCTTAGCAAACTAGATATAGAAAGGAATGTTCCTAACATGATACAGAGATACAAAAACAAAACCTACAGCCAATATCTTGGTGAAGCATTGAAAACATTCCCTTTAAGTTCAGGGAACAGGATGGGGATACCTGCTTGCTATCACCTCTTTTCTTCAGCACTATAAAGGAGGTCCTAGCCAGAGCAGCAAGGCAATAAGAAGAAAAGTATAAGAATTGGAAATGAAAAAATAAAACTGTTCTTATTCCCTAATGATATGATTATGAATATACACATCAGAAAAAAAAAAGTTTTTTGGGCCATAGTTCTCCAGCCCCTGGTCTAAACACCCAGTTCAAAGGCAGAGATTGCCACACTGGATTAAAAAGTAAGACTTAACTATATGTAGTCTTAAAGAAATTCTTTTTAAATATGAAAACACTAAAGGTTAAAAAGGAGCCCTAGTGATGCAATGATGAAGCTCTTGGCTACTAACAAAAAGGTCAGCAGTTTGAACTCACCAGCCGCTCCATGTGAGAAAAGACCTGGCGATCTGTTCCCGTAAAGATTACAGCCTCGGAAACCCCTATGGAGCAGTTTTACTCTGTCACATAGCGTCCCTATGGGTTGTAATCAACTTGACGGCACACAGCAACGACGACAACAAAGGATAAAAGGAAGAGAATGCAAAAGGTGTACAGTAATCTCAGCTGCTAATCAAAAAGTTAGCAGTTTGAGCCTACCGGGCGCTCCACCGGAGAATGATGTGGTAGTCTGCTTGCATAAAGATTACAGCCTTGGAAACCCTGTAGGGCAGTTCCACTCTATGCTATAGGGTCGCTATGAGTCAAAATTGACTTGACGGCAGTGGGTTTTTTAATTATTTAAAAAAAAAAGTATTATATTAGTGTCATACAAATTTGTTGTTGCTGTTAGGTGCCATTGAGTTGATTTCAACTCATAGTGACCCCATGTGATGGAGTAGAACTGCCCCATAGGGTTTTCTAGGCTATAATCTGGATGGGAGCAGATTGCTAGGTCTTTCTCCTGCAGAGCTGCTCGGTGGGTTCAAACCCCAACTTTTTTGTTTTTTTTGTTTTTTT
>NW_004443942.1:12481857-12482980 GCF_000243295.1 Trichechus manatus latirostris
AGACCTTTGTCTGACTTGTACTGTCCAAAAATTTTTTCCCAGTCTGTAGGTTCTCTTTTTACTCTTTTGGTGAAGTCTTTTGAAGAGCATAGGTGACAAACCCCAACTTTTTGGTTAGCAGCCAAGAACTTAACCATTGTGCCACCAGGGCTCTGTGCTATGAAAAGTTTATCGGGAATAAAGAAGGATATTTCACTGATGACGGGGTCAAATCACCAAGAATATTTCATAATTCTAAATCTAGAATCATCTAATAAAATCTTCAAATACATGAAGCAGAATTGAAAGAAGAAATCAGCCTATAATTATGTTTGGTGATATCAACACTCCTTTCCCAGTAATTGATAGAATAAGTAGACATAAAATCAGTAGGAATATAGAAGACCTAAATACCACTAAAGATCTTGGAAACCCTATAGAGCAGTTCTGCTTTGCACACTAACAGCAACAACAAACAGCACTTATCAAACAACTTAATTGACATTTAAAGAAGACTCCACCCAAAGACTACAGAATCATGTTCTTTTCAAGTGCGCATGGAACATTTCACCAAGATAGATCACATGCAGGGTACTATAAGAAGTCACAGTAAATTTAAAAGGATTTAACTCTATAGAATAAGCTCTGGCCACACCAAAATTGAACTATAAATCAGTAACAAAGATATCTGGTATATCCCAAAAATAGTTTGTAATTAAACAGCACACTTTAAAATAACCCAGGGGTCAGAGAAGAAATCACAAGAAAAAAGAAATTAGAAAATACTTTGAACTGAATTAAAAGAAAAACACAGTATATCAAAATTTGTGATATGCAGCTAAATCCATGCTTAGATGGAAATTTAAGCTTTAAATGCTTATATTAGAAAAGAAGAAATATTTGAGGGAACATGATTAAAATGATAAAACCAGACCTGTTGCTGGCAAATCAGAACTAACTCATGGTGACCCCACGTGTGTCAGAGTAGAACTGTGCTCCATAGGTTTTTTTTTTTTAATTTTAGGTATCTTTTTCTTTTTATACTTGGATTTATTCTTTTTTTTTTTTATTGTACTTTAAGTGAAAGTTTACAATTCAGGTTAGTTTCTCATACAAAAATTTATACATACATTGTTATGTGACC
>NW_004443942.1:12484620-12525424 GCF_000243295.1 Trichechus manatus latirostris
ATCTAGTTTCTCTTCTGGTGTTTATGCATTATTACTTATGGTACATACTCTGTTTATGCTATAGTATGTATTAGGGCTCCTAGCATTGTCCCTATTTTTTCTTTCATGATCTTTATCATTTTCGATTTTATATTTAGGTCTTTGATGCATTTTGAGTTAGTTTTTGTGTATGGTGTGAGGTATGGGTCTTCTTACAGGTTTTTGCAGGTGGCTATCCAGTTATGCCAGCATCATTTGTTAAAGACGCTGTCTTTTCCCCAATTAACGAACTTTGAGCGTTTGTCAAATATCAGCTGCTCATAGGTGGATGAATTTACATCTGGATTCTCAGTTCTCTCCCATTGGTCTGTGTATCTGTTGTTGTACCAGTCCCAGCCTTTTTTGACTACTGTGGCGGTATAATAGGCCACTTTATTCTTCCTCAGTAATGCCTTGCTTATCCAAGGCCTCTTCCCTTTCCATATGAAGTTGGTGATTTGTTTCTCCATCTCATTTAAAAATGGTATTGGAATTTGGATTGGGATTGCATTGTATCTGTAGATCGCTTTGGGTAGAATTGACGTTTTCACCATGTTAAGTCTTCCTATCCATGAGCAAGGTATGTTTTTCCACTTATGCAGGTTTCTTTTGGTTTCTTGCAGTAGTGCCTTGTAGTTTTCATTGTATAGATCTTTTACTTCTCTTTTTAGATTTAGTCCTAAGTATTTTATCTTCTTGGGGGCTATTGTAAATGGTATTGATTTGGTGATTTCCTCTTGGAAGTTCTCTTTGTTGGTGTAGAGAAATCCAACTGATTTTTGTATGTTTATCTTGTATCTTGATACTTTGCTGAAATCTTCTGTTAGTTCCAGTAGTTTTAAATTTTATTTTGTTGTTGTTATAGAGAATATACACAGCAAAACATACAGCAATTCAACCGTTTCTACATGTATAATGTGGTAAGATTGATTACATTCTTGGAGTTGTGAATCATTTTCAACCTCCTTTGCTAAGTTGTTCCACCTCCATTGACCCTTGATGGTTCCTGTTTAATCTTTCAAGTTGCTTTTGTCAATTTGATCCCCTATAGATAGTTCTTAAAAGAGCATAATGCTCAAGGCAGACATTTTTTACTAATTAAGCTAAACTTACTGTTTAGTTTTACAAAGACTTCAGGGGATATTTTTGGTTTAAGGTTTAAAGGTTATCTTACGGCAGTAGTTTCAGAGTTCATCCAGTTTCCATGGCTGCAGAAAGTGTGGAGTCCATGAGAATTTGAAATTCTGTTTGCATTTTCCTCCTTTTGATCAGGAATCTTCTGTAGAATCTTTGATCAGAATGCTTATTAATGGTAGCTGGGCACCATCCAGTTTCCAGAGGGTTTTCGTTGGCTGATTTTTTGGAAGTAGATCACCAGACATTTCTTCCAAGATGCCTCTGGGTGTACTTGAACCTCCAGCCTCCTTAGAAAATAAAAATCACCAAAACTGATTTAGGAGGAACTTGAAAATCTGAATAGCCCTAAATCTATTAAAGAAAATGAACTTGTAATTCTAAACCTTCTCACAAATTAAATTCCAGGTTCAGATGGTAAATTTCTCAAACATTTAATAAATAATACTAAACTCTTTCAGAAAAGAGAGATGGACAGAACACGGTCCAATGCATTTTATAAGACCAGCGTTTTTGTGGTACTAAAACCAAACAAAGATACTGCAAGGAAAGTAAACTACAGACTACTATTCCTCGTGAACATAGATAGAAAAATTCTTTAATATTAGGAAATTGAATCCAGCAATATATAAAAAGAATATAAACTGTGACCATGCAGGGTTTATCCTAGGAAGTCAGGATAGGTTTAATGTTCAGAAATCAGTATAGTTCACTATATTAACATAATAAAAAAGAAGAACCATATAATCATCTTAATAGATAGAGAAAAATTAATTGTCAAAATTTAACTCTCATTCATAGTAAAAACTCTAAGCCAACTGGGAATAGAAGGGAACTTTTTTTCACCTGATGAATAGCATCTGTGAAAAACCTACAAGTAATATATTTAATAGTAATCAGTGAATGTTTTCCCCCTAAATTGGGAACAAAACAAGGATGTGCACTCTCACCACTTCTATTCAGCATTATAACGGAGAAGAGGAAATAAAAGACAAACAAATTGGAAGGAAGAAGTAAAACTTCGTCATTCCTTCCAGAGGGCGTGATCATATACGTGTAAAATCTTAAGAAAATGGCATAAAAGCTACCAAAACTAATGTGTGTTTAACAGTCATAGGATTCAGAGTCATAATATGAAAGTCAATTATATTCCTGTAAAATAGGAATAAACAATTAGAAATTGAAATTTTAAAAATATAGACCATTTACAGTAGAATCTGAAACTATCAAGTATTTAGGGATACATTTAACAAAATATGTGCAAGGCTTGAGCCCTGAAAAGTACAAAACATGCTGAGAGCTGATTCTGAAATCCATGTGGACATGCAAATGACCCAGAACAGCCAAAAGAATTCATCAAAAAGGAATAAAGTTGAATGATATACATCACCAGATTTCCTGACTTTTTTTAAAGCAATAGTAATCAAGAAGGTGTTGTATTGGCATAAAAATACATGTATAGATCTTGAGGAAGAATAGAAAGTCCAAATATAGATTCACACATATATGATTAATTGATTTTTTGACAAAGATGCCCATATAATTTTCAATCTCATATCAACTGGTATTGATATGGAAAAAAATGAACGTGATACTATATGAAAAATTTGCTCAAACTGAAAACTACAGAATTTTTGGAAGAAAACATAGATGAAATATTTGGAGTAGGCAAAGATTTCTAAGCTATGCTCCCAAAAGCATGAACCATAAAAAGAAAAAAAATGATAAATTGGTTTTTATCTAAGTTAAAAACTTGAGCTCTTCAAAAGACACCATTAAAATAATGAAAAAGCAACCCACAGTACACCATACATAAATCTGATGAAGGACTTATACCCAGAATACATAAAGAACTTTTACAACTCAATAATAGAAGTACAGCTAACCCTATTAAAAAATGGGCAAAAGATTTGAACAGATACTTTACACAAAGAAAATAGGGAAATGTGTCCTATAAGCATATGAAAAAAATTCTTGGTCATCATGGTAACAGCGAGATCTCACTGCATAGTTAAAATTTAAAAGATTGACAACGTTAAGTGTTGGCAAGGATGTTAAGCAGCAGGAGTGCTCATGTATTACTGGTAGGAATGTAAAATTTTACATTCGCTTTGTAAAACAACTTGGCAATTTCTTTAAAAGTTTGATATATACTATAATTTCACCAAACAATTCTGCTTGTGTACAAATAAAGCTTTAAATTCTTATTGTCCAAAGCAATAAGATGAATGGATAAACAAAATTGTGGTTTATCCATATAGTGGAAAACTATTCGGCAATAAAAAGAAATGAGCCACTGCTATACAAAAAAAATGTATGAATCTGAAAAGTATTATGGTTAGTAAAAGAATTCAGATACAAGAGTACATTCAATGTGATTTCATTTATGTGAAATGTTACAAAATACAGGTCTAATCTGTAGCGAAAGAAAGAATATCAGTGGTTGCCTGGGAGTGGTGGGATTTTCTGGAGAGGGGCACTAATGAGTCTTTTGAAGGAGGTGAAAACATTTTATATATAGATTTTGGTAGTAGCCACACGAGCATCTGTGTTTCAAAATTCAACACATTTTGTCCTTAAAATGAATGCATTTAATTGTATTGAGTTATATAAATAATACCTGAATGAAATAGGGAAGGGGGATATCCCTCCTTTGTTGCAGGAAAATCTGTTATAATTCAGATACACATCCTCTGAGGATTGAGAATTCATTTATTTAATTTGATCTGAACTTAATCAGCCACTCACTTTTAGCTTTCTGAAATTACCTTGAACTCTTTTTCAGATTGCCAAAAAAAAAAAAAAGGAGAGGGTGGTTGAAAAATATGTGCTAACATTACAGTCAAGCTTATAAAAATAATAAATGCCACTGGACAAGGTTAAATAATTTATGTTTGGCGTAGAATTCCAAGTTTTATACAGTATTCTGTTACTCGTGATAATACCATTATCATTGTATGGTACTTGAGGCTGTATACATAGCTTTCACAAATATTTGATCCCCATAATAGTCTGTGAAGTAGATAGGACAGATATTACCCTTCTCTTTTACATGTGAGCACACAGGCTCAGAAGAGATTGTTGAGTAATTTGATCACACAGCTGACAAGTGTTAGAGTAGCTAGGTTTCAGTGTAAGGGTTCTCTCCACTATGACGTACACTGCTTCCCTTTAAACTGTAATTTTGTTGTGTTTGAGCCTGATCTGTCTTGTCTCTCCTTCCCTTTTTAAATTTTTTTTTAAAGACAATAACATTATTGATATGTATTCTTGATAAAATTCAGGTTTCTTTTCAAGCTGAAGTTTTAAATATTATTTCAGTAAATTACCATATTAACCAGAAACATTCTTGGGTATCCATGGAGTACAAAAAAATAAATATAATGGCCAGGGAATTAATGAATTCATAAAGTTCAAGCATACTTTTGAGTTCCGCAAACCGGTATGAACATTTGGCAAGCAATTAGGTAATTTGTCTAGCTTTCAGAATCTGTTTAACATACTAATTAAACACATTATGATAATTTTCAGACTAAATAAACTTGAAGATACTATTATACTAATTAAAGGAAAGATTGAAGAAGTTCGTCTTCCTGTAGAAAAAGTAGATGTTATTATATCCGAGTGGATGGTAAGTGTTTACAGAAAATATTAAACTTTTATTGGTAAAATTTTAAAAACTGAAAACAATTACTAAGGTAGTAATTTTTCTGCATTTAATTATATTTGATAAATGGCAAAATGGTGGTATTATTTTAAAAACAGCTATACTCTTTTTATGGTAATTTATTCTGAAGTGGTAACTATTTAATGACTATTCATAAATTTTGAAAAAGAATAAATTAGCTTTTTTTACCCTTAAAATCATAATAAAGAATTACTATTTTTCTATTTTCTACATTTGTAGAGACCTAAATATGTTTATCTAAAAGTCTCCACTGTTCTTAAGGACTTGTTGCTGCTATTGCTCTCCTACTAATCTTTCTTGATGTTTTTCTGATCTCTTAGGCAGTGCAATCAGTGTTTTTTATCACATAAAGTAGAATTTATTGGTATTATTAAAATAACAAAATTAATGTCTTGTGTGTTATATCGTACAGCTTTATATAGTTTGTTGTTCAAATCATAAAAGTCAAGACAGAATATTTACTTAAAAAAATATATATTTTGTCTCAACTGATTTCACAAGATAAGCTGAAGAGCCTACATACAAGGTTTCTAGCCAATAGAAAATTTCAGTTCAAGACGGACAGCTAATAGCAGGCAGTCAGTCACTGTTACTGAGGACGCTTTTGTTAATGTCACATACCAAAAGACCCAAACCTGTTGCTGTCGAGTCAATTCCAACTCCGACTCACAGCAACCCTATAGGACAGAGTAGAACTGCTCCATAGGGTTTCCAAGAAGCAGCTGGTGGAGTTGAACTGCCAGCCTTTTAGTTAGCAGCCATAGCTCTTAACCACTGCACCAGCAGGGCCCTTAATGTCAAACAGTGAAGTAAAAACTGCAGAGAGAAAAGTTGAAACACTGTGTAAAGCACAGGTATAATTTCTAATACAGAATGCATGTATATTTAGAGTTCAGTTGTACAAAGGAATTTCGTCTGAATTGGTCTAGAAATCAGCTAATATTTATTGAGTCCTGGTTATGTGGCAAATATTGTTACAGACATATTAACTTATGTTACTTCGTTTAATCCTGTCTGTAAGTGATCCATGGTTACTATGAGCTATTTCGTATAACTGCTGTACAGAAACCTCATCCCAAACTAGCTTTATTAAAAAGAAAAAAAGTATATAAATAAAATTAATGGTAGGTGACAACTGATTTGACTTATTGATGTGCCAGTTAGAATGAAGATAAGGTAGCCAGTATTTATAAATAAACAAGGGTTTCTTAACCACTTGGAAAGTTTGTTTTTCTTAAAAAGAAAAAAAAAAACAACTGTATTTGATACGTATATTGTCTGTAAATGAATCTGTCAGAAAAATTTGGGAACAGTAAGTTTTGCTTTGTAATTATCTCTAAATGTTGAATAAATATAGTAATATTTTTAGCAAAATAACAGGAATTTCAGAGAGCTTTTGAAATTTTCAGACTTAAAGTAAATTTCAGCCAGAGCCAGTGCAAGTTACTGTTGTTGGTATTTACTCTTTTGTACGAGAAACAGCATGTTGATTTTTTTTTTTTAATGCTAGGCTTGGTTTTTAACAGTTCTCAACCACAATATGAGTATTCTCCCCATGGCGAAGAATTTGTGTCAGCACTCTGCTTTCTTTTATGAATTGAGTGATAAGATATGAATTCTGTCATCTACAGCTAAGAATCCAACATTTCTCTATAAAGACTACAAAAAGATGCCATGGAGAAAGCACATTTGAAGCATTTATTTGACAGCAGCTTGAAGTAGTTTATGCTCCATGTAGGCTGGCATGATCTTTGTTTCTCTAGGGTATGTTTTATTTTTCTTGGAAAACCCATTTTTTAAATTACCCCAAATTAGACTTCAGAGACGAACTAGAAGACAGCCTTCAGCTCCCTTCCCCTCACCTCAGTTGGACATTTTTACAAATCTGATTATAAAAACAATTTGGGTAATTCTTACCCTTCGTAGCACAATTATGCTTCTGGATATTGATGTTCTAGGAGTTTTCATCCCAAAATCTAAAAGTTGATCTAGAGTTATTAACACAGGCAGTACCCAGGTTACGAATGTCTGACTTTCGTACAGCCTGTAGTTATGAACCAAACCCTGTAAAGCCTATTACATTAAAAATTTAAGGTACATACAGTGATTTGTAATAACAGACTGGTGATGCTTTGCAATGAATGTCAAAACATTATTATTACTGTATTATTATGTTAAAATGTTTTTAGTGTATCTGGAAGTTTTTCTTTATTTTTTTTTACGCATAGAAAGGTACGCTGTGTAGTATGACAAACATTTTACTAACTAATGTTAGATACGAACCTTTCCTAACTGTTGTGATTACGTACAAATTCAGCTTAAAGACAGACTTAGGAAGGGAACTCATTCTTAATCGGGACTGCCTGTATATAGTTGAAGTCTTAGAGCCAATCAGTATAATGATTGAAATAAGAAATTAACTGAATTGACTGAATTTATGTGATTGTATTTATGATGTAAACTTTATTGAAAGATGTGCTGGTCTTGCCCTTGTTTGCCCTCAGATGCATTTTGTGCCCTATCCCTGCTTTCTTTTGTACTGAAGGAGTTGACTCTGTAGGCTGCCTTTCCCAGGCTCCAATGACAGCTGTGCTCACTGGATTTGGCCAGTGGGAAGCACTGATGGGAGATTTAAGGAAAGAAGAAGCCAGGGCATTTCTTCCCCTCTCACTTTGCCTCTAGTGGTTTGCTGGCAAAAGCTGTTTCTTTTGTGACTTACATTCCTGCTGGACAGGCCTGTTATAATTCCAGCATCCACTGTGTGACCTTGCTCTGGGCTCTTGTAGCAGTCAGTACCTGTACCCTTTGTCTCTTTAGCCTAAGAGTGATAGCTCCTTCATGGTGTTGCTGATGTCTAGGTTGTCTCACTGTCTTCTTGATGACTTCTCATATCTTTTATACTCTGTGTAACCAACTTCCTGCATTCATTTTCCTCCATTTTAAATAGTCTGTGTAGTTTCTCTTCTCCTGGTTAGACTCTAACAGATACAAAAGGCACCTTTCTCTTTGGAGGACTGATCAGGTATGATCTCTGCCTTTATCTGGAAGGCATTATGACACAAACAGTACTAAGTCACTGGAGCCTGAGATGAATGGAGCCAGTTGTTTGGAAACCAGGAGCCCTTTGCAAAGGGAAACAAATCACGGTGTCCAGGAAGGGATAACTAAGGACTTTCCTTCTTTCTTGCCAAAGAGGTATAACTTACATATTTACATCATCTTAGTGTCTGCCATTCCCTGTGATAGTTGGTAGAGTTGAAGTCTAGCAGATTGCATTAAATGCTCTAGGTGGAACAGTAGACGCTGTAATTTATGGTGGTTATTGTAAGGTGATCAACTCCGGTGCCTTTATTATTTCCCTGATTAAATTTGCATTTCAGGCTTTAAGTAAGCTCCTGCTGAAAAGTTTTGGGTCATCTTTGTGGAGTGGAAATATCATTTATGGTATCTTCTAAATTCTGTAAGTCCCCTCTTAACTTTGGTACTTCCACTACGATTTCAGAACTGAGAAGCTGAAAAATCCAATACATAATTAAAGAAGGGGCAGGGATGCTTTCTAAAATATATCCAACGTTTTTTAGACACTCCTACTTTGACTGAAACAATGAGCAAGTATAAATAATGGACTATTTTAAATCAAAACTACATTTTCATGTATCATTATTTTAAAATGAAAATATGTATTGTATAGAATCCTCTGTCTTTGAAAGACTTTTTTATATATAGTATAGTAAGGGTGCAAAAATCTAGAATGAACCATCTTTAAGCTATAGCATACACTTTTTCCCCCCTTTTTAAAAGTGATTTCAATAAGAAAGGACACGAAGGTAATATGCCTTCCAGAATTGGACACATCTTGTTTGTTGTTAGGTGCCATCGAGTCGGTTCCAGCTTGTAGCGACCCTGTGTACAACAGAATGAAACACTGCCCAGTCCTACACCATTCTCGCAATCGTTATGCTTGAGACGTTGTTGCAGCCACTGTGTCAGTCCATCTCGTTGAGGGTCTTCCTTTTTTTCGCTGACCCTCTCTTCTACCAAACATGATATCTGTCATGGATTGAATTGTGTCCCCCCAAAAATGTATAAATTTGGCTAGGCCATGATTCCCAGTGTTGTGTGGTTGTCCTCTTATTTTGTGATTGTAATTTTACATTAAAGAGGATTAGGGTGGGATTGTAACACCACCCTTATCCAGGTCACATCCCTGATCCAATGTAAAGGGAGTTTCCCTGGGGTGTGGCCTGCACCACCTTTTATCTCTCAAGAGATGAAAGGGAAGCAAGCAGAGAGTTGGGAACCTCACACCACCAACAAAGCAGGTCCAGGAGCATAGTGCGTCCTTTGGACCTGAGGTTCCTGAGCTGAGATGCTCGCAGACCAAGGGAAGACTGATGACACGGACCTTCCTTCAGAAATGACAGAGAAAGCCTTTCCCTGGAGCTGATGCCCTGAATTTGGACTTGAAGCCTTTCCTTGGAGCTGATGCCCTGAATTTGGACTTGTAGCCTACTTGACTGTGAGAGAATAAATTTCTCTTTGTTAAAGCCATCCACTTGTGGTATTCCTGTTAGAGTAGCACTAGATGACTAAGACAATATCATTCTCCAGGACCTGGTCCCTCCTGATGTCATGTCCAAAGTATGTGAGATGAAGTCTACCATCCTTGCTTTTAATGAGCATTCTGGCTGTTACTTCTTCCAAGACTGATTTGTTTGTTCTTCTGGCAGTCTGTGGTATAGTCAATATTCTTAGCCAACACCATGATTCAAAGGCATCAGTTATTCTTCTGTCTTCCATATTCATTGTCTAGCTTTCACATGCATATGACACGATTGAAAATACCATGGTTGGGTCAGGGGCACCTTAGTCCTTAAAGTGACATCTTTGCTTTTTCACACTTTAAAGAGATCTTTTGCGGCAGATTTGCCCAGTGCAATACATCGTTTGATTTCTCGACTGCTGCTTCCATGGGTGTTGATTGTGGATCCAAGTAAAATAAAGTCCTTTACAACTTGTCTTTTCTCCATTTATCATGATGTTGCTTATTGGTCCAATTGTAGGATTTTTGTTTTCTTTATGTTGAGGTGTAATCCATACTGAAGGCTATGGTCTTTGATCTTCATCAGTGCTTCAAGTCCTCTTCACTTTCAACAGGCAAGGTTGTGCCATCTGCATATCGCAGGTTCTTAATGAATCTTCCTCCAATCCTGATGCCCCTTTCTTCTTCATATAGTCCAGCTTCTTGGATTATTTGCTCAGCATACAGTTTGAATAAATATGGTGAAAGGATACAACCCTGATGCATGCCTTTCCTGACTTTAAACCACTCAGTATCCCCTTGTTCTGTTTGAATGACTGCCTCTTCGTCTAAGTACAGGTTCCTCGGAGCACAATTAAGTGTTCTGGAATTCCCATTCTTCACAGTGTTATCCATAATTTGTTATGATCTACACAATCAAATGCCTTTGCATAGTCGATAAAACACAGGTAAATATCTTTCTGGTACTCTCTGCTTTTAGCTAAGATCTATCTGACATCAGCAGTGATATCCCTCATTCCACGTCCTCGTCTGAATCCAGCTTGAACTTCTGATAGTTCCCTGTCAATATATTGCTACAAGCAGTTTTGAATGATCTTCAGCAAAATTTTACTTGTGTGTGATATTAATGATATTGTTTGCTAATTTCCCCGTTCTGTTGGATCCTCTTTCTTTTGGAGTGGGTGCAGAATTTTTTCCAGTTGGTTGGCCAGGAAGCTGTCTTCCAAATTTCATGGCACAGACAACTAAGCACCTCCAGCACTGCATCTGTTTTTTGAAACATCTCAGTTGGTATTCCATCAATTCCTGGATCCTAGTTTTTTGCCAATGCCTTCAGTGCATCTTGAACTTCTTTCTTTCTACCATCGGTTCTTGATCATATGCTACCTCCTGAAATGGTTGATTGTTGACCAGTTATTTTTGGTACAGTTACTCTGTGTTTTCCCTCCATCTTCTTTTGATGCTTCCTCCTTCATTTAGTATTTTCCCCATAAAATCCTTCAATATTGCAACTCTAGGCTTGAATTTTTTTTCATTTCTTTCAGCTTGAGAAATACTCAGCGTCTTCCCTTCTGATTTTCTACCACCAGGTTGTTGCACGTGTCATTGTAATACTTTACTTTGCCTTCTCAAGCTGCCCTTTGAAACCTTCTGTGCAGCTCTTTTCCTTCATCATTTCTTCCATTTGCTTCAGCTACTCTGTGTTTGTGCACAAGTTCTGTTTTGGTTTTTCCTTTCCTGTCTTTTTAATGATCTCTAGCTTTCTTTATGTTTGATGTCCTTGATGTCATTCCACAACTTGTCTGGTTGTTGGTCTTGCCCAGTGTGTCAAATTTATACTTGAGATTGTCTCTAAATTCAAGTGAGGTATACTCAAGGTTGTGTTTTGGCTCTCGTGGACTTTCTCTGATTTTCTTCAGCTTCAACTAGAACTTGCATAGGAGCAATTGATGATCTGTTCCACAGTTGACCCCTGGTCTTTTTCTGAATGATGGTATTGAGCTTCTGCATCGTCTCTTTCCACACATGGAGTCAGTTTGATTCCTGTGTATTCCATCTGGTGATGTCCACATGTATATAGTCGCCGTTTATGTTGTCGAAAGAAAGGTATTTGCAATGAAGAAGTCATTGGTCTTGCAAAATTCTGTCATGTGATCTCTCCTGTCATTTCTGTCACCAAGGCCATATTTTGCAACTGCTGATCCTTCTTCTTTGTTTCCAACTTTGCATTCCAATCACCAGTAATTATCAATGCATCTGGATTGGAAATACTGATGGCATAGCTTCCAGCATCATGGCAACACGCAAGCCACCACAGTACAACAAACTGACAGATTTCGTGAAGTAATTATATATAAATCTTTTGCCCCATTTCTATGTTTGGGCTGTCTGTCTTTTTCATAATGATTTGTTAGTTTTCATTATATAATTGAGATTAGTATCCTTTGTTGGAGGTGTGTGTGTATGTAGCCAATATCTTTTCAAACTCTATGACGTATCTTTTTATTCTTTTTGAGATGTCTTTTGATGAACAGAGGTTCTGTAGTCAAATTGATTGATCTTTTTCTTTGTGGTTAGTACTTTTTTTTCACCCTGAGGCCATGAAGCTGTTCTCCAAATAGTCTTCACAAACATTATGCCTTTTCCTCTCACATTTAGTCTTTAACCCGCACACACAGCTGTGGGAGTAAAAATTGTCATAATCTTTCTGTGGGGAAGTTTGATGATACAGATCAAAATTTTAAGTGCATATTTTTTAAACCAGGAATTCTACTTACAAAATTTATCTGAGCCAGATACATAAAATATTTAACAAAGGGACGTGTGTGTGTGTGTGTGTGTGTGTGTGTGTACATGTACATGTTCAAAACAACATTATTTTTCTTACCTGTTCTGCAGCAAATAAGTATAAAAGATACAGGTATTCTTGCTGTTTGATGGCCTCGGCCACCTTGTACTTTGCCAAGTGTGTGAGAGTGTAATGTGTCAGTCTGTATCGCTGTAGAACTGTAGAGCTGTCAGTTGGGAAGATACTTTACTCAAAAGAATTTTACATAATTATTTTGAAAATTCTCATGTAACTTCATTATGATTACTTTTGTGATGAAGCAAGTGGTTAGCTTTAGCACATTTTAAGATGATAGGGTCACATGATGGACTGGGGAATTGTTGAAAAAACTTTGCAATTCAAGTGTTCAGTATCTAAGGCTATCGTAAATGTAACAGTAAAATAGATTACATTATATCCCATAACATCTTAAGTTTGGAACGTTTTTTACATCCTTGGGCATAGCAAAGAGTACTGTAGATTAGGAGAGAATGCTTATCCAGTTGATTTTTAGATACCTCGCTACGACTACTAACCAAAAGGTCGGGAGTTCGAATCCATCAGGCGCTCCTTGGAAACCCTATAGGGCAGTTCTACTCTGTCCTGTAGGGTCACTATGAGTCAGAATTGACTCAGTGGCAACGGGTTTGCTTTGGTTTAGAGCAGTGGTTCTCAACAGGGACATTAGGAAATGTTTGGAGACATTTTGGGTTGTCACAGCTGGGTGGAGGGGATGCTGCTGAACATCCTACAATGGACAGAACAGCCTACACAACAAAGTATTTTTCAGCCTGAAAGGTCAGTAGTGCCGTGATTGAGAAAACTGTCTTTTCAGACAGTTTCATTTTCAGAAAAGCTCTCATTTCTATGCTTTGATCATAATTCAATCTCTCACTTAGGTCATAATATCTATTTGCAGAATACTGCAGAAATTTCTTTGTTCAGCTGATATTTATTGAGTACCTAGCTTGAGTATCGAATGGTAAACAAGACAGACATGTAGCCCCTGCCTTCATGCAGCTTACGATTTAATGTCCGAGACAAACATTAAAAAGCTTTTTAAAATAAATAATTACATAATTAAAATGTGGTTGCTATTCTAAAGGAAAACTATATCATACAATGAGTGGGTATAATAAAGGACACCTGACCTAGTCTAGGGTGTCAGAGAAGTTTTTCCTGAGGAGGTGACATCATGACAGTATATTTTGTCATACGAATATATAATAGAAGCCCCCTTAACAACCTGCGGTTAACTAGTTGACCCGATTAATGATGTGCTGCCTTTTTTTTTTTGACATGACACATTGCTAGATTCCTGTGGTTCCCTGAAAATATGCTGTCTCGGTTCTGCTCCTGTCAATTGAGTTATATATCTACCAAGAGCTTATTGTGTTTGTCTGCTGTGTATTAGTTAAGTATTAACATAAATTGTTGAATAAGATTATAAAAAGGATATAGTTGTTTTTTTCTATGAAAACTAAATTGCTTTAGAAAATCGCAGTAAGGGCAAATTTGCTTTAAAAAAAATTACTGTTGAATCAGGTGGTGAGTGAAACAGTTGTGAATGACTAGGAGCAAGAAGGTGGGAATTATAAAAATTGACATGAAATCTCCACATGGCAAGTGCCCTTAGATTTCTTTTCTGTTTTAAAGTAACGAAATCTGGAGATTATTTACAGTGCATTATAATTGGTTTATGCAAACATGATAATAAGGCTCCTAATCAATGGACCCATCTTCAAACAGTATTGGTAAATGAATTTACATTTATATGTTTGCACAAAGAATGTATCATTTTCAATTAACAGCTGACTGCCAGTCTCAGTCACATTGGATAAAATTCTATCTATAGTAAAATCTTACAGAATTGAGAGTAATATTAGGGAAAAAAAGTCATCTAATGTTGGTTATTCTTCAGATATATACTACTTAGAAATCACAATTAGGTTTTGTAGGCTTGGTTCTTTGTTACAGGTAGTCTTTTATTTTTAAGTAATTCCAGATTATTTACTATTTGTCACCCAGCATTTTCCAAATTAACTCTTCATTTTATTTGTAACTCTCCCTTTCCTCACTTTTTTCAGTACTTATATTTTACTTACATGGTATCAATAATTCAGTTACATGAACTAAAAAAAGTTAGAGAAGTACCTTATACTAAAGATATCACTTTTATCACTAATGTATCTGTTCCAAGAAGATATGATGAGTGGGCATTTTAAAAAATAAGGTTCCCATTTCAATGAATAGTGTTAATATTCTGTTCCCATATTTAATTGTATGTTCCTCTCATAGTAATTAATTTTTGAAGTGTAAATGCAAGACTTAATTTTAAAAAGTAAATGTCCGTTTGAAAAGAAGAATGCCCATTAGCATCATGGGAGAACATGTCGAGTATAATTCTCTATCCAGATGGCATCCCTACAGGTGAGGCAGCAGCCTGTGAAATTACAGTCTGAATTACACTGCAGATGAGCAGGTTACTTGGAGCACAGCCTTCTGATATCAGTAATAAATGACTTGGTTCAGAACCAAGGACAATTCCCAGGAACTTAAAGGCTCACATAGCCTATAGTAAAATGAAGTTTAACAAAGTGGAAAGTTGAGAGAAAGGTCAACTACTGTTAGCAATACATATAGGAATCTTCATCTGATAATATTTTTAACTAGGTATACTAATTTATCTCACAAATGTCATATATTGGTTCTGCATACATTGTAGCATGTGCGTTGATTTTCAAAACTAATATTTTCACAACGGATAGTAGCCAAGAGCCAACAATGTTATCACTCTGAAATAATATGAATTGCATTATACCTATTATAAATTCTAATCTTATTTAATATGCGCTATGTATGGTCCTACTATTATAAAAAATCAAGAATACTTACACACACAAAAAGCAAAGTTCTTTGATAGTTACCAGGGATGGGAGGGAGAGGAAGGGGGAATCCCTTTCTAGATAGTAGACACTTGTTACTTCTGGTGATGGGAAAGGTAGTCCCAAACGTGGGTAAAGTCAACACAACTTGACCAAGGTAAATAAAGACACTGAGAAGTACACGAGAAAAGGGTACAATTTCGGTAAATGTTACATACAATTTTTTGCAGCAGCAGTAAAAATAACCAAAAAATACGTGTGGTTACGTAGGTAGATATGGATGCGTATGTGTGTATAGGAAGGCATATGCAAGTAAATGCATGTGTATCTGTAGGTATCATATACACATGTTTGGGTGTGCTGCCTATAGATCTGCATATGTAACAAACCCCATAGGGGGCACAGTTACGGAGGCTTTCTAGACGTTTCAGACAACTCGCAGGATTGGTTTACTGGGTCAAAAGGCTTGGGACCATAGTCTCAGGGGACAACTTAGTCAATTGGCATAACATAGTTCACAAAAATAATGTTCTGCATCCTAGTTTGGTGAGTAGCATATGGGGTCTTAAAAGCCTGCGAGGAGTCATCTAAGATACAACTGTTGATCTCTACCTGTTGGAGCAAAAGAGAATGAAGGAAGTCAAAGGCTCAAAGAAGAAACTAGTTTGCAGGACTAATAGCCCACATGAACCACAGTCTCTTCTAACCTGAGACCAGAATAACTCAATGGTAACCAGCTACCACTACCGACCGTTCTGACCAGGGACACAATAGAAGGTCCTCGATGGAATAGGAGAAAAATGTAGAACAAAACTCAAATTCCTAAAGAAGGCCAGACCTACTGGACTGATAGACTAGTGGAACCCCTGAGATTATTGCCCTAGGATGCCCTTTGAACTTGGAATTGAAGCTATTTATTTCTGCAGGTCACCTTTCAGCCAAATTGGCTTATAAAATAAACAGTATCACCCGTGAGTGATGTGCTCCCTTAAACAATTAACTGTATGAGACCAAACGGTCAACATTTACCCAAAAGCAAAGATGAGAAGGCAAGGAGGGAAATGGAAGGTATATCAGTTGCAGCAGAACAAACAGAATGGAAATAGTGAGAATGCTAACAAATTGTAACCAGTGGCACAGAACAATACGTATTAAAATTGTTAAAGGGGAACCTAAAACACAATAAAACATTATTAAAAAAAAAAAAGTAGAGAGTAGGATACAGTTTTTAATCATATACCAATGAAGAGAGAAAAAGAAGATTGCAAATGGAAAAGGTGAAAGAAGAAAGACTTGATTGAGGTCTATTCATTGTAGCCTCAATTCTACCCTGCAGTAGCTGACCCTATATGATGCCAAGTTAAAGAGTCATGTGGTGTGGTGTTCCATGGGTTTTATGCGTTAACTCTGTGCCAGGCACTGTGCTAAATCCATTACATGTATCAACGAAAGTATTTAGTCATTTGTTTTTGGGAAATTCTCTAACCTAATAGTGATTGGCTGACTCTGAAAGATTGGGAAGCAAAGACATGGCATTTATGGAAGAGTGTTTTTTTCTTCTTTTTATTGTGCTTTAAGTGAAAGTTTACAATTCACAGTAGTTTCTCGTACAACAGTTTATACACACACTGTTATGTGACCCTAGTTGCTCTCCCTATAATGTGACAGCACACTCGTCCTTTCCACCCTGAATTTCCCGTGTCTATTCTATCAGCTCCTGACCCTCTCTGCCTTCTCATCTCACCTCCAGACAGGAGCTGCCCGTTTAGTCTCATGTATCTACTTGAGCTAAGAAGCACACTCTTCACAAATATCGTTTTATGTCCCAAAGCCCAGTCTAATCTTTGTCTGAAGAGTTGGCCTCGGTAATGGTTTTAGTTTTGGACTGACAGAGAGTCGGGGGGCATGTCTTCCAGGGTCCCTCCAGTCTCAGTCAAACCATTAATTCTGGTCTTTTTACTAGAATTTGAGTTCTGCACCCTACTTTTCTCCTGCTCAGGGACTCTGTTGTGTTCCCTTTCAGGGCAGTCATTGGTGGTAGTTCTTCTGCTCTCAGGCTGATGGAGTCTCTGGTTTATGTGACCCTTTCTGTCTCTTGGGCTAATATTTTCCTTGTGTCTTTGGTGTTCTTCATTTTCCTTTAGGTGGGTTGGGTCCAATTGATGCATCTTAGATGGCTGCTCACTAGCTTTTAAGACCCCAGACACCCCTCACCAAAGTGGGATGCAAAACCTTTTCTTAATAAACTTTGTTACACCAGTTGACCTAGATGTCCCCTGAAACCGTGGTCCCGAGACCCCTGCCCCTGCTACTCTGTCCCTCAAAGTGTTCGGTTGTATTCAGGAAACTTCTTAGCTTTGTTTTAGTCCAGTTGAGCTGACTTCCCCTGTAGTGTATGTTGTCCTTCCCTTCACCTAAGATAATTCTTGTCTACTATCTAGTTAGTGAATAACCCTCTCCCTTCATCCCCACCCTCGTAACTATCAAAGAATGTTTTCTTCTGTGTTTAAACCTTTTCTTGAGTTCTTATAATAGTGGTCTTATACAATGTTTGTCCTTTTGCAGCTGACTAAATTTACTCAGCATAATGCCTTCCAGATTCCTCCATGTTATGTTTCACGGATTCATCATTGTTCTTTATCATGGTGTAGTATTCCATTGTGTGGATATACCATAATTTGTTTATCCATTCGTCTGTTGATGGGCATCTAGGTTGTTTCCATCTTTTTGCTGTCGTGAACAGTGCTGCAGCGAACATGGGTATGTATATATCTATTCATGTGACAGCTCTTATTTCTCTAGGATATATTCTAAGGAGCGGGATTGCTGGATCGTATGGTACTTCTATTTCTAACTTTTTAAGGAAGCGCCAAATCAATTTCCAAAGTGGTTGTACCATTTTACATTCCAACCAACAGTGTATAAGTGTTCCAGTCTCTCTACAATCTCTCCAACATTTATTATTTTGTGTTTTTTTGATTAATGCTAGCCTTGTTGGGGTGAGATGGTATCTCATTGTAGTTTTGATCTCCGTTTCTCTAATGGCTAATGATCATGAGCATTTCCTCATGTGTCTGTTAGCCGCCTCAATGTCTTCTTTGGTGAAGTGCCTGTTCGTATCCTCTGCCCATTTTTTAATTGAGTTATTTGTCTTCTTGTTGAGGTTTTGCCGTATCTTTAGATTTTAGAGATTAGACGCTGATCGGATATGTTGTAGCCAAAATTTTTTTCCCAGTCTGTAGGTTGTCTTTTTATTCTTTTGGTGAAGTCTTTTGATGAGCATAAGTGTTTGATTTTTAGGAGCTCACAGTTACCTAGTTTCTCTTCTGGTGTTTGCACATTGTTACTTATGGTTTGTGTTCTGTTTATGCCATGTATTAAGACTCCTAGCATTCATTGTCCCTTTTTTTTCTTCCATGATCCTTATCATTTTTGATTTTATATTTAGGTCTTTTACCCATTTTGAGTTAGTTTATTTGCATGGTGTGAGGTATGGGTCTTGTTTCATTTTTTTTAAGATAGATATCCAGTTATGCCAGCACCATTTGTTAAAGAGACTGTCTTTTCCCCGATTGACGGACTTTGGGCCTCTGTCAAATATCAGCTGCTCATAGGTGGATGAATTTATGTCTGGGTTCTCAATTCTGTTCCATTGGTCTATTATCTGTTGTTGTACCAGTCCCAGGCTGTTTTGACCACTGTGGCGGTATAATAGGTTCTAAAATCAGGTAGTCTGAGGCCTTCCATTTTATTGTTGTCCTTCAGTAATGCTTTACTTATCCGGGGCCTCTTCCTTTTCTGTATGAAGGTGGTGATTTGTTTCTCCATCTCATTAAAAAATGCTGTTGGAATTTGGATCAGGATTGCATTGTATCTGTAGATCACTTTGGGTCGAATTGGCATTTTCACCATGTTGAGTCTTCCTGTCTATGAGCAAGGTATGTTTTTCCACTTATGCAGTTTCTTTTGGTTTCTTGCAGTAGTGTCTTGTAGTTTTCATTGTATAGGTCTTTTACGTCTCTGGTTAGATTTATTCCTAAGTATTTTATCTTCTTGGGGGCTATTGTAAATGTTGTTGATTTGGTGATTTCCTCTTGGAAGTTCTCTTTGTTGATGTAGAGAAATCCAACATGATTTTTGTATCTTTGTCTTGTATCTTGATACCTTGCTGAAATCTATTAGTTCCAGTAATTTTCTTGCGGATTCTTTGGGGTTTTCTGTGTATAAGATCATATCATCTGCAAATAGAGATGCTTTTACTTCTTCCTTACAATTTGGATGTCCTTTATTTCTTTTCCTAGCCTAATTGCTCTGGCTAGGACCTCCAGCACAACGTTGAATAAGAGTGGTGATAAATGGCATCCTTGTCTGGTTCCCATTCTCAAGGGGAATGCTTTCAGACTCGGAAGAGTATTTTCTATGCCAGGGAAGATTATCTTCTCCCTCTTATTCATTCGTACTCTCTCTCACTGCTGAGTTTACCAGTTGAATCTTAAGGTCCTTGTTTTGTAAGGGGAGCTGAAAATTTCCCAATATTGTTTATCCAGCTGTATGACCTAAAATAAGACACTTAACTTCTCTAGGACTGATTTATGTAAAAATTAGATTGTTTAAGTAGAACCTTAGAAACTGTCTCTAATAGTGTCTAATTAGGGTTCTAATCTTAGCTAACTGTATCTGTGGCAAAATGCTTATTGGTGTTTATTATTTCAGATGGAAAGACACATATGGGAATGTCTTAAGTATAGATACCAAAAATCAGTGTATTAAGTAAGATTGAGTTTTTTGACCAAGAAAAAAAATTCATGTGATTTTCTTTGCATGAAGAATCTTAAGAGTTGGAACTGGCACTAATTTGGACAATATGATCCAATTATTTTGATTGGTTTTCTAAAATGTGATTTCTTAGTTATAGAGAAATTTTGAGTGGTTTTTTTGTGTGTGTATGCCCATAGTCTCAGCTGGTGTGAAAAAATAAATGACACAAGAAAATGTATTCTGGTAGATGCCTCCCCAAAAACAAGAATTGCAGTTCTGAATCTTGGATTGTAATATAGTAACATTCACTAAATAAACATTATGTGATTCTAGACAGTCTGGTAAACCTTTGTCTTCTAATTTCTTAAACCTGATTTTATAATAAAAATAGCCTTTCATAACCATATGTTTTACTAGCTCTTAATTTTTTCAGGTAAGCTAATATTTATTGTTCCAAAACCTTTTGCACATGTTAACATATTTAATGCTCACAACAGCTGTTAAGTATATTGTGGATATTACCTAGAGTCCCTGGGTGATGCAAATGGTTAACAAGCTACTAACCAAAAGGTTGGATGTGCTTTGGAAGAAAGTCCTGGCAGTCTTTGGAAAAATCAGCCATCGATACTCTATGGAGCACAGTTCTACCCTGACACACGAGGGGTCCCCATGAGTCAAAGTCAAATCAAAGGCAACTGACTTTGTTTAATAGTTGTTTGCCACTTTACAGATGAGGAAGCTGAGGCACAATTATGTGAATTTCCCGAGGTCACATAGAGAAAGGGGCTCAGCTGAGTTTCAAATCCAGGAGTCTACCCTCTTAACCACTGTACTATTGATATTGACCATAGTACCAATTTAAAATATGACATAATTTAATCTCTGATGAATTGTTAATAATAACTTTGTCCTAAATGCAGTAAATGAGCCTACTGCTAAAAGGAGCTACTTTTAATTATTGATCCAAAATAATTTTGTTTGTTTGTAGTATTTGGAAGTAAGATGGAATTTGATCATACAAAAGCAAAATACTTAGATTTAGCTCCATACTTTGAAAGAGTAATACTAAAAAAGTTTAATGCAGTACCAAATCATTAAGAAGTGATTTTTCCCCTCTTCCAAAAAAGATTGAAGTATAGTGAATACTTAATTTGTACTATAGTGTGAATCTCTTATTTTAATCAGACTGTTGATGTTGCTTTAACATGCAATAACCTTGCAAATAGGGACTATTTTTTTCCTAATAAGATGTTCTATAGCTGATCATTTTCCCAGAAGGCAAGTAGATGTCCCATCTTTTAATAATTCCTTGGCATAGATTATAATTCACTTTAATCAACAGACAAATGCCTATTTGTAAGCATTTTATGCATGTACATCTGCATGAGTTATGTAAGATTGGTAAAGACTACTTATTTGAATTCCAAAAGTCTCTTGTTCTTTGAAATCACAGCTGATATTGATAAGGAACTGACTTGTGAGAGTTTGATGTATTACTGAAGTAGTGTACCATCCCCTGCCCAAAAAAAATGCGTTTTCCACCAAATCCTTAATTTTCCTAATGTAAACACAGTAATAAAAGAGCTTTGTTGCTAAGTCTTTCTTCGGTAGGCAATTATTTTCTTATCAGTGAATTAGTGTGTTAGTTGGGGGGAGGTAGGTAAACTCAGTGTAGAGTTGCTAGCAGCAATTAGGTTCCTTTAAATGATTCAAGCATGAGAGCTGTATTTTCTATAAATTTAAATTTGATGTTAATCTCTTACGAAGATTATCCATTCTGGGTTTGCAGGGATTTTTTATTGTTGTTCTGGAGAAACTGTTGAGAATTTTTGTTCATGTGGTTAAAGGATATTATATTTATCCCATTGAAAGTTATTTATGCACAAAACAAATGAGTGGGTGAGAATAAATTTGTGTCAGAATGCTAACATTAGGACAGATTCACATTGGTTCACTCTAAGATGCTGTATGTGCTAAACACTATGCTGAGCACTTCTTTTCCTGCTGCTTAGGGGAGGTTGAAGGGAAAGGTGGCCTATAAGGGGAAGGACTGTCGGAGACTGGCGTTAATCTCACAGTCATGATTACACAGTCATTTCTGTAATAAACTTTGTGGCGTAGTATTAGAATGAACTGTATTTGACACCGATAGCAGCAAATTCTCTTTTCATTTGTGCTGATTATCCTTTCTTGGTAGAGGATTCATTACTGTAGTCTGTAATCTGGAGTATATTAGGGCAGTGCTTCGCAAGCTGTATTTCAAGCAACATTAGTTCTTCAAGGTGTTGATAGATGTTAAATATTAAAAAAGAGTTCTGTAGTCAAAAAATGAGTAACTTGGTTAAAATAACGTTCAACCGTTCTCTTTACTATAACACTCTCAGAACTTTTAATGTACCAATGTGCGTTATGAATCTTAGAGCACACTCTAACGTGACGCATCTCAAACCTCTTTGACTAAGGAACTTTTTTTTCCTTTTCTTTCTTTACCAAGAAGAAAGTCACTGGGCAGCAAACACTTTGGGAAATGTGCTGTAGACCAAGGTCTCTCAACCCCAGCACTATTGACATTTGGGGCCAGATAATTCTTTACTGTAGGGGACTATCTTGGTGCATTATGGGATGTTTAGCAGCATCCCTAGCCTCTACCCACCAGATGCCAGTAGCACCCCTCTCCCCAGTTGTGACAATCAGAAGTGCCACCAGATATTGCCAGATGTCCCCCAGGGGGCCAAATCTCCCCCAGTTGAGAACAGGTGCTCCTTAGTATCACAGTATTCGTGCGAGTTATATAAAGTAAACTAATAATTTCCATTTTAAACTTTTAATGAAGAGGAGATAGTAGTCTGAAAAGTGGGAACACATGTAGAGAAGGTTCAGTACATTCTACAGTAGTAAACTCTCTGGGCTCACTTTATACCCTGGGCTGATTTTCCAGTAATTATTATGTAGAGAACTGATAGCAAAAAATAATTTCAGACTTTACAGAATATTTTATGGCAGAGACAGAAATATAATATATTTTATATTAAAAGAATAGCTCAAAAATCCAAATTGATCTGCTTTTAAGTATATTGCTTATTTCTAAAAACAATTCTTTCTCTTTTTATGCAGGGCTATTTTCTTCTTTTTGAGTCTATGTTAGATTCTGTCCTTTATGCAAAACACAAATACCTGGCAAAAGGAGGATCGGGTGAGTATAAAATTCTAGCTTTAATAGTCTAATTTCAGTCTGGCAGAACCAAATGAACCTTTGGATTTCAAGTAAACTGCGTGGCTGAGAAAGTTCCCAGTAGAGATGAAAGCTTCTTCCATTAGAAGAAGCTTTAAGACTTTCATTTACTATCTTGTTGCTAGAACATTATGTAAGATATGCAGGGCTCCAAGTTAATGGTATTCTCAAGAACACCTTTTATAAAATACTAAGGACTAGGCTTTGAAAGCTTTTTGATTTCGAGTCAAAAGCTAACAAACTCTTTTTCATTTTTAATCCTTATGACCTTTAGTTCTTTTTTTCCCAGTAGCATATTTCATACTAAGATGGAGATTATTTACTTTAATGGTAAATTTTCCATGACTTCATTAAATACATAAACCTGGCTTCTCTGTGATTTAATGAAAACATTTAAAGTGATAACTGGTTTCTAATAACTTTTTAAAGCACAACACACCCGACCAGTGTTTATAAATGGATCCTAATAAATTTGGGAAGGCCTTTTTTTCCTGTCCCTGGAAAACTTTGAATCATATTTGCTCTGTATAGTCAGAGTAAGGTTGTGTTTTTACAGGCCTTCTGCTGTGAACAGTTGTAAACAAATAAAACGTTCCCCTTCAGGGTAGGGATTATGTTTTGTTCATCTTTGACTCTTCAACATGCTCCACAGCTCCTGGAACACGGAGCAATCATAATGTTTATTGAAGTATTAAAACTGCATTGAAGAACGTCTGTCCCCCGTTACTAATCTTTCCCTGTACCTTCCTTTTCTCAAGGCTTCAGAGTCAACAAATGGGTTCCATGCTCAGAGTACAGTTAATGAAACTGTTACATAAAAGTGAATGAAAAGAGAAGGCCTTTGAACTAGTGACATAAAGCATTTGACCGTATTTTTACTTCTTGCCCATCCATGTTCTGTGAAATTACTTTGGCAGTTATAGTACAGCTAAAAATCAGTAAGGCCATAACATGAAGGGCAGAGAAAATTCTCCAGACAGCAGACTTCTTTTTATAACAGCATTTAGATGTATTGCCTTTCTTTTTTAAAGTGTGCTTCATTTTATCACTGTATTTTCTGCAACTATGTCAAGTATCTTCCTGATCTCTAACACGAACCTCGCTAGAATTTTTCTGTATGTTTTACTAAGCAACAGTTGGCTATATCTTTGTATAATTGCAGTGGCTTTTTTTTTTTTTTTAATGACTGCTGTATTTAATGAATAAAAAATTAGTAGCATTTCCCATTTGTTGATTGTCTGCTATCTGCCAAATAAAATATTCTACCTTTGTGTTATTACATGTAATCCTCACAACCGTCCTGTGAGATTTTAGAAACAATCTCATAGCTGTTTTATGGTGACACACACTAAGTGGCCAAACCTTAATTTTTTTAAACTCACATCTGCCTGACTCCAAAATTTATGTTCTTTTCACTATATCTTGCTGTTTTCCTACTAAACTGCATTTTATTGAACCTGATTCTTGCCTTAAAGTTGTTACAGGGGAGATTTAGAAAGCTGTTTCCATACTTCCGTGAATGGTATTCATTGATCTTACTGAAGGACTGACAACAATTTAATATAATGAAATCATCAAATTCTTGGTGAAATTCATTAAGAACCAAAAGCAATGCAAATAATGAAGTTATAGTTAATGAAACAATGGCAGAGTTGTTTTCTATCATCAGAGGGATAGAGTGGAGGCTAATAATTTTAGCTCTTTTCCTACTTTTATATAGCTAATATTAGTGTTCCTTCACTCGTCTGTCAGTTTGTCATATTGTGATAGCTTGCGTGTTGCTATGATGCTGGAAGCGATGCTAACAATATTTCAAATACCAGCAGGATCACCCATGGTGGACAGGTTTCCATGGAGCTTCCAAACTAAAACAGACTAGGGAAAAAAGCTTGGCAATCTAATTCCTAAATTAGATAATGAAAACCCTATGGACCATAACAGAATATTGTCCAATATAGTGCTGGAAGATGAGCCCCGTAGGTTAGAGGGCACTCAAAATGCACAGTGGCTGCAGTGGACTTGAGCGTACTAATGATTTGAAGATGGTGCAGGACCAGAGAGTTGGTGCAGGACCAGGCAGTTTGGTTGTGTTGTACATGGAGTTGCCATGCGTTGGACTTGTTGGCAGCTAACAACATTAGTGTTAAGATAATTTGGAGTTATACAAGCATGCTGGTGAATGTTATTTGTTGCCTTAGAATGAAGAGGGAAAAGAGTAACATGAAGTGATACAGCCTATTCGTATATTTAAGTATTCCTTGATGAATATCACCAATCATCTAGATGTTCACTTTCTTATTGCAGAGTTTTCCTTTGTGTTTTTCTAAAGGAAAGATTTATTAAACAATTAGTACTGTAAAGATATCAGAAAGAACAATTGTGTTTTGCGAGAAAGAGAATATTGAAGTCCCATGTAAGCATGATAAAGCCACGATTCATTTTTCTTTGAATTTAGATCCAGTCGATGTCTTGCTATATAATGGCATAGAGTATAGGCTTTATAAACACAGTCAGCCAATAACTTGGGTATTCATTGTCCCTGTTATTACCAAGCCATTCCACAGTACTTTAGAAGTACCCATTTACTACTATTCCTACTAACAAAAATAATTTTTTAAAGTTAATGAAAGTGGGTTTCTTAAATACTACTATTACTTTTAGCTAAGATTTATTAAACACTAATTGTGTGTCAGGAATTGTTCTGTTTTGTATTCAACCAATCAAGAAATGAAGAGAAAAACTAGGAAAATGTTTGGTCATAAGCCATGGGTAATTTTACAAGTATAAGTTAATTAAGACTAAAACACAGTGTGTTTTAGAGTGATAACATAGAGTGTAAATGTTTGATACCCTAACAATTTCAAATGATACGTCTCACAAAAATTGGAAGGGAAGGGTGAAGGCAGGTGGGAGGAAGTTTTTTTTATTTCTATTGCTTTATCTTTAATGACAAGAATGTGGAAAATATCCTTTAAAGCTGACAAATCAAGTAATAGAATGGTAAGCACATTTAGCACTACAAACATAATCATTAAAATGATACTTTTGATTACAATTGGGTAGTGAGGTTTGTGGTGTTAAGTCCCTTTTGTATCTTGATTGTGGTTGTCATTACACAGCTGTGTATTTATGTGTGTGCATGTTATAATGACATGTGCAAAGACCTGGAATTAGAAAACCAAAAAGGAAGAACACGCTTGACATTTCTCAGGCTGAAAGAACTGAAGAAACAATTCAAGCCTCAAGTTGCAATGCAGAAGGAGTCTGCGGGGAAAATATTAAATGATGCAGGAAGCATCAAAAGAAGATGGAAGGAATACACAGAGTCGCTATACCAAAAAGAATTGGTCGATGTTCAGCCACTTCAGCATATGATCAGGAACCAATGTTACTGAAGGAAGAAGTCCAAGCTGCATTGAAGGCACTGGTGAAAAACAAGGCTCCAGGAATTGACAGAATACCAGTTGAGATGTTTCAACAAATGGATGCAGCCCTGGAAGTGCTCACTTGTCTGTGCCAAGAAATTTGGAAGACAGCTACCTGGCCAACCAGCTGGAAGAGATCCATATTTATGTCTATTCCAAAGAAAGGTGATCCAGTCAAATGTGGAAATTATTGAACAATATCATTAATGTCACATACGAGTAAAATTTTGCTGAAGATCATCAGGGATGTGACCTTAGTAAGGGTGTTACAATCCCACCCTAATCCTCTTTAACATAAAATTACAATCACAAAATTAACAATCATACCCCAGCCAAATTGACACACATTTTTGAGGGCACATAATTCAAATCATGACAGCCATGATTCCCAGTATTGTGTGGTTGTCCTCCATTTTGTGATTTTCCTGTGTGTTATAAATCATAACCTCTGCCTGTTGTTAAAGAGGATTAGGGTGAAATGTAACACCCTTGCTCAGGTCACATGCCTCATCCAGTGTAAACGGAGTTTCCCTGGGGTGTGGCCTGCACCACCTTTTACCTTACAAGAGATGAAGCAGGCAAAGAGTTGGAGACCTCATACCACCAAGAAAGCAGTGCTGAGAGTAGAGCGTGTCCTTTGGACCTGGGGTTCCTGTGCCGAGAAGCTCCTAGACCAGGTGAAGATGGATGACAAGGACCTTCCTCCGGAGCCAACAGAGAGAAAGCCTTCC
Organism: Trichechus manatus latirostris; assembly: GCF_000243295.1. NCBI lineage: Eukaryota > Metazoa > Chordata > Mammalia > Sirenia > Trichechidae > Trichechus > Trichechus manatus. The sequence continues at coordinate 12,511,862 of NW_004443942.1, forward strand.
CCTGGAGTTGATGCCCTGAATTTGGACTTCTAGCCTACTAGACTGTGAGAAAATAAATTCCTCTTTGTTAAAGCCATCCACTTGTATTTCTGTTATAGCAGCACTAGATGACTAAGATACTTCCCCAGCTTTCTTTTGGTTACTGTTTACATGGACTGTTGTTTTCCATATCCTTTCACTTTCAACCTGTTTGTGTCCTTGGGTCTAAGGTGTGTCTCTTGTAGACAGCATATATTTGTGTCACGTTTGTTTGTTTTATCCATTCTGCCACTCTCTTGTATTATATAAATACCAAATTTGCAAATGTCCTTTCTTTGCTACTTCCTTCTCTGTTGGAAAGCTGAGCCATGCATCTTCCCCACTCCTTCCTCACTTCTGCTGCTTTGCTTTCCTTTCAGTGTTTTGTTTTGCCTCATCATTTCATTACTCCACTCAGAGGATATTAGTAATGCTAGACTTCTTCATCTTCCTCACTTTGCCCTGAAATTTTATTAATCTCCAATCTATCTCAACCCCTTTTCTCCGTCCTCTTTCTCTTTCAGCAAGTGCCCATTTACCTTAGGAAGGTGGTGTGTTAAAAAGCATAAAATGTGGCATCATGGCTTAATGGAAAGCATGTGGGTTTTGCACTTAGATTTTAAGTTGAATCCCTGCTTCGCCAGCTGGCTAGTTATCTAGTTAGCTGATGAAGACCAGTAATTTGGGCAAGTTACTTTATCTCTCTGAGCTTCAGTTTCCTCATCTGTAAAATGAGGATTATAATCCAGTTTTATAGAATCATTCAGAAGTCTGAATGAAATGTTTGACATAGTCATTCAGTAAATGTTATTTACCCTTTTGAGTCATACCAGTAAACTTGAAATTAGTGTTAGGTTTATACCTTTAAAGTTTTTGGAATGAATTTAAGCATCATGGTATTAACACCTGACTTTTGCATAGCACTTCACCTTTTCTACACCTTTTTATAGACTACCCCAATATAATCAGCCACTGATACTGGCTTATAGTGCTTAGAGGTGTTAACTGGACTGTTCCATGTCTGCTCCGCACAGCCGTGGAGACACAAAACAAGTGAAAGCAAAAGAAGCAGTTTTATTTTGTTGGCCAAGCAAAGGAGCACACCAGGACTTGTGTCGCCAAGATGGCTCCCAGAACAATCGCCCAGAGGGTTTATATGGGTGAAGTAAATTGGGTCTGGGGTCTTCAGGAACACCTCAAGGTGGGGCCAGCTTGCTGATTGGTCTGGCTTGAAAACACGTTCCTGGAGTAGTCCAACCTTTCTGTGCTTGCTCAGTCTAGAAGAGTGGGGGTCTTTCAAACCGGATCTTAGGCTTGGACCCCTCGCTTCTGAAAGCTTTCCCTCAACCTTGGCCCACTAACGTTTGGTTCCGTCTGGTGGAAGGAGTTCAGGGGTCACCCAGAGGACGGGGTAGATTGTTTTGCGCATGTCAGGCGGGTCAGATCTAGTTCTTGCCAGTTTCAGCTGGTCTGGGATCCCAATTACTTGTGTTCCTCAACTTGGCCAGAAACAGGAAGCATACCTAAACAAGGAGATAGCTTAAAGACGGAGTTAGTTCCTATATCACAGAGATGGCAGGCACAACCCAAGATGGCGGGCAGACTGCCGGTCTCAGAGGTGTCCTTTCTATTTCTGAAATTCATTGTTTCCTCCCTTATCTTCTAATCAAATCTGCTTTTCCACGTTTATTATTTTGGGTTTGTTCAGTGATATTGCGGTAGTATCATTTTCTACTTTTTTTCAGCGTGTTATGTTTCAGTGCATAGTTCAGCCTACTGTTTCTAAGTTAACAATGGGGAAATGTGTCCAATTTCCAAATAAGTATATACTTAATTTTTTAAGACAACCTTATTATATAAGTTATACATTACTTTTTTAAGCTTATTCAACTTCCAAGCTATCTGCTGTCTTTGTGACTTTGTAGTACATTTCCCTTTGTGCATAGGAATGTGATTGGTGAACTTTTTTTTTTTTAAATGCTTGTAAGATAAGACCATATATCATGAAAAGAACAGTTTATTTTGACTTATTTATCTTATCTCCTTTAGTTCCAAAACCTTTTTACTCTTTGGTTATGTATATACCAGTAGTGATGTTAGTGTTTACTAGGAATTGTTTCTGTGTGCATCTCAATCTTATCTTTTAGCATCCAGTTTGAGACATTTTTAAAGAATAAAGGATTTCCCATCCCTATCTCTTCACCATGTGAGCTGTTCTAGTGACAAATGAAGACTAGGCGGTGAATCGAGAAGGACACAGATGTCAAAGCTATGAATTTATAAATGGTCTGTTAAGAGGGTGCTTTTGTCCAATCAGAACTTCGTTAATTTCACCTACAGGAAGGAATAATTATTCAGTTATAGCCCCTATCAGACAAAAATTAAATGACAAATGTGTCGGAATGTAAAGGTGTAAAGGGTTAGTCAGGGTGCTGGCAGGTGGCCCAAAATTCTAGCCAGCTGTGAGAATGTGGAAATAGAACAAAATTGACCTATGACACTGATTACAAATCTTTATGATATTTATAGATCTTACTAATTTACAGATGAAAAATAATTTCGTTTCTAAATTCTAACAAATACAAAAACCATCGTTTCTATACCTATGCAAAATATCACAACTTGAAAAATTACCTCAACACTAGAAAAAGTAAATCATATTCCACTTTAGTTTGTTTCTTCTTATTACCAACATATTTTTAAAGCCTTTATTTTTTTTTTTTAGTTTCAGTAAATTGTTGTTTTTTCTTATGAAAAAGTTATCCTTATTTCTTAGTGGTGTTACTAATGTATCACGTTGCTTGATGTAGAGCAGAGGTCAGCAGACTTTTCTGTAAAAGGCCGGATAGTAAGTATTTTCAGCTTTGTGGGCCGTAAGGTCTCTGTCCCAACTACTCATTTCTGCTATTGTAGCACAAAGCAGCCATAGACAATATGTAAACAAATGAGTGCGCAGTGTTCTAATTAAACTTTATTTACAAAAATAAATAAAATCCAGCAGGCTGGGTTTGAACCATAGACCATAATTTGCCAATGCCTGATTTAGAGACTAATGACATTTTAAAATTCCACTAAAATTTTTAATAATATTAAAAAATTGAATAATTTTATGAACTGTGTTAAATAACGTGAATGTCTGTGCACTGCACAACAGCAGAGGATATTCCGTTTCCATAGATTACAGTGTGAATGACTTGTAATAAAAATTACAGCCTAGAAAACCCTACGGAGCAGTTCTACTCTGTCACATGGGGTCGCTATGAGTCGGAACCAGCTCGGCGGCACACAACAACCACCACAGTGTGAATGGCACTACCTGAAGGGGTACAGTGTGATGACCCTAATGATGATTTAATTTCTTCCTCATCTATTATCAGGGTTATGTGTATCTGGCCCACCACCTATTTTCATAGATAAAGTTTTATTGGAACACAGCTACACTCATTTGCTTACATATCATCTATGATTGCTTTCACACTGCAGCAGCAGAGTTGAGTAGTTTTGACACAGACCATATGGCTTGCAAAGCCTAAGATATTTGCTGGCCTCTGATCTACACCCTTATCATATTCCTCTTTAAGGATGAAATTATAGAGCATAATGTGGTAAAGCTTCTATGATTGTCAAATTAAATTCAATCAAATAATTTATCAAGAAATTAGTCAGATATCTAAAGTTGCTGCAGAATTGTCTATTTCTTCTTCACTGTTTCTCATCTTACTCCAAGAAAGTAAACAGGCTTTCCTGTAGCTTATACTCTTACTGGACCAGCATTTTCAGTAACAAATCAATTACTTGGGAGAATTTGTATCTATCAGGAATTTAAACACAAGTCAAGAGGCTTAAGCTGTTGGTGGAGGAGGGAGAGAGTAGAAGTAGCTCAGTTTGCGTAGTAGTGGACTGTGTGCCAGCACACCTTCCTCATGCCTCTTTAGGGAAGACTTGATAAACTTACCAGTGACGTGGATATTTTTTCTGAATATCTCACAAGTCAGGTTTGGAAGATCTTATAATGGGCTTTATTTGGAGGATTATTTAGTGGAACTTCAGCCTTGCTGCTGTCATTGAATAGTAAAAATTTGAAGGCTGTGGATACAAACAAAGTTTGGGAGAAGGAGAGGGTAATTTCCTTACTGTTTAAGTCTGAAGGCTAGTTGGTAATCATGGGATTATTTCCTTTGTGGTAATTCTGTCCTCACTATGTAAAAGTATCTTCCATGCATTTATGCTTGCTTTCAGTTTGTTGATAAGGGAAAATGTGATGTAAATTTTAATTCATGAACTCCTTAAAAGTTGATATTTGAAGGACAAAGTTAATTTTGTTATTTGTTAAAGAAAAAAGGTTATTTAAAATTTTTTGTTAGGAAAACCTTGTTATCAGTAGAGAGTTTCTTCCTGAATCACTTTCTTCTCTTGACTTTAATAACACTTCCTTGGTTTTCTTTTTACCCTAGCTTCTCAGTCATTTTTCTTGATCTGTTTTCTTCTGCACGTTCCTTAAATTCTGGTGCTCATCATATACTCTCCTAGGTAATCTTGTGAGCTCCATTTATTTAAATTTCCATTTATATGCTCACGGTCTCCAAATTTGTATCTTCAACCCAGGTATCTCTTCTGAATTTCAGACCTGTATATTCAGCTGCCTATTGGATATTTTTACCTGTTTGTCACATAAGCATTACACTCTCATATTCCTCTTGAATCTGTCTTTATTTATTCCCTATTGTAATTAGTACCACAGTCTGCCCAGTTGCTAAAGCAAATAACTCATCCACGACTCTTCCCTCTTACTCACCTCCACAGCCAGTTAATCTCAAAGTCCTATCAGTTCACCCCCTGATTTACACCTTCATTGATTTGGGGATATTTTTCTCTTCCATTGCTAATTATCCATACTAATGGATTTGGTATTTATACTTAGCCTTAAAAGAATCCTTTTCTGTCATAAAAGGAGATAATGCTGAATTGTGGGCATTTTATTTGTTACAGTCTATCCTGACATTTGCACCATAAGTCTTGTGGCAGTGAGTGATGTGAATAAACATGCTGATAGAATTGCCTTTTGGGATGATGTCTATGGCTTCAACATGTCTTGCATGAAGAAAGCAGTTATTCCAGAAGCTGTTGTGGAGCTTGTAGATCCAAAGACTCTTACTTCAGACCCTTGTTGTATTAAGGTAAGTGTTTTACCAACTTTGCTTTTTTGAAATTGAAATTCCTTGTACTCACTTTTATAATCTTTTAAATCTAACTCTAAACAGCTTGAGTCATCTACTTTGGTTTAGTTAAGGCTGCTATATTGTCATTTCTGCTTCATCACCACCTCCTGGCTTTATTCTGGCCTTTCATTAACAGCCATATTATTCATTCATATCATCTGTTCCACACAATTTAACTTCTCTCATTCAGATTGCTTCCAGACTTTTCAGATTTAAGTAATTACAGTGAATTTGCCCATGGAAGTAAAGCCCTACTGTGTTCAGATTTCTCAGTTAATTCGTTTTGTGTTTTATTATCTTACTCTTTACTGTGTTAACCTCTAGTTTTACTGTGAATTTTGCGACATTGAAATTACATGGGTTGAGTAATAAATTTGTAACATCAGAAATCCATGGGTTGAGTAATAAGTTTGTAACGTCAGATGACATTGAATTTATGTGGGTTCAGTCATGTTACTTTTCTTAAAACCCTTTATCTGTTTCAACTAGACAATCAAATAGTTTGTTCAGCATTAGGTTCAGAATACAGTGTCTCCTCTTTTTAGTTACAGTATTACTTTCACAGCATCGATAATTACTCTCTGCACAAAGTAGATATTCAGTAAATGTTTATTAATTTTCTTAAATGACTAAAGTATTAAAAATTAGATTGAGTAATAAACTCATAAAGTTTCTCAACAAAAGCCAGGTGATTGAATTGCATTCAGCTTTTAAGAAGCAGAAAAATGCAGCCAGCTTGATAATTCTAGCACTGTTCATTGCTCTGGTACACTGATAGTGTTTAGGTATTTATTTAGGCTCTTTGGCTCGGAACAGGAGTGCTCATTATAGCCAACTCAGCCTTCAGGCTGAGAAGGAAGCTAGGGAAAGGGATTAATTTCTCTCTGTAGTGATCTCTTTGCTTAATGCCAAAAACTGCTGTGAATAAATAGCTGAAATAGAAAACTTAGGACTGAAAAATGAAGGTGTTTAAAAAGTATACATACTGTCTTAGTTTCTTAGTGCTACTATAACAGAAATACCACAAGTGGGTGGCTTTAATAAACAGAAATATATTTTTCACAGTTTAGGAAGTTAGAAGTCCAAGTTCAGGGCATCAGCTCTAGGGGAAGGCTTTTTCTCTCTGCTGGTTCTAGGGGAAAGTCCTTGTTTCTTCAGCTTCTTTTCCTAGGTGATCTTCATATGATGTGGCATGTGTCTTCCCCCATCTCTGCTACCTTCTTCTGTGCCTGATTGGCTCTATATTTTATATCTCAAAGGTGATTGGCTTAAGACACACCCTACACTGCTGTGGTCTCATTAACATAACAAAGGAAGTCCTTTTCCCAAAACGGGATTGTATTCACAGGTATAGGGGTTTATGATTTACAACACATATTTTAGGGGGACACAACTCAATCTATAACACTGACCTTTTCTTTTTTTTTTTTTTAACATTAATCAATTATTTATTTATCTGATTAAGTAAAGTTAGTTTGTTCTGTGTTCTCCAATCCTCCTACAAATAAAAAAGTACCACATTGTAACTCTGTTTTGTTTTAATTTTTTCAAACTATTTTAAATAGAATAATGCTCTTCAGGTGTGTAGTCATATGTTGGTGTGTGATTTGTGTTTACTGAGTTGTAACTGTGTCATAGCAAGTCCGCTGATAACATTTACATCACGTAATTGAAATTCAGATTCCGTTCACTCTGCAAAGAAAATGGAGAAGAATTTGAACCAGGGCAGAATAGGAAAATAAGGAATCTTCGTGGTTGCCTTTGCTCTTTGTTTAGAATTGTTCGGTTTTCCTAATAGCTAACAAATTTATCTTCTAATGGAGTTACAAAAAATGAATTATGAAAGAAAATAACTTGTTCTCTTCATTAGCATATGTTTTCAAGTTGACATTTCCTTTAAAAATCTTTACTGTTACCACACAAAATTTATAGCATGTTTTCCAAAAAGGCAGATACATAGTTAATGGTGTACAAAATGATTTTAGGTAGAACACAGAAAAACATGTTTTTATTTGAATAGTTATATATTATTTCAGTGTGTGTGAGAAAAATTTTAGCATATTAAAGTCATAATTTGATATATATGCTATTGCTTACAGCAAGCCTAAGTAAAAAATACTAAAATGATTTAAAGAAATATTAACTAAGTAATAGTGCCACTATCCCTCAGATTTGGGAACAGCCCCAAAAGTCATGTGTGAATGATTAAAATTTGCAAAACATTGGTTTACAGTAATCCTTTTTGCATAAAAAAGAAGTCATGTTCATCTGGGTTTTTCCACTATTTTTACTAACCTCTTCCATTTTTTAATGGGTAGCATATAGATTGCCATACAACATCTATCGCAGATTTGGAGTTTTCTTCAGATTTTACCTTGAAAATCACAAAGACATCTGTGTGCACGGTAAGCTATTTAATTCTGCTTTCACAATTTCACTAGCAATACAGTTGATTGGCAGGCTACTAATGAATTAATTACCAAGCTTGTGATAAATGAAAAAGACTACTGCCTTTGACAGTCTATTTTTGCCTTTACTTGGCCATTGAAGAAATCTGTTCTAATAGGTCAGTAGACCTCAGAAAAGTTAGTATAGTTCAGCAGAAAAAGTGTTGGGAAATCATGTTTACATGATGATTTTTCTTTATAGAATCTCCATTGTTACCTATCATATAGTTAATTGAAAGTACTCAATTTTATCTTCAAAGACGAAAGTTTGTGTCCTATCCCTCCCAGAAACTCTTTTTATCGTGAAGAATTATTATACGATTAACTAGATAATATATGCGAACGTACCTACAATGTACCCATAAATGTTAGGTTATTAAAAAATACTAATTTTTTTCTTTCTTGAAGAATTTCTGAATGTATATTAAGATAACAATTTTCATATTTATTAGCAGACTTAAAATGTTAACATAATATGGGCGTTTACTAAAGAAAATATGAATTTACATAGATGGTAGTGATTTGAATATATTATTTTAAAAATTAATTATACCATTTTTAAAATACTCATCGTATCTTCAAAAGTTAACATTTTTGTGAAAATTATGTTGTTTCAGAAACAGTATGTAAAACAGATTTAAGTCACAGATTTAAGTCATGTTAACTTTGACTCTTCAACCTCTCGAGAATTTTGTTCAGATTAACATGCACACTTGATCACTTCTTTAAAATTATTTCGATTCATTTTGATCCAGTAATTATTTTTAAGTCCACATGAGTTTAACAATGCGTTTTGATGTTTTGAGGAATAGTTCTTTTAGGTGAAGCTCATTTTATAATTTTTAAAAGCTAGATATCTAGATTCCAGATTTGTAATTTTAAAACCAAAATCAAACTCATTGCAGTCAAGTTGACTCTGACTCATAGTGACCCTATAGAACAGAGTATAACTGCCCCATAGGGTTTCGAAGGAGTGACTGGTGCATTTGAACTGCTAACCTTTTTGGGTAGCAGCCAGGCTCTTAACCACTGCACCACCAGGGCTCCAATTGTGATTTAGGGGTACCTGTTTACTCATTTATTTAATTAATGAACAGCAAAATTTCATTCTCCGTGTCCATTTCCCCCGAGAATTTCTCCTTCTGCTTTTCCATAATTGAAACTGTTTGGTCAGTTGAAATTACAGGCTGAAGGTTTACTAGATTACTCTGTATTTCAGTATTAGTAATCCTTGAGGATTGATAGAAAGACCGTCTTGATTAATGAAAATTGATCAGTTTGTAAGGGAATGCTTAGAAATTATTTGTCATATCATCAGTATTAAGTAATATTATTTCATATCTTCTCATTTTACTCTGAAAATCTTATGATCTTCACATAAATCGTAAATCAAAGTAGAGCAGATGTAAAACTCTAGTGAAAAATCTCAAAGGTAGTGTTTGTCTGTTTTAGTTGTGGAGCCCTGGGGCACAGTGGTTAAGAGCTCAGGCTGCTAACCAAACAGCCGGCAGTTTGAATCCACCAGCTGCTCCTTGGAAACCCTATGGGCCAGTTCTACTCTGTCCTGTAGGGTCGCTATGAGTGAGAATCAACTCTACTGCAGTGGGTTTTTTTTTAGTTTTGCGTATTTTTTAACTTTATATAGACAGAATTATTGACTTTCATTGAAATGGTCTTTATTTTCTGGTTTATTCATCAGGATTCTTAGTTTCAGGCAACAAAACCCAACAATTTGTCTAAGCAGAAAGGTGTTTATTAAAAGTAAGATAAGACATGAAGGAACAGACTGTGTTTTCAACTTTCAGAAACAACTTACAGAACCACACCTTAGAACTGCCCTGCTACAGATCTGCCTCGGCTGTAGTAAAAAGCTGCCTCCACCACTGTAGGCCTTCTAAAACCTACTGCCTCTGGCCCACTCAGTCAGTGGTAGCCACCACTGACAACCCCAGAGGAACCAAAACCTTTCCATCCTGTTCCATGCACCCTGCCCCCCCCCAAATCATGTTGGTCAGTTCCTCTTCCCACATCTTCATTCAGCACATCTGCTTGTCTGGACCTAGGTCATGTGGAACTCCACTCGGTGCAAACTTGTTTCCATGGTGTCGATTCCGACTCAGCTCTAGCTATCACCAAGTCTTAGAAAGTAGTTTTAGCTACAGTCGTTTTATGCTACAGAAAGAGTTTTATAAAACGAATATAGAATTGTTTTCTACTTCCTCTTTGAGATGGAGTCCAGGAAATTTTGTGTTAAAGGAAACTATCCTTTGATGATCTTAGTTTTATGCTATATAAGCATACAAGGGTAAAATTGGAAGGTAAAAAAGTAAGTAGTGCTTAATCCAAAGAACATAAGCAAAATGTTGGTATTGAATAATGTAACTGTCAAATAGATGCTTGTGGCATTTGTCCCTGTACAATCAAAGCGTTCCATAAGAAAAATGATTGGAAATAAATTGTTACATTTTCTTACATCTATAAAGTACTTTTTAGATTTACATTTTTATTCACGACTTGCCTGCATGATCTTAATATAAATCTGTTTTGGAATGAGGCAGGCTTGGGCTTTGGGAAGAAGGTGGCAGGGGATTAGAATGGACTTGTGTCTGTCTGGAAACTGCTGAATAACAGTTGTGTAACACACTTCAAGAGAAATCTATTGTTTCAAACCATAGTTATTGGATGCGTGCCAGGTTCTGAAGATGTAAATTGTAGTAGTTAACATTCAGTGTTAATTCTTCTCAGATTATTCTGTGGATATAAATTGTCTTCTTGTGATGATAATATCTCAGAGCCATTGAACAGTTCCATGTCAGACAAAGTCCTAATCACTTTACAAGAATAATTTTATTTAGTCCTCACAGTAACCATTTGAGGTGGGTACTAATCGTATTCTCATTTTACAGGTGAAGAAAAAAATAAATCACTATGTTTTACTTGTGAATAAATTATTTTCCGTGTCTCCTGACCCAAAAAACCTTGTTAGGATTGCACAGACTACTAAAAAGCACATAAAGAAAACCTTATGAGTAAGATATTCTGGATGTGGAAGAAACCAGGCTGCATGTTGCATTTGGAACACATCTGAAAAATTTGGAATGTGTTGCATTTGAGCAGATTTGAATATTTTATTGTCAGCCAGTAGGCTAGCAGTTGTTGGATGGGAGAAGGAAAGAGGATATATATCATCAAAGTGCTCTCTTCCCTAAAGACTGACAGGCTTACATGGTGAAATAAGTCACATAGCCCATCCTGTTTTAGCAGCAGAAAAAAAAGTAGATCTTAGAACTTTTTTTCCTTCACCCTTTCAGAGTAGGCTTATACTTGTTTAATTAAGCATCGACATTTCTTGGAAACCTTTCATTCCCAGCATACCTACTCTAAGCATGATATGGTAAGATTTTTTGCCTGATGCTTTTATTTAGTTTTCATTATTTGTGAGCCCTGACTGTCCACCCATCTCAACTCCAGCTATCTTTTGCTCTTTACTTCTTCCGCTCTTGTCCTACCAATTACTTATGGTTCCTTAAGCCTGGACTCTAAGGCTTCTTTTGAATAGATTAGCTGGCCTGCTTGCTTGGCAATAATCCATTACAAAAGTATTAAAGAGGATGAGTGCTTAATTGGAACTGTCTTTCTCCTTTTATGTAGTCAGGAGAATTACTGAAGGTATTGAGGGGGTAAAAAAAAAGCCTGGTAGAGGGGTAGAGAAAGTAACTTTGTGGAGGAAGAAATGTATGGCTTTTTTAGATAGGGTGAAAAGTATCAGGTTTTGTACTGATGAGTGCACACACCTTATAAGCTGTCAAATATTGTAAATACTTTTTCCGCTTACGCTTGAAACTTGAATATATGGCTAAAAAGTAAGAAAAGTAAGTTCTCTGAGTGGTTCAGCCATTATATGCATAATCATATATTTCTTGATGAGATCCTAAATTTGTGACCTAATTAAAAAATTAGAATAAATTGGATTTTTCAAAGTGACAGGATGCTGAAAACACCCCCTTTGCATTTGATTTTGATAGCATGTGTGCTGTAGACTGTTAGTGTTTTTAGATGGCTTTCTCAAGGTTGTTAGAACCTTTAATGGAAAAACATCTCTTTGCAGTCTCTCTTCCCCACCACGTACACGCACACACACCCACACACACACAGAAGACCTTTGATAGTGTTATTTATTTACTGTTTTGCATTTACAAACTTTGTTTTATATTTTGGGAATTTACCATGATGTGATATTTATATGTAAATGTATGGAGTCTTGGTTGCCTGTCATGGTTAAATGAAAATTTTCCAGTGAATACCAGTAACACACATGTAGCAATTTTCTGAGCATTTTTTACTTTATTATATATTATTGACAGTTTAAGTAAAACTGCCTTTGTTTTATGATAGAGTACGAAGGTTTATTTAGCAAATGACGTTCCATCTGTCACATCAGCCTGCCTGACCTTGCAGCAAATGAACTATAAAAAGTCCATTATTTCTATGGAAAGTTTATATGTGTTCAAAGGCAAATGGTTTAAGGCTATAAGATTTAGAACCAATATGTTTTGTCTTGTGAGTTCTAATTTATTTTTAATGTCATTTATGTAATTGCATAATGTTCTCTTACCCTGTGTCCCAGCAGCATTTATATTGGCATCTATCTGTAAGCTCCTTACAGGTATAGACTAGCATTCTCTTTCATAATCCTAGGTGTGTACATTAAGTGATTTTAATAATGGTTTTTGTATAACAAATGAGTTGTTCGCCTTAAAAATGAAAATAATTTAAGGTGGTTTTATCAAGTTACATTCTTACATACATAAATATCTTTGACAAGTGAAGATTTTTATTTGATACATCATCTTCCTTTAAAGTAATCATTTTTATATTTCAAGTCAGTATAGTATTTTTCTTTTATTCTGCTTTTCTATTATCATGCACTGGAATAATGGCTGATAGAACAATTTTCAGTTTGTGCAAACTTTCCTTAATATATTTTTAAACCTCATTTAATAAAGAATGTTATTTTTCCTAGGCATTTTCCTTTTAATTTAAGTTGCTAAAGGTAAACTACTGAATTGAATCAGAAACAGCACTCTCTTGTATTTTTACTTACGAAGCTCTTACAATAAAATCTGTATTTTGGGTTTTATCCAACTACATTAATATGAGTACACTCGCATATGAGAGGTATTTAATATTTTCTTAATCTTAATTTTTAAAATCTTTATGTTAATTCTGAATATAAAGAATTTCTATTAATGAAAGGAGCCCTGGTGAAGCAATGGTTAAATGCTTGGCTGCTCACCTAAAGGTCAACAGTTAGAACCCATCGGCTGCTCTGCCAAAGAAAAGACCTGGTGATCTCCTCTCTTAAAGATCACCGTCTGGGAAACCCTGTGGTGCTCTTCTACTCTGCGTACAGGGTCACTGCGAGTTGGAATCGACTTGACAGCACACAACAGGAAACAACAATATTAATGAAAATTTCAGCTTATTAAACGAGTACTAAACGCTGACTGTGGCCAGGTCCAGCCAGTTTCCATCCCATCAGTTCCGACTCATGGCCATTCCATGTGTTTCAGAGTAGAACAGTGCTGCATAACTTGTCTATAATATATGCACACACACATACACACACACATTCTCTGCCCTAAAAAGGTCACACTTAAGTGAAAGGAGACAGGTACTAAGAATATTTCAGCATAAATAGAAAGATATGAATATAGAAATATACACAGGGTGGTCTGGGACTGGGAGCACAGTAAAAAGGTATTTTCTGGAGTAAAAGTTATAGTTCGTAATTAAATTTTATTGCCAAGATTCTCCGAGGAAGGAAACATTTTCCCTCTCCACAAAAAAAAAAAAAATACGATATCTGCAATAAATTT
>NW_004443942.1:12525524-12531652 GCF_000243295.1 Trichechus manatus latirostris
TATATATGTATATATACACACACACACACACACACACACACACACATATATGTATATTATTTTAAATGAGAAAGTCTATTCAGTCTCCAAGGTTGAAAAGACTGAAGGAAAAGACTAAAGTACAGTAGCCATGTAATAAATTCACTTTTGGATAATTTCTCTTACCTACTTTTTAGTTCACTGATCTTTTTTTCATCGCTTTTCTTTCTGCTGTTAAGATAGGCATTAAATATTTTCATTTCAGATGTATTTTTTAGTTCTAGAATTTCTATTTGATTCACTTAAAATTTTAATTTTTCATCTTTTAACCATTTTGGTCGATCTTTTTACCTAAATTCCTTAACATATTTATAATCATTCTTTTAAGCTCGGTTTACTAATTCCCTTAGCTTTCTATGAGTCTGCTGCTTTTGCTTTGATTATGGGAAGGAGCCCTGGTGGCACAGTGGTTAAGCGCTCAGTTGCTAGCCGAAGGGCCAGCGGTTCAAACCCACCAGTTGCTGTGCAGGAGAAAGATGTGGCAGTCTGCTTCCATAAAGATTACAGCCTTTGAAACCCTATGGGACAGTTCTCTGTCCTATACGGTCACTGTGAGTTGGAATCAACTTAGAGGCAGTGAGTTTATGGGTCAGATTTTCCTGTTTCCTCTCATATTTCTTAATTTTATATTTTAGCTAGACATTGTATAGAAGAATGGTATATACTCCATAGGTAGTATTTTACCCTAGAAGGGCTTCCACTTTGTCAGGCAGCTAGGGTGAGGGGTTGCTCTCTTTGATCTAATCAGTTGATCTGGGTCAAGACTAAGTGCCACTTGCGTCAGTTTGTATTGCCTTGAACATTATCAGGCCTCTTCTTCCTGCCAGCTTCCTGCATAGACCACCAAAATGAAACAAAGCTAAGTTTATAGATCATTGCAGTAAGGGAGACCACTACCTGGACAGTCTTAGTATCGTCTCAGAGCTAGGAAGACAAAGTCAGAGGTTTGGGGCATCTGATTTTCTGTGGGTCTCTCAGTACAGGAGTGAAAGATTGGAGGAAAGGGAGGAAAAGTCCTGACTGGGGTAGGGATTTAGCATGGTTCATTACCTAGTAATTGAGAATTGGTAGACACAGTGAGGGGAGGGTTTTAAAGTGACTCTTGAAGAGTATAAAATCTGGTTGTGCCATCTCTCCCTCAGAAGAGAGTGTTTTATTTACTTTCCTGACTGTTAATTGAGAAGTCTGTTGTTCAGATAAGTGGATTTTCATGAGGTGCCTGAAACAAACAACCTCATCTTCCAGGACAAGAGTTTCTGGAATAGCAGAGAGTTGAAGAGTAAAGTCATATTAATGGTGACAGTGAACTGTGTGGTTGCAGATGGTTTCAGCTTTGAGATCTAAGCACTGCAAGAAAACCCATCTCTCTTCCTGCTTTGCAACCCAGCCACCAGCTTCATCCACCTCTTTTTTTAACTCCTCCTAAGGGTCGCTATGAGTAAGAATCAGCTCGATGGCAACAGGAACAGTAAAATGAGGGAGAACTGGTGTGCAGAGAGAACTAGCTCTGCCTTTCGGGCTTGCCCAAATTGTAGTGTACCAGGCTAACCACCACCACCCCCAAAAAAAACCCCATTGCCGTCGATCGGTTCTGGTGCATGGTGACCCTGTAGGACAGTGTAGAACTGCCCCATAGGGTTTCCAAGGAGTGGCTAGTGGATTCGAACTGCTGACCTTTTGGTTCGCAGCTGAGCACTTAACCACTGTGCCACCAGGGCTCCAGCTAACCCAGACACCACCGTTTAAAACTGGTTGATTTCTCCTGGTCTCAGCAAAGTTCCTATGCCTGTGACATTTTTGTTACTTTGACCACCCATGGCCCCAGGCTTGGGTAAATGCTCTCAGGGATGAAAGCCACTAATTTGTATCTGCTCAACCAGGAAGGACTCATCCTTCTCTGGAAATAGTTTATTTAAACTTCTTTGCATCCAGGGCTCTTTGATGGTTTTAATGAAAAAATGTGATTGTTTAATTTATTCAGTATTTTCTTTTTGTTACATCAGGGTGAGGGTCTTTTGCAACTAGCTACATCCTAACTAGAATCGAAGTCCCTAAATAAATTGTTTTTAAAAGCCCAATCTGGAAAATAAATCCGAGCCAATATATTTAGGATTTTAAGTACGTTAGAAAAAGTAAATTAACAAAAGTTAACCAGTGAAATTGCTGAGTCATATGGTAATTCTGTGTTTAACTTTTTGAGGAACCGCCAAACTTTTCCACAGTGGCTACACCATTTTACAGTCTTCCCAGCAGTGGGTGAAGGTTCCAATTTTTCCACATCCTCAAAGAGAATATTTGTTGTTTTTCATTTTTCTGTTAGCCATCCTAGTGGGAATGAAGTGGTATCTCATTGTGGTTTTGATTTGCGTTTCCTTAATGACTAATGATGTTGAGCATCTTTTCATGTGCTTATTGTCTATTTGTATTTCTTCTTTGGTGAAATGTCTATTCAAGCCCATTTTTTGATTAGGTTGTTTTTTCCTACTGTTAAGTTGTAGGAGTTCTTTACGTATTCTGGATACTAAACCCTTATCAGATATATGGTTCCCAAATATTTCCTCCTATTTTGTGGGTTTTCTCTTCACTTTGTTAATAAAGTCCTTTGATGAACAAAAGTCTTATTTTAATGACGTTCAATTGATCTATTTTGTCTTAACTCTTCTTGATTTCAGTGTCATATCTAAGAATACGTTGTCAAAAACTAGGCCCCAAAGCATTACTCCTGTGATTTGTTCTAAGAGTTTTATGGTTTCAGTTCTTAGGTCATTGATGCATTTTGAGTTAATTTTCATGTATGATGTGAGGTATGGGTCCAACTTCATTCTTCTGCATGCGGAAATCCAGTTGTGCCGTCACAATTTATTAGAGACTATTACAATATTTTCCCCGTTGAATGGGCTTAGCTCCCTTGTTGAAAATCAGTTGACCATAGATGTATGGTTTTATTTCTGGACTCTCAATTCTATTCCATTGGTCCATATGTCTGTCACTATACCAGTACCAGAC
Source organism: Trichechus manatus latirostris (assembly GCF_000243295.1). NCBI lineage: Eukaryota > Metazoa > Chordata > Mammalia > Sirenia > Trichechidae > Trichechus > Trichechus manatus. Next base: position 12,528,570 of record NW_004443942.1, read on the forward strand.
TGTTGATTACGGTAGCTTTATGGCGTGTTTCGAAATCAGGAAGTATGAGTCCCACTTTGTTCTCCCTTTTCAAGATTACTTTGTCTATCTGGGGCTCCTTGCCATTCCATATAAATTTGAAAATTGACTTTTCCATTTCTGCAAAGAAGGCTGCTGGAATTTTGATAGAAATTGTATTGGGTCTGTAGATCACTTTGGGTAGTGTTGACATCTTAAGAATATTAAGTCTTCCGATCTATGAATATTTATTTAGGTCTTCTTTAATGACTTTCAGCCATGTTTTATAGTTTTCAGTGTATAAGTCTTTCACCTCTCTGGTTAACTTTATTCCTAGGTATTTTATTCTTTTAGATGATCTTTTAAATGGAATTGTTTCCTTAATTTCCTTTTCAGATTGCTCGTTGTTGGCATATAGAAAGCCAACTAATTTTTGTGTGCTGACTTTATACCCTGCCACTTTGCTAATTTTTTTATTAGCTCTAATAGCGTTCTTGTGGATTTTGAGGGTTTTTCTAACTATAGGATCATGTTGTGTGTGAAAAGGGATAGTTTTACTTTGATTTGGTTTTGGATCCCAATTTGGATAACTTTACTTCTTTTTCTTGCCTAATTAATCTGGCTAAGACTTTCCAGTACAATATTGAACAGCAGTGGTAAGAGCTGGTATCTTTGTCTTGTTCCTGATGTTAAAGGGAAAGCTCTCAGTCTTTCTCCATTGAGTATGATGTAAGCTGCGGGTTTCCCATAGGTGCTCTTTATCAGATTGAGGAATTTCCCTTCTGTTCCTAGCTTGTTGAGTATTTTTAACATGAAAAGGTAAAATTTCATCAAATGCCTTTTCTGCACTGATTGAGATGATCACGTAGTTCTTTTCCTTTGTTCTATTAAGGAAATGATGCAAGAGTTTCACTCCTATGTATATACCCAAAAGACTTGAAAGCAGGGACACAGGTATTTTTACACCAGTGTTCTTTGCAGCACTGGCCACAATAGCCAAAAGGTGGACACAACCCAAATGTCTGTCAATAGATGAATGAAATAAATGCTACAACATAGATGAACCTTGAAAACGTATGAGTGAAGTAAGTCAGGCACAAAAGGACAAATATTGTGTGATCCCACTTATGATATATCTAGGATAGGCAAATGCATAGAGACCAAAGTTTATTAGTGATTACTAGGGGCAGGTGGCAGAGTTATTGCTTAAGAGTCACTGAGATGCTGTTAATGGGTGATGAAAAAACTGGGAAACAGTGGTGATGGTTGTACAACATGGTGAACATAGTTAATGACACTCAATTGTACACATAAAAATGGTTGAGATGGCAAATGTTTTGTTATATACATTTTACCACAGTTTTTTTAAAGTTAATCAGTGAGCTAGATAAATGGCAGAAAAAGGTTTAAGAGGCACTGGTAATTTTACTTTTGAATTGAGTAAAAACGAGTCTTTCGGTTATTCCCAGTTTTTTAAAGATAATGCAAGTGCTATTGAAAAGAAACTTTAAAATGTTTACAATGCAGACTTTACTGGTCCCTTAGTCATAATACTCTTTGTTTTCATTTTACTTTTTAATTAAGCTTTAAATTTTTCTAATGGTTTAAGAAAAGGACATCAAGATAAGCAATTTCTTTGCAATTGTGTTCTTTAAAACCTTTTTCAAGGCTTTTGAAAAATCTCTGACAGTAGAAACCTGCTAATTCCAAACTCATTCCAGGGTATTAAATCAGTTCTTACTACTTTTGGGTGTAAATTGACCTAATTTTGACCTTGCAGAGCTAATCAGCCAAAGAAACTAATTATTAAAACACATCTGTGCTGCTTAGAAATAGTAAGATTTGTCGTGAACTTGCATCATAGATTTTAGTTGGACATCTGGTGTATATTTTAATAGGCATCATTAAGTAAATTTTATGTCTTGTGGGGGGAGCATTTCTAATTCTCTGATTCCACCTCTACAGTCAGTTTTAGGTTTCTCCTTGTGTGAATGACCATATGATCTAGAGCATGGTCCTAAACTTTCTACTTCTCTGAAATTCGAACCTTTGGAGTTGGGCTAAAATCGTGGTGAGAATACTTAAATCTCTTCATTTATTCTCAGGAAATGTTTTTTGAGTAGCATTATGTGCAAAGAGCTCTGAGGCATTGAGAATATAATAACAAGCCGAAACAGTTCTTTTACTCATAAATGATACTAACAGGGGAGACAGATATTAAAATTCACCCTATGGATATTAGATAACACCAAAGAATTGTTAAGAATAATTGTAGGCAATGTAGTTATATAAGAAAATGTCCATATTTTTTAGCCTTTTAAAAATCTGGACTTCTTCAACCCATTCTTTATACGTAGTTGCCCTCCAATCTACTTTCATACGCTCTCCTTGGAAACATACCATTAAGAAAAATTTAATTTTTAAAAAGACAGATGTTTTCTACCTCGTATTAACTTTGAGGTATATGTTCATTGAATAGCGTAATGGAAGGAATCACCTACAATATTTAAACCATTATTTAAACCTAGTCAAGAAGAATGCAAAATCTACAAAACAAGGAATCCTGAAGTTGAGTAAAATAACTTGTCTGTAGAGTCAGTAGAGATTTATGCTCCTGATCTGCTTTTGAAATCCATGCTGTAAATAATGGCTCTAAGCCTACATTTTTTAAATTCATTAACACTGATTCTAAAGCCTCCTATTGAGTTATATTATAAAAGGATTTGAACATGATATTATTCTAAAATACAGTTTGAGTAGAATGTTGAAATTCTTTTCACTCTTTTGTTTTTGTAGTTTAGATGAAGGTTTACAAAGCCAACTAGCTTCTCATTAAACAATACACACATTGTTTTGTGACATTCATTGCCAACTCCACGACATGTCAACACTTTCGCCTTCTTGTCTTTAGGTTCCCCGTTACCAACTTTTCTGTCCCCTCCTGCCTTCTTGTTCTTGACCCTGGGCTGGTATGCCCATTTAGTCTCATTTTGTTTTATGGGCCTGTCTAATCTTTGGCTGTATGGTGAACCTCAGGAGTGACTTTTATAACCTAGCTAAAAGGCTGTTTGGGGCCATACTCTCGG
>NW_004443942.1:12532898-12580944 GCF_000243295.1 Trichechus manatus latirostris
TGGTGAAGTCTTTTGATGAACATAAGTGTTTAATTTTTAGAAGATCCCAGTTATCTAGCTTACCTTCTGGAGTTCGTGTGTTGTTAATTATAGTTTGTATCCTATTAATGTCGTGTATTAGGGCCTCCAGCGTTGATCCTATTTTTTCTTCTATGATCTTTATAGTTTTTGTTTTATATTTAGGTCTTTGATCCCGGAATGTTGAAATTCTTAAGCTACATTCCAGTATTAAATTTAATTGTAGCTAGGTATAGGGTCATGCTTGAAATCAGCAATGTTGAGGGTCAAAATAAGTTTACAAGAGAAATAATCACACTCAACCAGACCAAACCAGTTGCTATTGAGTCCATTCCAACTCATAGCCACCCTATAGGACAGAGTAGTACTGTCCCATAGGGTTTCCAGGGATCGGCTGGTGGATTCGAACTGCTGACCTTTCGGTTAGCAACCGAGCTTTTAACCACTACCCCACCAGGGTTCCAGTCACACTCAAGCAGAACTGAAATGTCCCTCTCAAGAATAGCAATAAGCATACAAATGGCTTGTTTATCACATAATCAATAATAGTGGACTCTTGATTAGAGATGTCACAGGAGTTCTCTGTAGACTTATCACACAGGCTGCCAGTTAGCATTATTAGATTGTGATAATAAATGAATTTGACCAGGTATTTTCTTCTTTGATTCAGGCAGTTATCCTTAGAGTAATAGCCTATAAGAAAGTAATCTTCCCAGTTTAGATTTCCTTGCACTTATGCCCCAACAGAAACCATTGTGAATATTGACATTCAGACCTTCTGAAAATCCCAAAGCACCTGATGCTTCCACACACCTGATATATGTGTATGTATTAGCAAGAGGAATCAGTCCTCATGGAAAGATGAGTCAAGAATTGGAAAAAATAAGTTTTTGTTATATATATCAGATGGCTCAGAACTTACTAATACTTGCCAAAATCAGTCCATCTTTCTCTTTTGTAGAAGACTGGATGAGAGAAGGACCAACCTTGAAATGGGAGGGAGTTTTCTAAATACAGTTCTCTTTTAAATAGATGTAAATAAAATCAAAGAGGAGAGTTTAAAAGTTGCTAATGTAGAACTGCGGTTAAAGGCTCAATCTTTAGACCCCATGGACCTGAGTTTACCAGTATGACTTGAGAAAACGTATTAACTTCTCTGAAGTTCAGTTTTTCATCTCAGAAGTGGAGATAATACCAACACCTACCTCACAGGTATTACTTTGAGTGCTAAATGAGACAGTGCATGTAAGCAATTAGCACCATGTCTGGTGCATAGAAAATGCTCAGTAAATGCTCCAATTAATATTTCTATTCACTTTCTTATCTTTCTGCCTTAAAGAAAGGGTTGTTTGATTTTTTGGTTGTTTTGTTTTAACTTCTCCATTTGCTTATGGGGATTTAGGATTATGTGATTTCATAGATGTGGTTTACTTGTTCTATCAGGATTGAATAAGCCTGATTTGGCTTCACTGATTTCGCCTAGGGCTTAAGTACCACCTCAAAGACCAGGTTTTTTTTAACAGGCTAAGGCATGCAAAGAAAATTCTCTGACCTGTCCATGTACTTGAATATTTAATGTACTAGAGAAACGAGACCTTCTTTTTAAAAAAAAGTTCCAGCTGCTTCTCAAAGCAAAAACATATCCTTTTTGCCTACAGTTTTGCAAAGGGTTATGCTTTTAGTTTCTGGATCACTAAGATAGGGACATAACTGTTAGACAATTCCCGTTCCTTTAACAAGTGATGTATCCTGGCTGTCCACAAGGGCCTGCACCATAGTGTTCAATCTGATTTTTTGTTCCCTCTTCTCTTTCCTCATCCACCATCCCACCCCATGGATACCGGATGGGCCAGACTGAATCCTAGGGCCCCAGAGATGTAAGTCATTGTCTCCCCAGGAGTGTCCAGAGATTGCAGTCCCACAAACACTTGAAATTACAAATATAAAGCCAGAATTTATGATAAGTAATGTAATTACCTTCTTTGAAAAACTGCAGCTTATAAATGATGACTACCAGATTTTTAATTCTCACTCCAGATGTTAGATACTATATAAAGGGCTTGGGGTGGAGAGGGGGTAGACATCTTTTTACCTCACTTTCTGGAAGAGAAAAAGCAACCTTACTTATTTCCGGGAAGTAAGATGTATCACATCTTCTACCCCTAGTCTGCCTTTTCTTTTTTTTTTTTTTTTTTCTTGTTCAGTAATATCTTGATTTATACATCCAAGGGCTCATAAAGATAAGCAGTATTTGGTAGAGCTTGATCACCTATCCATAAAAAATAAGTTTCAGTATTTTCCAGGTTTTAAACTGTGTTTTTGTTCTGCCACTGTTTCTTTTTAGGTTTATCTGCCATATTATTCAGGTTAATATGTATTCCTAAAATTAAAAATATAATGTTTACTTACCATTGATAGCTTTTTCTGCCATTTGAGGAACTAGATATGGGGCATATAGCCCTTACATGGATAGTTTTTAGGGAACATTGGAAAGCAGCATGAAAAATGGAATATAAGAGAACAGTAAGCATGGAACAGGAGAAAGGTGGGGTACAGAACTCAAATTCTAGTAAGAAGACCAGACTTAATGGTATGAGACTGGAGGTACCCGAGAAAGCATGGCCCCTGGATTCTCTTATCAGCCCAGAACTAAAACAATTTCCGAGGCCAACTCTTCAGACAGGGATTGGACTGGACTGTGGGACATGAAGTGATACTCGTGAGGAGTGTGCCTCTTAGCTCAAACAGATACAAGAAACTAAATAGGCAGCTTCTGTCTGGAGGTGAGATGGGAAGGCAGAGAGGGTTGGGAGCTGGTTGAATGGACATGGGGAATCAGAGGTGGAAAGGAGGAGTGTGCTGTCACAGTATGGAGAGAGCAATTAGAGTCACATAACAATGTATGTATAAATTTTTGTATGGGAAAAAATAGAAAAATTAAAAAAGAATAGTAGAACTGCTCAGCTGACTCACAGATTTATAAGAAATAATGGTTGTTGCCTTAAAAAAAAAAACAGTAAGCATTAATATCAGGCAGTGGCAAAACTGATGGTGTGTGAGCAAGCAGGAGGAAATGGAAATCTAGAGAAGCAGCGGGTTGCAAGCGTTTTTAAGTGGAAATGTTGACACAACTTTTCATTGTAGCGACATGTATCGGATACCAACACTACGTGTTAGCTTCTGTGTGGGCACTGTGAGTGCAACAAAGAATAAAATGTAGTTCCAGGCCCAAAAGACCTTTGCTGAATAAAAGATGCCAACGTATAAACAGATAATTGTAACACCGTGTTGTAAAATAGAATTTAATAGTAGAGGCTTATACAAGGTTCCCTTGGCCTGGCACATTCTTACTCTAACTTCTCAATAATCCTGCTCATTTTTAAGGTTTTACCTTAGGCATGACTTCTTCCAGAAAGCCTTCCTAATGCCATGTGCACTATATTAGTTGGGAGTGATTAATTATTGTTAAAATGTTCTAAAATTAGATTGTGGTGATGGTTGCACAACTTTGTGAATACACTGAAAACATTGACTTACGTACTTTAAATAAGCAAATGTTTATGGTATGTGAATTATATTTCAGTTTTAAGAAAGAAGAAACCCACACCTAGACACATCCTAGTAAAACTACAGAAACCAAGGAGAAAATATGAAAAGTGACGATGGGTAGGCATAGAGCTGGGAGTTGGAATTACCTTTTAAGGAACAATAAGTAGACTGGTAGCTAACAATGGAATTGTGAAGACAGAGAATTCAATGACAGTGTGCTCAGAGAAAATAACTGCCAGCCCTGAATTCTACCCAATTGAAATATCTTTTAAGAATGAAACTGAAAGTTATTTTCAGATGAAAAAGAGAGAAAGAGAGAATTTGTCCCAATAAACCTATACTAACGGAGTTACTAAAGGGTATTCAGGCAAACAGGAAATGATCCCAGATGGTAGGCTAGAAATACAGGACCGAATACAGATTAACAAAAGCCATAAGTATGTATGTGCTAGCAGTTCCATTCCTAGGTATATACCCAAAAGCAGTGAGTACGTTATGTTCGCCAAAAGACATGTACTAGAATGTCAGCAGCACTATTCATAAGAGCCTCAACTTAAAACCAGTCAAATGCTTGTCAGCAGTAGACTGGATAAACTGTTGTATAGTCACCTGTCATAATATCTTATGGCCATGAAAATGAATGATGTACAACAACATGCAGCAATATGGATGCATGTTACAAACAATATTAAGCAAAATTAGCCAGACACAAAAGACTACATGATGTGTGATTCTGTTTATGTTGAAGTATAATGAGAATCCCTGGGTGGTGCAAATCCTTAACATACTTGGCTGCCAACTAAAAGGTTGGAGTTTCAAGTCTACCTAGAGGTGCCTCAGAAAAAAGTCCTGGCAGTTTACTTCCAAAAAATCAGCCATTGAAAACCCCTATGGAGCACAGTTCTACTCTGACACACATAGGGTTACCATGAGTCAGAGTCAGCTTCGTGGTAAGTGATAATCTGTGCTTTGAGAAATGAGTATAGTGGTTACCCTTTTGGGTGGGCATGTGCCTAGATCGGGTAGGTGTAAAAAGGTGACACCTGGGGTGTTGGAATGTTCTTTTTCTTGATCTGAGTGCTGGTTACATAGATGTATTCAGTTTGAATGTTCATTAAGATGAATTTTCACTTTTCTGTGTGTATATTATACTTTAAAAAGGTTTTAAAAAGTGATAAATATAAGTATCAGTGAATATTGACAATATAAAATAATATATTGTGTTCATAGCTACGAAGAAATGTGGAGCAGTTAGAGTATGTTAAGTATCAGTTGATGAAATAACAGAATTAAGTATTTGTCTTTTAGGCTTTGAAGAGATCCGTTTTGCTCCTAAAATCACTTTAATAAGCAATTTTGAAATTACAGGGCAGTGGTCTAAATGTATTTTAAAGGGGTTTCAGTTATAATCCGGAAGTATTTCAAGTAGATCAAAAATGAATTATGTTGAGTTTTTCAGTAAAAGTGTCTCTTTTTTTATTTTTAGACCTACTGTCTGGTTTGCTACTTCCCGTATTGCTTGGCCTATTTCTAAACACCACTAAATCTGGCAATATCCCTTGAGAAGTATATGGCACTTAATGTGTATTGTTCCCTAGAGGAATCATGAAAGAAACAAAAGATGCACATTTTCTCTTGAGATAAAATAGAAAATTAATTGAAGAAGGAAGAGTCCATAATTTAAGGTATAGTTAATATTGGGAGAATATCATCCTATATAATTTTCATATTTGTTGATTATGTCCTCTTCATTTAAATGCCAGTTACCACTAGCAGGGTTCATGCTCCATTTTGCAGCAGCTTGTACAGCTTATGTTTATATTTTCATCTGGTTGGTTCACATACAGTGATGTAAGCTATAATAAACATTTTTATTCATTATCTGCCTACTCTTTCTTTGGTTGCTTCAGACTCAGTTGGCTTGTGAATTCCGTACTGAGATTTTGAAAGAAATAACTCCAACAAAAAATGAATTGTATTTTTGTTATAGTGATTTTGCTGCATGGATTACAAGCACTCTATCTCCATGCTTGGATAAACTCCATCAAAAGCACATTATCCTCCTACTTATGTGGCCAGCTGCCTAATTGTATCTGCTGTAACCACACGCTGTTGGAACATGATACCAGTGAAGAACAGAAATGATAAATTACTCCCTGCAGGTGATAGTGATAATGATAATTTTTAATTTCCTTCTTCGTCATAAGGTCTAGTCTGATCTTATTTCATTGGCTGCCATCCTGTTAAATTATACACATGATGTATCCTCTTTAAAGAAATACGCATCATGCCAAAATACATGAGAAAGTAATTCATTTTTATTCCAAGTCGTCATTCTTCAAAGGAGCATGTCTAAAATGAACTGCATTTACCTTTGTACAGAGATGATAAACAAGCAAAATGTGGCTTAAGACAGATTTTTAAAGGGTTCATTTTGTAAATGCTGAGAGTTATTTTTATCCTTTTTGTGAAATGCACAAAGAACTGAGGAGCAGCTTATTCTGAATCCAGCTTCTAATGCTTAGGAATATTTAAAGTGCACAGTAAAGCTACATGCCTGTTTTATTTTTCTGTGTGCTTCAGTGTAATTGAAGGATTCCCACCAAATTTCAAGAGTGTTCAAACTGCCCCGGAAATTCACTGTATTTTCCTTTTACTCAGTTTTCTTCATCATCATCGTCGTCGTTGTTTTGTTGTTGTTATTAATTACCACCCCTCCACCCTTATTTCAGTCTAAGGGGCTTTATAACTAAAGTTTTTCTGACTGTGGTATGCTTTAATGAGATTTCATTTGTTTAATTGTGACTTTGCCTTTGAAGATTAACCCAGCTCCTAGAGACACTTGATTTTAATGCCTTTTTCTTTTCTCAGCAGTTCTCATTGTTCCTGACAAGATATGTATGTGGAACAAAGGAGAAATTTATTTAGTGGTCAGGTCTTCTAACCTATCTGATCTTTTTCAATCACATGTCAAGTTGTAGCTCAGGTTATTTATTACCATTGCCTATTAGTCATCATTTTCAATTTCCTGTGGTTTGTTGTTTACTCTTATATTTGAATGACTTTCACAGAGAGAGTAAAGTTCATTGAAATTAATATTTAAAAGACCTAGAGATAGCCTGTCAACGTGATGGTAACAAGGTGATAAAACTGAAAAATAGTGGCATGTTTATGTTCTGCAGACAAAAAAAGTATTGTCCCCAAATCAGCTGACATATTTGGTTGATTATATAGTTATCACTTATTTTCAAGTTTTCTTTATTGCGGAAATAAAAACACTAATCATAGTTCACTTGGTTTATATGACTACATTTAAAGTTTAAGTTTTTTTTTTTCTTTTTTGAAAAATCTCTATTTTAATTATTAAAGGTCATTTATAAAGCAAAAAAATATGCCCTTTCTCTTTAAGTGACATTCTAGGTCTTGCTTGTGTTTAGGGGTAAATGCCCATTTTAAAACCAGGAGCTGTCTTTGGTTTTTCAGAGCGAGAGTCTTCTAATACCTCAGTTCTGTGAATACTGACTGTCTCATGAGTAGATTAGCTGCGCATAGTTTTTAATCCAAGGTGGTCTTCCTAGTTTTTCTTCTCATACTGCTTAATCTGTACTGTGGAAATGACTTTGAAGGTAAATCTGAATGAGGAATCAAAGATACTATTGTGCCTTTCAAAGGAAGCTACAAAATATCTGCTTTTTCAGATTGATCTTTGTCATGGATTCCTGCCATATGCTCACAACCAAAATTAACTATATCTTTCATTTTTATTTTTCTTATGTATTTGTCTTGAGGCTTATGAACTGATTTTTTTTTTTTTTTCAATTTGTCTTTTTGAATTTTGGTGAAATATATGTAACAAAACATTTCAGTCATTTTTACATATATAATTCACTGACATTAACTACATTCACCATGTTGTGTAACCATCACCACTCTCCATTCCCAAATTTTTTCATTGCCCTTAACGAAAACTCTGTACCACTTAAGCAGTACTCCTCTATCCCCCTCCCACCTGCCCCTAGTAACTACTAATAAACTTCAGTCTGTATGCATTTTCCTGTTCTGAATATTTCATATAAATGGCGTCATACAATACTTGTTCTATTATATCTGACTTATTCATGCAGTATAATGTTTTCAAAGTTTATCCATGTTGAAACATATACCAGAACTTCATTTTGCTTATCCAGTCATCTATTGATGAATACTTGGGCTGTTTCTTCCTTTTGGCTATTGTGAGTATTGCTGCAGTGAACATTGGTGTACAAGTATCTGTTTGAGTCTACTTTCAGTTCTTTTGAGTATATACCTAGGAGAGAAATTGCTGGGTCATAAGATAGTTCTATGTTTAACTTTTTGAGGTTCTGCCAAACTGAACTGTTTATTTTTTGATTGCCCAAAACTACCCAGTATTTCTTCCACTATTATTTGGATGGTGGGGTTAGTAGTTTCTTCTTCGGATTTGGGGGTTGGAAGACAATTCTAAGTGTCTTTATATTTTCAGATCTTTTTAATTCTTTTTTTATATTGTTGTAAATTCATATATCAACCTCTCCTCTTCAAGACCTTCATCCTATAATTTTAATTGTTCTGCCATATTATCAGCCTGTTTTTTAATCAGGACTTATGATGTTTCTCCTCATGTATTTTTTACATCTCAAACTCATCACATTTTCTAATGATGTTATTTATAAGAGCTTCTTTTAAACCCGATGTTTATTATTTTCACAAAAGATTTTATTAGTTTAGCATAATTTTTTCACTTTTTTTGTGACATAGAATATAAGGAGTATATTAAACATATATATACCCAAAGAATAATTATAAAGTGAACACTTTGTGAAATCCACTTACTAAAATCTTTTTTAAAAAATCTGTAGTAGTTTCATATAGTTTGGCTATTTCTTATTGCTGTTACTATTTCATTTATATAGTACCATCTTTTCTCCTCTACCTTACACTTTGTTTTTATAGAATTATTAGAAAACTTCTCATTCTTCAACTTCTTTCATTTCCTATTAAATGTTAGGCACTGCTCTACCCATTGGGGTATACAGATGAGTGATTTTGGGGGAGTCACCAAGGGAGCTGGGACAAAGGTAATAGATGAACTGAATGCCTTGCTATGCAATATTGTAGATCATTTAACTCAAATATTATTAAAAATGATAAATTATTATGGAAGCTACTCATTTTCTGTGGGAAATAGAAATTATAGAGAAACATAGACTATGAATGCTCCAAATCTATCACTCATTACCAATAGCTTGGTGAATATCTTTCCAAATATATATATTTATTTACATTTGTGTAACATGAGTTTATAATGTATGTACTATTTGGTAAGATGCGTTTCATTTACTAGTACATATTCATTTACTAGTATTTTGTCAAATAGGTAAATATTTATCTATAAGATTACTTTTTATTACTAGACTGTATTTTTTAGAGCAGTTTTAGGTTTACCAAAAAATTTTTGCAGTCAAGTATAGAGTTCCCATATGTCCCCTCCCTCTGCACATTATTTCACCTGTTAACATCTTAACATTCTCCAGGTTTACTTTGCTTGCCAAATGGAATTCCATTATATGGTGGTAGTGGTGGCGGCGGTGGTGGTGTTGGTGGTGTTGGGTGCCGTTGAGTTGATTTTGGCTTGTAGCTACCCCATGTGACAGAGTAGAACCGCCACGTAGGGTTTTCTTGGCTGTAATTTTACAGAAGCAGATCGCCAGGTCTTTCACCTGCAGAGAGACTAAGGGGGTTCAAACCACCTACCTTTCGATAAGCGGCCAAGCGCTTAGCCATTGCACTACCAGGACTCCTCCATTATATGGCAGTATTATAATTTATTAATATAATAAATTAATAGCAGTCACGTAGTGTTGAAAATGTGTACTAAAATTAATATCTTGCTGCTAAATCTTTGCAAGCACACTTAGTGACTTCCATAGAATAATATTTTGCAGGTTTAAAATTATTAGGTCAGTGAGTTTGTACATCCTATAAAAATTTTCACTGAGTGTATAATATACACTCAGCAAAACAGAAAAGTGCACAAATCCTAAGAGTAGTTTGATAAAAAGCAAACACACTCCCTATGTACTCAGCACTCGGCTTAAACAGAACATTACCAGCGCTGCAGAAGCCCACCTTGGAACCCTTTCTAGTGTCTACCACTATCACAAGGGAACTATTATCCTGACTTAGAACACTGTAAGTTATGGTTATAAACATCACAAATTAGTTCTGCTACTTTTGAATTTATATAAATGGAGTCATCCCATGTGTACTATTTCCTGTCTGACTTTTCAATACAAACATCTGAAGTCTTTTCATATGTATTGTTGTTTCCCTTTAGAAAGGGTGTTTCACTTTATTTTCTCAGTATGAGTGCCACTTTCCCCACTAACTCTGGATATTATCATTTTTTAAGACTATTTTTCCCCAGTATAATAAAGGAAAATTTTATCTGGTTGTTTTCATTTACTTTTTTTTCTAAATAGGCCCAACATTTTTTCACATGTTTATTAATCATTTGATTGTCTTGTGTTCATTTTTCTTTTGGAGTATTAATCATTTTCTTGTTAATTTGTAGTAGCTTTCTTTATCATAAGTTTCTGTCCCGTGTGTTATAATTAAAAGTAAAGAAGTGCCTTCTTCACTTCCAAGCACTATAAACACCTATAAATATTAGTGAGATTTTACCCTTCTTCCCCTACCACTGGTCTTTATGATTACATCTGCTTATATTGAAAACTCTACCAGATAGTTTTATAGTTTTTGCTTTAAATAATCATAAATGTTTTAAAGAATATGAAGGGGAAACGGCATTCTTTTATATTTACCCATCTGTATACCATTTGCTTTATTCCTGATGTTCCAGGTTTCCTTCTGGTATCATTTCCCATCATCATAAAGAACTTCCTTTAAAATGCCTTCTAGAGCAAGTTTATTGGCAATGATTTAATTTTCCTTTACTTGAAAATGTCTTTAATTGTTTTTATTTCTGAAGGATATTTTTGCTGCATATAGAATTCTGGAAAGTTTTTTTCTGCTCCAGTCTTTTTCTTTTCCATTTAGGTCTCCAGTTGTACATATGTTAGATCCACAGGCCCCAGACCCAGGGACTGTGCATTTTATTTCAGTCTTTTTGTCTTGGTTCTTCAGATCAGATAATTTCCATTGATCTGTCTGCAAATTCACAGGTTTTTTTTCCTCTCTATCATCTCCATTCTGCTGTTCAGTCCAGAGAGGTTTTTGTTTTAGCTATTAAATTTCCATTTGTTTTTTTTTTGTTTCTATTTCTCTGCTGAAAATTTCTGTCTTTTGATTCATTTCAGTGTGTTTTCTTTTACTTCATGAAGCATAGTTATAATTGCTGCTTTAAAGTATTTGTCCGATAGTACCATCGTCTGGGTCATCTCAGAGTTGACATCCATTAATTGTCTTTTCTCTTGAGAGTTCGTCATGTTTTCCTGTTCTTTATATATTGAGTAATTTTGGATTGTATCCTGGACATTGTGCATGTTACTTTTTTTTTATATCAGGATTTTGTTATATCTTCTGGAGAATGTTGATGTTTGATTTTAGCAGACGCTCAACTCATTAGGGTCACACCGTAAGTTCTGTCTCACAGCATTTGGGCAGACAGTGGTTCAAATTTCATTTCCATTCTCCAAACTGTCACCGTGCTGTTTAGGATCTCTCCTGCACGTACATAGTTTAGGGGTTAGTCTGAGATTTGTACATGTTTTTCAAATCTCGTCTTAGTTCTCTAAGCCTTTTCTTGTTGGTTTCAGTCTTTCCCACACGTTTTATTCAGAGGTTAATCCTGAGACTTGTGCCAGTAATTCAGATTTCATTTCAGTTCTCTAAGCCTTTGTTGTATTGATTTCAGTCTTAGCTTGAATATGTGTAGTTCAGGGATTAGGCTGAGACTTGTGCAGTTTCATAAATAGAATTAAAGAATCCTTTTCTTTGGCTTTCTCCCTTCCATATTTGCTCCCATACTTCATTTTTTCAGAGTTGAAAATTATTAGTTTTATCCAAGTTGTTAGTGAGTAGTTTAACAAGTTATACTGTCTACATAATAAAGCTAAGGAGCCCTGATGATGCAATGGTTAAGTGCTACTGCTGACTGAAAGGTTGGCAGTTCAAACCTACCAAGTGGCTCTGTGGGAGAAAGACCTGGTTGTCTGGTCCCAAAGATTACAGCCTAGAAAAACCCTATGGGGCAGTTTTACTCTGTCACATGAGGCTGCTATGAGTCAAAACTGACTGGACGGCACCTAGGAACAACATATGATAAAGCTAGCTGTTAGCTAGACTAAAATATTTAATTTAACTAAAATTTATTGAGAACCTTACTATATAACAGATATTGTGCTGGATAAGGGAAATAGAAATATGATATACATAGGCCCTGCTCTTAAATAGATTGGCATCTGATAGGGCAAACTATCTATAATATAGTGTGGTGTAAGTACTGTGTTAGAATTACGTATAGTAAACACATTCACTCGGCAAATACTTATTGTCTACTGTGTGCCAGACACTGCTCTGGGCACTAAGGATATAGTGGTGAACAAGACAGGCATAAAGAAAGAAATTTAAGAACTCATTTGAACTAGTCTGTGGAAGAGTATGTTACCTGTTAGGAAATCAACTGAAGAAAGTTATGTTTTAAAAATATTCTGATTAACTACATGATTTTCTATGATAATCTGTAGCTGAGTTACGTAGATGCATTGCTTTATAGTTCTGCTTGACAGAATTATAATATTAATTCACTTCTTTCTTGGTATCTAAACTCTAATGAACTTCAAGGTTAAATATTGAATTTGATTTGGATCCAATCCATATTTACCCTACAAGATCAATAAAACTTCACAGTACACAAATTAGCTTTATACTGATTTTTCAGTGATCATTGTCCTATTTTTAACACTTTATTAGCTTTATTTAATGCCAGTTTTAAAAGTACTTTAAGTCAAGCTAGTCCCGTTAGTTAAAAAAAAAAAAAAGGAATAGTATCATTTAAATTTTAAAAGTATAAGAATTACCTATTCCTTCTGAATATATCAGTTTCTTTTGAAGGCTTTTTTTTTGCACAGTAACCCTTAGAGTTACTTTGGAGTTTCTCCTATAGGTATTTGCTTAAACGTAAGTTTTATTTGAGTACTATTTCTGACATTTATCTTCGGAAAAAATATGTAATATTTAAAAATTATTTCCATTGTCCTCATCACAAAAATACTCATAGCACTTTGCTTTAAAGTTAGATGCATGAGATCAGAAGAAATAAAGTGAGTTAGCTTTGTATAAAAGAGTGTGTTTCAGTTATTTATTGCTGTGTAGCAAACCACTCCAAACCTTAGTGGCTCGAAGCCATAATCATTTATATTTATTTGTTCATGGTTCTGTGATCTGGACTGGACTTATGCAAACAGTTCTGCTGGTCTCTCCTGGGGCCTCTTATGTAGCTACAGTCATCTGAAGGCCTAACCAGAGCTGGAGGGTCGAAGATGGCTTTATCCACATGTCGGTGCGTCAGTTGGGGGGTCTGGATCGGCTATGGGCTGGCTGGGCCTCCTCTCCATGTGGTCTCTTTCAATAGTCTAGCATGCTCATTTCTCCTGTAAAACGAAATATTGATTATTTGATTAGCAATGTTTCATTTTTCTGTTGTTTCTGTGGGGAAAAGACAAATAATGTTGCTTCATTTTTACTTAAACAGCATCTTTTCCAGAAAAAAAAATGACCTGCCATAAATTTCAGAGGCTTCTAGTTTTTGAAATGATTTCTCATTTGCCATGTCTTAAAAGACTGTATAATTTATTACTTCATGTGATTAGCTTAATGATTATTTTCTTTCTCTTTTTTTTAAACAGGCAGTTGCTGGTTACTTTGATATATACTTTGAGAAGAATTGCCACAACAGGGTAAATTTCATGAGTTATCTTATAAGAATTAATTATGCGAAGTACATTGTATTTTATTTTTGTGCCCCAAGGTGTTTGATCAGAAGCATTTTGCTGTTGTACGCAGTTGGAGCTTGCATTTGATATAGTCGATTAATGTAGCATGATATTAAAAATCTTGTACTTCATCAGATACTTATGACTTTACCATTGCAGGTCATGTTTTCTACGGGTCCCCAGAGTACCAGAACACACTGGAAACAAACAATATTTCTACTGGAAAAGCCATTTTCAGTGAAAGCAGGTGAGAAAAGTATCTTACTCATTCTGAAGTAACCAATATTCATTCATTCTACAGCCACTTTTTAAGTGTCCACTGTGTTTGAGGCAGTATAACAAATGCTAAGATGTTTAGAGTTAACCATCTCCATAAATTTTAGATGGAGTGTAATTTCATTAAAGAAGTCATTTAAAGAAATTTTTATTTAAATCTTTTTTCTTTTTTTTTTTTAAATTGTGATTTTGGTGAAAGTTTACAGAGCAAATTAATCTCTCGTTGAATAGTTAATACACAAATTGTTTTATGACATTGGTTGCCAACCCTGCAATGTGTCAACAATCTCCCCTTCTCCACTCCGGGTTCCTTGTTTCCATTCGTGCAGTTTTCCTGTCCCTTCCTGCCTTCTTGTCTTTGATTTTGGGCTGGTGTGACCATTAGTCTCATATACATGATTGAACTATGAAGCATGTCCTTCATGTATGTTATTGTTGGTGCTACAGACCTGTCTAATCCTTGGCTAAAGGGTAAACCTCAGGAGTGACTTTAGTACTGAGTTAAAAGGGTGTCCGGGGGCCATACTCTAGGGGTTTCTCCAGTCTCTGTCAGACCAGCAAGCCTGGTCTTTTTTTCCTGTAAATTTGAATTTTGTTGTACGTTTTTCTCCTGCTCTGTCCATGACCCTCTATTGTGATCCCTGCCAGAGCAATCTGTGGTAACTGGGCACCATCTAGTTGTTCTGGGCTCAGTCTGGTGGAGGTTGTGGTAATTGTGGTCCATTATTCCTTTGGACAGATCTTTTCCTTGTGTCATTGGTCTTCTTCATTCTCCCTTGCTCCAGCCAGGGTGTAAATCTTATTTCTGCCAATTAAGTACCAGAAAATAATTCATAAAACTTTTCTTTAGGCAGTAACTTAGTAAGTTGTAAATATAGCTAAAAGAAAATATTTCCGTTTCCCAAGTGAGTAAACAGAAATACCACCAAAAGAGGTAAAGTATAAAGGCAACGTTAATCAGTAGTTACTGCGTTCAGAATATGATTGTGTTGAAAATTATGTTACATTTCCTGCCCTTAGGAGTCTTTCAGATGATCTATAATATAATAAAGGTTTTTTTTTTTAATTCTGTAATCAAATTCTGACTTTTGAAGCTAAGTGTGTAAGTACTTAAGAATTCATATTGGTGCACATATAAGTGAACAATCAGTAAAGTCTAAAACAAAGGAATGTAGAATTTGACCAGTTCTCGAACACTGTGTAAGATTTGAGTAGGAGAAGAGGAGATGGTGGAAAGCATTGTAGACAGAGAGGCCAGTGAAGTTATAGGCACTCTTAGGAATTAGTGTAATGTGTTTGTAAGGAGACCGGTCTGACAAGTGGAGGGAAGTGCACACTGGGGAGTAATGAGATAAAGTTACGTAGACAGAATGGAAGGAGGTCAGATTATGGAAAATTTTATTAGCTAGGAGAAGAATTTGTGGTTTAATTGGGAGGCATTGAAGATTTTTAAATAAGGAGAAACATTTATCGAAGCTCTGTTTAAGATACAGCATCCCTTGCTGAGTGAGATTTTGTAGTGACTCTAGGAATAAGTTGATTTTAGAACAGGTTTATGGCAAAAGGAATAGAGAGGATAATATAGAATATCAGAAATGGTTAGGGTATGAGAAGAGGATGGGGCTAAGAGTCATCAACTCTTGAATAGATACAGAGGGTAGTGGAGAAGGGTAGTCCAACTGCAAAGTTGGAGCTTACTGTAGATGACTGGGAGAATGGTAACGCCATTAAAAGAAGAGGAAAAGTACTTTTTATTTTATTTTATTTTTATTGTGATGAAACATATATAACAAAACATTTCAACCATTTTTACGGGTACAATTCAGTGACATTAACAACATTCACCATGTTGTGCAACAGTCACAACTATCCATTTCTGTTTTTTTCATCCCCCGTAACAAAAACTCTTTACTGCTTAAGCAATACTCCCACCTGCCCCAGGTAACCACTGATGAACTTTGGTCTCTATGTATTTGCCTATTCTGGATATTTCATAGAAGTGGGATCATACAATATTTTTCTTTTTGAGGGAAGTTCATTTTTAGGAGTACTGTTTAACAGTGTGAAATACAGAGTGTCATCCCAGAAAATAAGGGTAAAACACTAGGTTCGCTTGAATCCTTCACATGTTTATAGTGCAGTGTTGTTGTTGTGTGCCATTGAGTCGATTCTGACTCATAGCGACCCCGTGTGACAGAGTAGAACTGCACGATAGGGTCTCCTGGGCTGTAATCTTTATTTGAGCAGATCGCCTCGTCTTTCTCCAGTGGAGCAACTGGACGGGTTCAAACTGCCAGCCTTTCAATCAGCAGCGGAGCACTTAACAGTTGTGCCCCATGGCTCCTTATAGTGCAGTAGACTTTCCCATAAGGTTTGTATATCTATGATACACTTATGGCTGTAACTATGAATAGAATAATCCTAAAGAAAATAAAAGGAAGGAAATAATAAATCATTGCAATTAAATTAATAAAAGAAACTAAAGTAATAGAGAATTTCCAAAAAAAAATCAAAAAGTGGTTCTCTGCCGAATAAAGGAACAAACCCCTATCGAGATTGGTCAAGGCAAAACAACAGAAAGCACGAATAAATAACATTAGGAGTGAAAAAGAGAATGTAACTACAGAACCATTTGATTTTTCTTTTTTTTTTTTTTTAATTAGAATACAATGAATAGCTTTATCCAATTAAACTGAAAACTTTAAGTGGACAAATTAGAAGAAATAAAAAAAGCTACAACTGTTAAACTTCTAAAACATAACATAATAGATAATCTTTGAGACTATAGGATAGGCTGAATTTATGAAAATAATATATTGTTTAACTTATAAAATTACACATTTGAAATGTGCATATTTTATTGTATGTAAATTATGCCTCAGTAAAGTTAATTTTTAAAATAACCCTCACTGGATAGCCAATATTAGGATAAAATCCAGACTCCTTACCTTGGCCGTTTACAATCTAACCATCATTTCTCATCATTCCCTACCCATATAAGCCTATCAGGTGCTCCAGTTATACGTACTATTCACCTTTTTTAATAATTTATTTTTTTCTTGTTGTTGAGAAAATACACAGCAAAACATACACCAATTCTACAGTTTCTGCATGTACAGTTCAGTGACATTGAGTACGTTCTTTGACTGTGCAACCATTCTCAACTTCCTTTTCTGAGTTGTTCCTCTCCATTAACATAAACTCACTCCCCCCATAATGTTCCTATCTAGTCTTTCGAGTTAATGTTGTCAATTTGATGCCATATAGATAGATTTTAAAAGAGTATAATGCTCAAGCCAGACATTCTTTACTAGTTAAGCTAAACTGTTAATTTGGTTTTAGGAAGACTTAACGGATATTTTTGGTTTAAGGTTTAAAGATTATCTCAGGGCAGTAGTTTCAGGGATTCATTTAGCCTCCATGGCTCCATAAAATCTGGATTACATGAGAATTTTAAATTCTTTTCTGCAGTTTCCCCCTTTTGATCAGGATTCTTCTATAGAATCTTTGATCAAAATGTTCAGTAATGGTTGACAGGCACCATACAGTTCTTTTGGTCTCATAGCAAAGGAAGCAGTTAGCTACACATTCTATTTCCTCCTCCTATTCCTGATCCTCCTTCTTCCTCTGTTGCTCCAGGCAAATAGAGACCATTTGTGCCTTGGATGGTCACTTGCAAGCTTTTAAGACCTCAGGTGCTATGCAATGAACTAGGAGGTTCAGCCAAAGCACAAACATGTTATTAGGCCAGTTAACTGGGATATTCCATGAAACCATAACCCTAGACCTCCAAACCAAGTAACCAAATCCCATGAGGTGTTTGGTTGTACATAAGCAGTCTCAGCAGCTACTTTTTATTCATCCATGTATTTATTTATGGACATTGTTGTAAATATATCTATCATACAACTTTTGCCAATTCAACTTTTAACAGGTGTATAGCTTATTGACAGCAATTACATTAATCAGCCGTGTGACCCTACTACCCTTACAGACTGCTCATTTTCTAGCTAACTTTGCTACTTTTTCTTCCTCCTTGCCTTTGTCCAAGACATTCTTCTACCTAGAATGCTGCTTTGACCTCTTTCACTTGATAAATTCTAAATTACCCTTTATGACCCAGCTCACTTCTGTAAATCTTCCTCATTGTTCTCAGAGAGTTAATTGCTCCCTTCTTTGTTCTCTGTGATCAATTCATGCATATATCTGTGTTATAACATCCCAGTGTGCTGTGATAAAGGGTTCTAATGGAAGATGAGTTCTTTGCCTCCCTCACTCTTTTTTGATCTGATACACTATTTTGCATATTATAAATATTTTGCCGAATAAGTGCGGTAATATGCATTAAGTCCTTGAAATGTAATTTCCTCTTATCACGTTGGGTGGCACCACACCAAGGGCATTTAGCTAATTGCTATACTTGGTTGACAGTCCCTGGTGGTGCAAAAGATTAACATACTTGGCTGTTAACAGAATGGTTGTAGTTTTGAGTCTACTTAGAGGCACCACAGAAGAAAGGCCTGGTGATCTACTTCTGAAAAATCATCCATTGAAAACCCTGTGGAGCACAGTTCTGCTGTGATACACAGTGATACACATGGGGTTACTATGAGTTGAAATCAGCTCAACAGTAACTGTTTTATTGTTGGATTTAGTTAAACTAAAAGTTGTTTTTGACTCAACATACTATAACATTTTTTAGATAAAATTAAATAAAGCCAGCAGTCTAATCAGAAAATATACTGCCTATGTAAAATGTATATTAGCATCCAGAAGGTAATATGATAGGATTATTGTAAATAAATAAAATATTGTAAGCATACCTATACAGTTACTCTGTCTAGATTGGTTCTGTGTGTGTGTGTGTGTGTGTGTGTGTGTGTGTTAATATCTACAGTAGTGGTAAACCTTAGGGGATAGACTTGATTTTTAGAAAGCAGCAAAAGACAATGGAAATAGAGAAATTCCTATACTTAAAGTTGTACGTTTGGTTAAAAACAAAATGAAACTACAAAATAATGAGCCTAGTTTTTTGTTTGATTTACAACCTAGTTCTAAAAATAGTTCCAAAAAAAGTGCTGTAAACATTTGAGCACTTCCAGCATTGTGGGAATAAGGGACCAACCTCCCAGAATGAATACTTTCAAAAGAGTTAGAGAACACTTGAAGTTTAAATTCAGGGTATGTGTTTGTTTGTTTAATAATGATATTATTTTACTGTACCAACTTACATGGCAGTTTTTACATGAAAAGCTCAAAATTTTTTCATGTGATTTTGCTTTGAAAATATGGCTAAGGTCTCTTTCTCTGCATAGATTTAAGCTTTTATATATGCTGCAGAATTTCTTTTTTCTTTCTTTTTTTAACTAAGCTTTAATAGTGATATTAATTATTTAGATTTGTTTCGTTTTGTTTTCTGGGGAGATGAAATCCATTACTCCATAAGAAATTAATTTTAAAAAACACTGTAACAGGATGGAAATGAAATCAGTTTTTTCTTGATTAAACTGCAGCACTGCTTTGTGGTATACTAATAGATATCTGCCTACGATAAAAACAAGGTGGTGTAGCTCAGCTCTATAGAGAGTGTCCTTTGCAGCTTTCACCACAGTACATATGTTTAAAAACATCAGTCATTTTATATCTTTTTGACACTGATTAATTACTCTGATCTATTCTGGCATTACAGCCACTGCCTTGGCATTTTATTCAGGCTTGGACAATTGAAGGGAGTTCAGCAGTGTGAATTGTGTTATTTATTACTGAGACCCTTCATGCTATTTAACTAACTTAAATGAGTGTGGTTACGCCCTCTTCTCTGAAATTAATATTATCGTGGAAATAGATATTTTATTTTGTATTAAATTTTAAGACATGAAAATAATATCAACTTATATATATGGCAATTAATATTATGACTTTTAACTATTCAGGTGTTTCGTCTATTTAATATTAGTGTTTAAAGTTTTCTCTTTTGTGAAAATTTAACAGAAGTATTCATTACTAGTTCATCTTCATTTGGATTATGTTTGTAAATTGAGGACTACACAGAATTGTTATAAGTGTATCCTTTGAACCGAAAATGAAAAATTTGAAAACCTGCTTTAATAAACACCATAAAACATTTCAATTTTGACCCTTTTACTAAGGATTGAATAGAATATTTACAAACAAACCAATTTACATTTTTTAACACTTGTAAGGCAATTTAAATCAAAGAGTAGCAACCATTAGGGCGAATGAGTGAAAAAATATTTGCAACAATACTTCATATACATCAACAAGAAAATCACTCAGATAAATGCACAAAAGAGAGTTTGAGGGGTGGGGGTAAGGTGGCTGAAACATCCTAAAGAACACCCATTAGCACTGATAATGACTGAAATTTTTTTTGTTTATCTAAATAACAAAGGTACTTTTGTTTTCTTTTATTCATTTATCTTTTTTAGTTTGGTTTGGTCTTTAATAACACCAAAGGTTGAAGATGGCAGGAATGTACAACTGGAATATATTTCTCATTATATGCAAAGATATATAAAAAATTTCTTTATGCTTTTTACCAAGAAATTCTACTTCTGATCATTTATTTTAAGGAATTAATTAAAAATTCAGACTTTTTCTTTTATCTCTGCTATTCTAAGAAGTGAAAAGTAACATTAATTTAATTTGCTTTTCTTTCTTTACAATATCTTGCTTTATATGATTTATTTTTTCATTTTTTCTATATCAAATCTGTCAACCTTTCTTCATGTGATTTTATTTAACCTTTAATCTCTCTGGATTTTTTATTTTAACACTTCAGGATGTAACCATTTTTTTCCCAAGTGGATAGCCAGTTGTCCAAACACAATTTTATTAAATCCTTTCCTCGGTGATTTAAAATACTCATTTGTTATTGTTGTTAGGTGCCATCGAGTTGATTCCGACTCATAGAGACCCCATGCAACAGTGTAGAACTGCCCCACAGAGTTTTTTAGGCTGTAATCTTTCCAGGAGCAGATTGCCAGGCCTTTCTTCTGCAGAGATGCTGGGTGGATTCAAACTGCCAACCTTTCAGTTAACCACCAAGTGCCTAACCGTTATGCCATCAGGGTACCTCAGAATACCCACTTACTATGTACTAAATCTCCATAATGGGTCTCCTTCTGGTTTCTGTACTGCATTCAATTTGTCTGTGTGTTTATTTCTAAGGTACCACATTTTTAAAACAACTTTATTATGGTATAGTTTACATACAATAAAATGTACACATTTTAATTGTACAATTCACTGAGTTTTGAAAAACGTATACACTACCCTAATCAAGATATAGAACATTTACCAAAAAAAAAAAAAAAAAAAAAAAAGTACAGAACATTTTCACTACTCTAAAGTTTCCTCCTTAAGCCCTCACTCCAGTCCCCAGACCAAGGCAAGCACTGATCAGCTTTCTGTCACTTTACGTCCGTACTACTTCTTTCAGAATCTTATAAGCCATTATGAATAAAGTTGCTATGAACATTCAGGTAAAAGTCTTTGTACAGACATATGTGTTTTTATTTCTCTTGGATTTTTTTTTTTTTTCTTCTAGGAGTAGGATTACGAAGTCTCATGATAAATGTATGTATTTCACTTATAAGAAACTGCCAGGCTGTTTTTCAAAATGATTATACTGTTTTACATTTCACCACCATTGTGAGTTCAGTTGTTACACATCCTTGCCAACACTTAACTAAATCAGTCACTTTAATTTAAACCATTTTAGTGGGTATAAACTGGTATGTAAGGTTTCTATTTAAATATTTTCCTCATTTTTTAATTGAGTTTTATGCCTTTTTATTTGTTGAGTTGTAAAAACTCTTTATAGACATGTACACACACAACTTCTTTATCAAATATATGTGCTGCTGATATTTTTATTCTAATTATTGGCTTTTCATTTTCTGAATGTTTTTTGAAGAATTGACATCTTTTATGAATTTTGATGAAGCCCACTTTATCAATTTTTCCTTTATAGTTTGTAGTTTTGTGTCCCAATTAAGAAATCTTTGCCTACCCTAACTAACATCACAAAGATTTTCTTAAATATTTCTTCTAGAAAATTTTTATAGTTTTAGCATCTACATTTAGGTTTATTATCACGTTAATTTAAAGAGTAATGGTTCATCTTTTTCCAAATGAATATTCAGTTACTCCATCATTTCCTGAAAAGACTATCCTTTTACTATTTAATTACCTTGGCTCCTTTGTCAAAAATGAATTGTCCATATGTGTATAGGTCAGTTTCTGAGCTCTTTGTTTGTTCCATTGATCTGTATGTTTTGGCTAGTCTAAGTCCTTTATATTTCCATATTAACTTTAGAATCAGCTTGTTAATTTCTACAAAATATTCTGTTAGGATTTTGATTGGGATTGTATTGAATCTCTAGATAGTTTGGAAAGAGCTGACATCTTAACAATATTGAGTCTTTCCATCCACAAGTAAATATGTCTCCCTGTTTATTTAGATCATCTTTAATGCCTCTCAGCAGTGTTTTGTAGTTTTATGTGGATAAGTCTCTTGCATATATGTTATATTTATCTCTGAGTATTTAATGCTTGTTTAATGCTATGGTAAATGCTATTGTGATTGTTATTTCAGTTTCTAATTTCTTCATTGATAGTATACATACTCCTCACTTGGAGCCCTGGTGGCGTAGTAGTTAAGAGCTCGACTGCTAACCAAAAGGTCAGCAGTTCAAATCCGCCGGCTGCTCCTTAGAAACCCTATGGGGCAGTTCTGCTCTGTCCTATAGGGTCGCTATGAGTTGGAACCGATTCAGCGGCACCTAACAACAACAACAAATACTCCTTGCCTATCAACTGTCTTAGTATCCAACATTTCGCATTTACAGCAGTGGTAACAAAAAATCTACTATCTGACTTTTGCGCGTTAACAAGGCTGTGGGCATGGCAGCAACAACTGCAGAGCATCCTCTTCCTTGAGGAACGTCTCCAGGTGTCCTTCAGGAATCTAGGCCAAGCTGCCCTGTGCCTCTGCTTCCTCCTACTGGTGGGGGCAACATATCCAGTTGCCACATGGGGCCAGCATCCTCCTTGTCCCCAGCCTCCAGGCAGATGCGCGGGCAGCACCAAGCCTGTGGGTGCCTTTCTGGGTTCCTCGCTCCTATTCAGCCTGAGGCCCTGCAGCTCAAAATTGCTGTAGCGTGGGAAGGGAGGAAAGAAAGAGGTATCACAGAGAGTGTTTGGAAGAAATGCATGCAGGTTTAATGACATCCCAAAGTGAGCTGAAATGGGTCTGAAGCCTCTTCCTCGGTGGGGCCGGGCGTGCGGCCAGGCTCCCAGCACCGTTGCAGGAAGCCCAGAGCCTCAGTGACTCACCAGGCCCAGAGGGCAGAGCAGGTTCCCAGATCGTGAATTCAGGGCTTGCAGGGGTGGAAGTGGAGCCCTGGAGGCAGCTTCTGGAGGGAAGCTCTGACCCAGCGTAGGAGGAAGGTGAAGTGGTTAAGCCATGAGCCCTCTAGTCACACAACCCGACTTTATCCAGCTTTGTCTCCTCCAGCTTCCTTCTCTGCAGAGGAGTAATCCATAACTGAATTTATCAGGGAGACGAATACATCAGTAAATCTTAGCTGTTGGAAACCCTGGTGGCATGGTGGTTAAGTGCTACGGCTGCTAACCAAAGTGGTGGCAGTTTGAATCCATCAGGCACTCCTTGGAAACTCTATGGGGCAGTTCTACTCTGTCCTATAGGGTTGCTATGAGTCATAGTTGATGCAACGGTAACAGGTATTTTCTAAATTTAAAAAAAATCGGACAAATGGATGGTCTGAAAATAGGAAAAAAAAAAACACTTCATTTTTGCATAATGCCTGTTTTCACGTAATGACCTGGTCTTTGGAACCTAATCATGTCAGTAAGTGAGGAGTGGGTGTATACAGAAATACAGTTAATTTTGTATCTTGACCTTATATCCTAAGACCTTGCCAAATCATCTTAGAGTTCTAGTAGCTTTTTTGCATATTGCTATAGGATTTTCTGTGTATAAGATCACATGGTCTACCAATCAAGACTGTTTTACTTCTTTTTTCCAGTATTTGTCTTCTTTTTTTTTTTCCTTGCCTTAATGCCTTAGCTAGGACATCAAATAGAATAGTGACTAGGAGTGGTCAAATGGACATCCTTGCCTTAATTCCAATCTTAGGAAGAAAGCATTCTGTCTCTGAATTAAGAGTGATGTTCTCTGTAGTTTTTCATAGATTGCCTTGACCAGGCTGAGGAAGATTCCTTCTAGTCCTAGCTTGCTGAAAGTTGTTATCATGAATGCATTTTGTCTATAAAGTTTATAGAACTACCTCACTGGTAATCTTTCTCATGTCACACTTTGGTGAACATGGCAAGTGAAGTAGTTTTGTTTCATTTCTTAATAATGTAGAAGAACAGGTCAGATACAAAAACCAAAGCCGCCTGTACACATTAGCATAGACACCTACACATAAAATCATTATATTTTGCTGAATCAAGTGCACTTGGTGCCACATTCTTTCTTCCATTACTGTAATTTCTTAAATTTTATTGAAGTATATGAGTCTTCCCTTTTTTCAAGGATTACAGTATGGATGTTTTCATAATGGGATCTTTATACTCTAAAAATAAATACAGCCATTACATGGTTTGGCTTGTGCTACTTTACTACCTTCTTGAAGAGCATTCAGATTCATTATCCCAGAATGTGTGGGATTTGCAGTTTTTAAAAAATAAGATACTGATCGAGTACTTGGATGGTTTCACATAGATTCCTCAATCACCATTTTATATGCAGTCTTGTTGTGTCTATCCAGATTGTTAAACTCTACCTGATGCTTTTTAGTGGGATCTTATTCTTAAGCAAGGGATGATGATGAATTACAGCTTACAGTCTCTTTCATTTTGTTATTTTTAATGGACTCTTGGCAAATAAATGAAAAAAATAGTAGTATTTATCATCAGAAAAGCACATAAATAATTCCATTTTAGAATGTTCTAATATTCTCTATACAATTTGGAACATATAGAATAAATTCTTAGGAAATCAGTCTTCCTTCAAACAGATTTGTCATATTTTTGTGTTCACTGTTATACCTGTGTAAGTTCTGTTTTCCGTTCACAGTGTCACTACCTTTAAAGGCTAAGGGCTTTGTCATTGTATTTATAAAATATAAATTTATTTTAAGTTTTCCCAACTATAATTTTTAGTTCCTCAAAGTGCCGTGCCCTGAAGGCTCTCTATACGTATTTTCTCTCCCTTAAATGCCATTACACATGCCCTTCTTAAGCCCTGGTTAACCATGCCTTTTACTACAGTCCAACCATTCCCAATCTTTACTTCCAACACATCTTAGATACACACCTATTGTGTAATTGTTAATGTAGCTATTTCTCTTCACTGTTGACCAGGAACTCTGAGGGCATGGACCGTATCTTGTTTTTTCTATATTACCGGGACCCACCATGGGGCCGCATATTCAGGAGTCCAATAAAACTGCTCCTCCTGATTCTGCATGGCCACTATAGTTTTACTCACTCTTTCACAAGGTGATTGATACCTGTGATGTGTAGGTTAGTTCTTGCTTCATTCAAAAATTAATGATTCTACATTAGAAAATCAATCAATGTAATACACCACATTAATAAAATAATAGGAAAGAACCACATGATCATTTCAATCAGTGCCCGAAAGGCATTTGACAAAATTCAACACCCTTTCATGATAAAAAACACCCAACAAAATAGAAATAGAAGGGAAATCCCTCAATATAATAAAAGACATTTATGAAGAACCCACAACTAACGTCATACTCAATGGAGAAAGACTGAGAACCTTCTCATTAAGATCAAGAACAAGACAAGGATGCCTACTCTCACCACTGCTATTCAGCATCATTCTGGAAGTCCTAGCCAGCACAATTAGGCTAGAAAAATAATATAAGGTATCCAAATCAAGAAGGAGAGAGTCCTTGTATAGGATCATGTCCTTTGCAAATAACATGACCCTATACATAGAAAACCCTGAAGAGCCTACAAAAAAGCTATTAAGAACAAATAAATGAATTCAGAGTGGTAGGGTACAGGTCATCACTCAAAAATCAGGTTTCTATACATCAGCAGTGAGCAATCTGAAAGGGAAATTAAGGAGACATTACCATTTACAATAGCATCTAAAAGAATAAAGTACCTAGGAATAAATTTAACCAGGAAGGTGAAAGACTTGTACACAGAAAATTATAAAACATTACTAAAAGAAAGAAGACCTAAATAAATGGAAGGACCTTCTGTGTTCATGGATTGGAAGGCTTAATACAGGTAAGATGCCAGTATTACCCAAAGCAATCTATAAATTCAGTGCAGTATCCGTCAAAATTACAGCAGCCTTCTTTGCAGGAATGGGAAGGCAAATCCTAAAATTTATGTGGAATGGCTAACGCAATCTTGAAGAAGAGGAGGACTCATACTTCCTGATTTCAAAACATACTATTAAGCTGCAATAGTGAAAACAGCCTGGTACTGCTGTAATAATAGACATATGTTGTTGTTGTATGTTGTTGAGTCAATTCAATTCTTACTCATAGTGACCCTATATGACAGATTAAAACTGGCCCCATAGGTGTTCCTAGCCTGTAATCTTTACAAAAGTAGATTGCCAGCTGGTGGATTCGAACCACTAACCTGTCAGTTAGCAGCTGAGTACCTAACTATTACACCACCAGGGCTACTTATAATAGACATATAGATCAATGGAATAGAATTGAAAGTCCAGAAATAAATCCACACATCTGTGGTCAACTGATTTTCAACAAGGGTGCTAAGTCCATTTAATGGGGAAGGAAGAGTCTCTTCAACAAAGGGTGCTGGCAAACGTGGACTTCCACATGCAGAATAAATCGGTTCCATGCCTCATACCATACACAAAAAACAAATCGGAATGGATTAAGGACCTATATGTGAAAACTAAAACCATAAAATTGTTAGAAGAAAATGAAGAGGTGAGGCTGGGGACCTTGTGTTTGGCAATAAGACTGTTAGATATGGTAACAAAAGCCTGAGCAGCAGAAGACAAAATAGGTAGGTAGATGTGACCTCATAAATTACTTTTGTACATCAAAGGATTTTATCAATAAAATGAAAAGATAGCCTACAGATTGGGAGAAAATTTTCAGGAACCATGTATCAAATAAGGGCCTAATATCCAAAATTTATATAAAACACAACAACAAAAAGACAACGCAATCAAAAAATGGGCAAAGAACTTGGACAGTTCACCAAAGAGGATATCCAGATGGCCAACAAGTACATGAAAAGATGCTCAGCATCCTTCGTCACTCATCTTCTTGTTGTTAGGTGCTGTCAAGTACGTTTTGACATTTAGCGACCCCATGTGACAGAGAAGAACTGCCCTCCTAGAGTTTTATGGAAGCAAATCACCAGTCTTTCTCTAACAGAGCTGCTAGGTGGGTTTGAACTGCCAGCCTTTGAGTTAGCAGGCAGGTGCTTAACCATTACATCACCATGGCTTCTTCCTTAGCCATTACCCTTTGCTGTCGAGGTGATTCCAACTCATAGTGACCCTATAATACAGAGTAGAACTGCCCATAGGGTTTCCAGGGAGCAGCCGGTGGATTCGAACTGTCGACTTTTTGGTTAGCAGCCAAGCTCTTAACCACTGTGCCGCAAGGGTTCCTTCCTTAGCCATTTAGAGAGATACAAATCAAAACCACAATGAGATTATCATTTCACCCCCATTAGATGGCAATGATCAAAAAAAATGGAAAACAGTGCTGTCAGAGTTTGGAGAAAACTGAAACCCTCATCTGTTACTGGTGGGAATGTGAAATGGTGCGGCCACTGTGGGAAACAGTTTGGAGGTTCCTCTAAAAGTTGAGCATAGAACTCCCATATGACGCAGCAGTCCCAATCGTGGGTATATGCCCAGAAGAAGTGAAGGCAGGAACACAAATCTGTACACCAGTGTTCATTGTAGCACTTACCAAAATAACCAGAAGGTGGAAACAACTGAAATGTCTGTCAACAGATAAATGGATAAACAAAATGTGGTATATACATACAATGAAACATTATGCAGCCATAAAGAGAAATGAAGTTCTGTTGCATGCCACAACATGGAAGGAAGAACCTTGAAAACATGCTGAGGTAAATAAGTCAGTTGCAAAAGGAGAAATACTGTATGATACCACTTATATGAAATAAACAAATGGATAAAAACCAAAGATTATTAATGGTTACCAGGGTTGGGAGGGATGGAGAAAGGGAGTTTTAGTTTGAGGAGCACTGGGTTTTTGTTCATGGCGGTGGAATGTTTTGGATGAGGATGGCGATAATGGTGGTACAACATGAAAAATGCAATCGATGTCATTTAGTTGTAAATGCGGAAATTGTTGGGTTGGTGGATGTTTGGGTGTGTATGTTTTTACCACAATAAAAAAGAGAAAAAAAATTAATGAAACATCTCACAACATTAAAAGAGAAGTGCTAGGTATATATTTATTTCTCTGCTAGACTGTATTTATTTAGTTCTTAAACACATTTTTTGCCTTTCTTTTATAGGTGAGGCCTTGAAAGGAAAGATCACAGTTCACAAGAATAAGAAAGATCCACGCTCTCTCATTGTGACCCTCACGTTGAATAATTCAACTCAAACTTATGGCCTCCAGTGAAAAAGCCACAAAAGCACAACTAACAGTTTTTAATGTGGGGGTAGGGTAGAGGGTGGTGGAAGAGGCTTGGATAATCTTATGTGAGTGCATGGATGATGGGACCTTTCCTAATGAATCTCCTCAGTAAGAGGGAAGCTTGGTAGGAATCTGGTGTTATTCAACTGAGGAAGTGTACTGAGTGATCCTTGTGCTCCACCTGTGTAATCTTATTCTTGGAAGTCTGGTCAGCCAGATTTAACTAAAGTAATTTTTACATTCAGGTTAGCTGCATTGAAAATCATTTAAATTGGCCCAAATTTGGAACAGAGATAGTCTTTTGTTGTTTTTAATCAGTTTTCTACTGTAAATTTTAAACAGTAGCATTTGATTAGTTATTTGGATTATGTTTTTTTTAAACTAGTAACCATACACAAGGCATTAAACATTTTATTGCAGATTTGGGGAGGAGTAGTTTTTAATTGTATTATTTGCTACAATATCAGGATATAATAAAGAGCAAGTGTAAGGGACTAAAATACAGAAAAGAGAGCATCAGCCTTCTGCAAATCCTATTTGAAGGCAGCTTAATTGATCATCCTATCCAGCGTATCTATCATTCTCATTTTGTAGCTTCTTCCCTCTTTGTAAATATTTTTTGGCCATATAATTTTCTAGTACTGCCTAGGAAATCTAATTTCAATACATGTATCCTAAGTTTCATAGAAGTTTTTAAAGATCTAGATACACATGTACTTGTTTACTAATACCTTTTTCAAACGATTTATGTGCAAAGGTTAAATACACTTACATCACTCTATAAAATTGTGTCATTTAGTTACTCAGTTTGAAATGTAGAATGAAGAGCATTCAATAAAATATGTAAAACACCCATAAGCATTTTAAGATAATGTTTCAACATATTAAAACCTTTTGTAAAATCAGAAGCATTTGAAACAAATCTTACGAAGGAATCGTTTTTAAGAAAACACGGATTTTAAGGAGAGTGGGTCATATGCCTCAATTCGACAGCTGGTTCTTCATCAAAATAAGACACAAGGCAGCATCACACAGCGTTGAGAGGTATTAGCTCTGGAGTCATGCCTAAGTTCAAACCCAGCTCCACCTCTTGTGTAATCTTAGTCACATACCTTAACCTCTCTGTAACAATTCATGAGTTAATATATTTTAAGTAATTGGAACAGTGTCTGACACACAACAATAAATATTAAGTGGTAGTATGATCATCATTCATACATTCAGAGACCCCTTTTGAAGAATATATGGCATCTACATGCATGCAAAAGTTAGTGTAAAAGGAAGAAGAATTGATACATTGGAACTGTATTGTTGCCAAGAATATTGAATATACCATGGACTGCCAGAAGAACGAACAAATCAGTCTTGGAAGAAATTCAACCAGGATGCTCTTCAGAAGCGAGGATGGTGAGACTTTGACTGACTTTCTTTGGATATGCATCAGAAAAGACCAATTGATAGGAAAGGAAGTTCTGTTTGGTAAGGTAGAGGGTCAGCGAAAACGAGGGAAATCTTCAGTGAGGTAGATTGAAACATTAGCCACAACAGTGGGCTCAAACATACCAACAATCATGAAGATGGCACAGGATCAGACAGCATTTGGTTCTTTAATACATAAAGTTGCCATGAATTGGAGCCAACTCAACAGCAACAAAAACACCTTAAATCAGTTTGGCAATTGTCAGCTTCATCAGATAGCAATTATTAATCTAGCACATGAATGAGAGAGATGATGATTACAAAGGAAATTATATTTAAAATGGAAAAATCTCCATCAAAAAGAAACTGTCTTGTTGGTCTTTAGAAAAGTATACCTCTAGCAATGGGAAAAATAATGCTTTCAAATGTTGGCATTAAGACCATATTCTTTAAGTCTTCCTTCATAAGCATGATTTCTGTTTTCACAGTGCTAAAGCTCCAGCTTGTTTCCACCGTGGATTTGAATTCACACCATTACTGGAAATGGGTGGTGCTAATATTACAGCTCAAAGCACGTTAAATTTTGTCTTGAATGGCTTAATGTACAAATTTGAGTAGGATAGGGTGATAAAATGATTAAGGAGGCCTGTAAATATTAAATGGACTCAGTTAAGTGGCCAGAAACCATCAAATTTTTGTTTTTATTTTGTTTTTCTTTCTTGTAAGTATATAATAAATAATTCCTACACTTAAAGTATACTTTTTAAAAAGTATTTCTCAGAATTATTTTTGCTCAAATCTTGTTTGATTTTTATGGATTTTTCACCCAGTAGCCCCTTTGATTTTCTTCTAATGGTTGTAACTAGCCCAGCCATAGTTGATGAATATTCTTTTCAGTTAGTCTTTGCAGGCTGGGACATTCTAATTTGTATACCTAAACATTTTATGAGAACATGAGAGCCCAAATATTAGCTCTCCAATTGGAATTTCTGCCATTAAATTGCTGTGAAAAATAAGTACTTCATAGCCCTTGACAACGATAAATACAATGTCCTGTTCATGCTGTGGCAGATGGAGGTTTATGGATAGTAATTTATTCTGGCTTAGGGATTTTGTTTCTGTTAAGAAAATACATTTTTTCTCTTATCTTGCTTTGTGGAAACTAACATTATTATGTTGTGATGTGTGGTCTTCATCCAGGTATGATAGTCATCTGTATATAGCTGAACAGTACTTTGTAATGTGAGCCCTTTGAAAAGAAGTGTTTCAAGACAACAGAACTCTTGAGAGTGTACAGCATCGCATAGACAAAGTGGTACGACAGGTCACCACCACTGCTGTAGAACACAGGCAACTTACATTTTGAAATAATCTCTGTTGAGGGGGAAGATATTCCAGTCCCACAGAGTTGCTTCATTTCTTATCACCTAGTGTAGACAAACCAATGTGGTCCACCTGTGTCCCTCAGCATTTTACCTCTCACTTCTTGAAACAGGATATCTAAAATGTATTATGTGACTTCACCAATTTAAGATCATGCCACACTAAGTTTTACCAGTCATGCTATCAAGTGGAGGAAGCAGGGTAACTAAGAGCATTCAACAGGAAAAATTCAAACAGGGTGGTAATCAATGTAGCTTCTACTGGCCATGCCAGAAATTACAATTTAAGCTGCTGGGCTGGAAGCATACACCCCAAAGGTCCAGGTAATTAGGTTTTTCTATGTAGCAGAATAACCCCAAAAAACGTCAGCTCTGCAGCTCTATCTTGGAGTTTCAGCCACATCCATCTGCAATCATTTGCAAAAACTGAAAATGGTTTATAAGTTTAATCTACACTTGCTGTCTCATTCTGCCAGGATAGACTATAATGAAAAGTAAGGTTGATAAGACACCTGAGGTGGAGCATTGTTGATTACAAGGCTGGTGAACTACAGCCCACAAGCCAAACCATCCCCCTCCCCCGCCTATTCTGGTAAATTTTGTTGGAACACATCCACACATACTCATTTACAAATCATCTGTGACTGCTTTCTCACTACCACAGCAGAGTTGAGTAGTGGCAACAGATCATATGACCCACAAAGCTGAAAATATTTATGATCGTGCCCTCTACCGAAAAAGTTTTCCAACTCCTGACCTATCTCAGCTTGTAACTGACCTTTTCAGGCTTGTAAGGGTAGCAAATTAAGACTAGAATAAATGTGCAAACGGAACTTTTCAAAGCCAGAGATGATTGAACTCTACCCCTGAGCTACAATATAACTCAGCTAATTAACAACTTCTGAGCCTAAAAAATGGATTTGCAATGGCCTCATTAATCTCTGGGCCCTTAATTGGGCTGGACCCAAAACTAACTGCCAACAGTGGGAGAGACAGTCAGGGAACTTGCTCTACTTCAGCAGTTCTCCATATGCCTTGGGGCTCCTTAGAGCCTTCCCTGCTCGGTTGTCTCCCTGGAATGTGATGTTAGGAACCCTGAGAAGATCTGTATCTTCTCTGCCTGCGAGTCTAGCTATCAAAAGAGCCTTTGGGCTTGGAGGCTCATCTGTTTTACATGATTTTATGTGTCTGTTTTGTTGCTATAAAGTTAAGTAAGCTTTTCCAATTGGAATGATGAATAAGCAATGCACTTTTTAAGTGTCTTAGAAGTTATTCATTTGATATTTCCAATAAAGTTTTGAGGGGAAAAAAACTGCAAAAGAAACCTTATTTCTCACCGTAGTATCATCTAGTTCTAGAGTGTAGCTAAAAATGCGTAAAGATGTTCTGCCACTGAGTTCGTTCTAAGTGTTTAAAAACATTCTGTAATCAGTTAATAGTAAAGGAGGTAATTAAGTAAATTATTCAATTCATAGAATATTATGCTCCCAGTAAAAATCATCAAGACCTCTTGGCAACATGGGAAAACTCTCATGATAAAAATGTTAGGTAAAACAACCAGATAACTCGAGGTATACTCATTATAAGAAAAAGCCTGCATATGCTAAAATATTGAAAGAATAAAAAAAAAAATTTCTTAAGGTGATTGGAATTATAACTGACTTTAATAGGAGCCCTGGTGGTGCAGTGGTTAAGAGCTTGGCTGCTACAAAAGGTTGGCAGTTCGAATCCACCTTAGAAACCCTATGGAGCAGTTCTGCTCTGTCCTATAGCATCACTGTGAGTCAGAATCAACTCGATGGCAATGAGTTTGGTTTTTTCCTCTAATAGCTGCGCTTTCTGTAATGTTATATAACTTTAATAAGTTTTTAAAATATATTCTTAAAATTGAGTAGCTGTGATACTGTTTGTAAAGCATTGATACTAGAAGGGAACCTACCAGGCCACTCCATCAGCTCAGACCATGTGGGAGCCCAAGAAGTGCATACTTCTGGCAGAATCCTACCCTCCCTTCTCTACCAGCGTTTGCAGCCGTGAGACCACTGCCCTGGCACCATCAGGGCTAATTTCATAATGTCCTTTGTTCCTCTTCATGGCGGTCACACAAGAAGCCCAGGTCTCCCAGTTCATTCTGCATCCCCATCTCCAGTCTTCATGCAGTTCTGTATATCCCCCTTTTCTATCCAAATTGCCTGGCTTTCTCTCCTAAGGACATTGCTTCCTCCACGGCTCTCTGAAATAGTGACTGTTGTCTCTCACACACCACTCATCCCTCTAGGCTTGGATGTGAGGTAGGTGACTTCCTTGCTTTTTGTTGCCACTTATAAACCAGCCTCCCCTCTCCCTTCCTAGATGCCCTCCCCAACTTTTAATCTGTTCTCATCAAGACTGTGACACCAACTCCTTTACCTTGACACGGTCATCTCCCTACCTCTAGATCACCTGCCCGCATTCCGTAAAAACTTTTAGCTGCTAACTCACTCTCTCACGCTTCTGCTTAATCCATGAGTTCAATATTTCATGTAGATGATCCTACTATGCCCCGATCTTTTGGCTCCTTGACCTTTAACCCAGTGACCTTGCCCTCCACCTTGCCTCAGCCACTCCTTCAGATGGTCTTACTCTTGTTAGTTGTCAGCGAGTCAATTCCAACTCATGGTAAGTACACATGTACAGAGTGGAATTGCTTAATAGGGTTTTCAAGACTGGAGCTTTCAGAAGAAGATTTCCAGGCCTTACTTGCGAGGCACCTTTGGGTGGGTTTGAACTGCCAACTTTTTGGTTAATAGCCCTGTGCTTTGCTATTTGTGCCACCCAGGGACTCCTGGTCATATTCTAGAACTGTCCATCACCCACAACTCAAACTAAAAAAACCAAACCCGTCGCTCTCAAGTTGATTCCAACTCATTACAGAGTCTAACTGCTCCATAGGGTTTTCTTGCCTGTAATCTTTATGGAAGCAGATTACCAGGCCCTTATTCTGTGGTGCTGCTGGTTGGGTTCGAGGAGCCAACCTTTAGGTTAGCAGCCAATTGCAGACCACTTGTGCTACCCAGGGACCTTTTACCCAGAACTCAGACTTCTGTATAATGTCAATTTTGAGTATCATTCTGACCACTTGCCTTTCATCTCACTCTTTTTAGTATCCGAATTCCAGCAATCCTTCAAGCCACCAAGACCAAAATCCATTGATTCTTACCACATATTCATTGTCGTCACTTCGTGTTTGCACTTCCCTTCTTACGCAGTTTAAAACCCATAGTCCATCATTATAAACACTTCTTTTCTTGCCTCTTTTTCACTTTTCTGTACTCTTGGTTAAACCATAATCCTAGTTAAGGCCAACTCCATGACTGCCTGTGCAGCTCAGTGAGGCTGGAGGAAAACACTTAACGATGCTGTCATGGATTGAATTGTGTCCCCCAAAAATATCTGTCAACTTGGCTAGGTCCTGATTCCCAGTATTGTATGATTGTGTAATGTGATTTCCTTATGTGTTGTAAACTCTATCACTATGACGAGGTTGTACTGATGAGGTATACAAGATTGGATAGTGTCTTAATCCTGTCCCTTTTGAGATATGAAAGAGAGAAGCAAACATAGACACATGGGAACCTCATACCACCAAGAAAGCAGTGCCGGGAGCAGAGCATGTCCTTTGGACCTGAGGTTCCTGCACTGAGATGCTCCCAGACCAAGGGAAGACTGATGCATCACAAGGACCTTCTTCCACAGCCGACAGAGGGAGAAAGCCTTCTCCTGGAGCTGATGTCCTGAATTTGGACCTGTAGCCTACTGGACTGGGAGGGAATAAATTTTTCTTTGTAAAAACCATCCACTTGTGGTATTTGTTAGAGCAGCTCTAGAAGACTAAGACACATGCTGACTGGCTTAGTTTTAAATTCATGACCCCTAATATCAAGTGAGGGAGCTTGGGTGGCACAAGCTGTTTGCAATTGGCTGCTAACCCAAAGGTTAGCAGTTTGATCCCACCCAGAGGCTCTGTGGAAGAAAGGCTTGGCAAACTTCTTATAAAAACATTACAACCAAGAAAACCTTATGGAGCAGTTCTACTCTGCAGCACATGGGGTCATCATGAGTCAGGGGCAAACTCCACAGCAACTAACAACAATCTCAAGTGATTTATGTGATGTCCAGAAGTCAGTTTTCATTTCGCTGGTCAAGGAGTCCCAATGGTGCAATGGTTGAAGAGCTCAGCTGCTCACCAAAGTGTCGGCAGTTCAAACCCACCAGCCGCTCCGAGGGAGAAAAGACCTGTCAATCTTCTCCCATAAAATTTTACAGCCTGGGAAACCCTATAGGGCAGCTCTACTCTGTCCTATATGGTAGCTATGAGTGGGAATCAACCCAACAGCAGACACACAACAACATTCAGTCTACCACTTTCCTCAATGACTTCTCTTTCTTCAAATCTCCAACAACATTTCCCTCATTGTTAACTCTCAGCTGAAGACCTTGTTTCCTGTTTCACCAAGAGAAATAGAATTAATCAGAAGAGAACTTCCACAGGCTTTTATGCAATGGCACGTAGTGGTAGCTCAACAAGTATCTGTTGAATGAATGAATAAATGCATCATCTACTGGCCAATAATTTGATCTGATGGTACTGTGGTAGTCTCTCCCCTTGAATTATTTATTTTTCTGTATGAATTACTTTGTTTTGTCTTTCTGAATTAGGAAACCTCTTCCATATCATTACTATATATTTAAAGTGTTCTTTTTTCCACAACCACTGTGATGTTTTTAAGTTCAGATCCTAAGGCCATCAAATGGTTCTGAGCCCTCAGAGAAACCCTGGATTTGCATATGGATGCGTCACATTTAGTCAACATATACTCATTTAAATGCTTTTGAACTTGACTTTCGAGCTGATCCTTTTCAAAAAGTAGTAATCTGGTATATTTTAGAATGGACAAATATTAATCCTACTGTATTGGTAAGAATGTGAAGACTGCTTTCACAGATGTAGTTAAAATTTTATTTAAAAAGGTCAAATTATTTCTAAAACATTTTAATTATTGTTTGTTTACTCACCAATTGATAAAGGAAGAAGGATAAAATTATGAATGACTCCAGAAATATAACCCTTCAACACACAGCTACATAAGCTGATTATATTAATAACTAGAAATATTTTAGTTAATGAGAAATCTTGAGCAGATAAATTTTTAAAACATTGTTGAGTTCTATAATAACAGTGACAACTAGGATTTTCTCTTTAAGTGGTGTTTTTCCACTACCTGTATTCTAAAGGCTTTTGGAAGACTGAAACCTTTTGTGTGGTCTACAGAGTGCTGCTGGAATGTTTTGTGAATGCCAACAGCGTATTTGTTTTCCCTCCGCGAAACTGGAGCTGAGACCACATTACCATGCACGGAGCTCCAGGTCTTTCTTTCATTAGTGTGTGTGTCTCCAATGAGCCTCCTGCTGGGCACCCTAATAGGATTTCTTCCCCTTGCACCTTCCTTTGCCCTGGCTCCTCATGCTGTTCTATGGTATTTGGTTTAATGAGAAAAATCCTGTGATCCAGGGGGGAAAAAAAACAGAAGGGGTCTATCTCTTCCTTAAATAGACAAAGGTGTTGCTGAGGGAATTGGCGATTCTGCCCTCTGTTTTCTGCCATTTTATGTGACCAACATTGATGGCAATCTTGAATACGCTGAGCCAGAAAGATCACAGTAGCCAGTTAATCTTAAAAACTCAGCCATAGATGGGCAGATCGCATCTCACAGAAGTCCATTTAGCCTTAATAACGTGGAGAGACTGAAGACATTAGGTGGTAGGCGGCAGGGGAGAGTGAGGAATGGTGGAGGAGAGAGCTGGAGCGCTAAATTTTTCGCATAAAG
Source organism: Trichechus manatus latirostris (assembly GCF_000243295.1). Lineage (NCBI taxonomy): Eukaryota > Metazoa > Chordata > Mammalia > Sirenia > Trichechidae > Trichechus > Trichechus manatus. The sequence goes on from NW_004443942.1 coordinate 12,570,089, forward strand.
TGAGAACTCGAAACAATCTAGTGTTGATGGAATAAGCAATAAAAATGTATATATAGAATTTTTAAATAGCCAATTATGGAAATAGAAGAGTAATATATATTGGAAAGGGTGAGGGAAGGTTAGGGTAGTGTATGTGAGCTAAATTCTATCATACACAGAGGCAATAATAGATAATGTCTAAAATGGATGCATCAGGAAATAGGGATATAAACATATTATTGAGGGATTTAAAGGTGACCCCCAAGGGGAATTTAAAAAAAAATTGTTTAACAGATTAAAAGTAGTCCTGGGGAGTAGAAGTTGAAGAGGGTGGGAACAAGGAAATCTTTTTTTACTGCAATTTTATATCGAACGCAAACAAGTGTTGATCTGACTTATTTGACAACCGAATTGGGGCTGGGTAGAGAAGTGGAGAAGGAGCCTGGTGGCGAAATGGTTAAGCACTCAGCTCCTAACTGAAAGGTTGGCAGTTTGAACCCACTAGCCTGTCAGAGGGAGAAAAGACCTGGGAATCTGCTCCCATAAAGATTACAGCCTAGGAAACCTGTGGGGCAATTCTACTTCATCATATAGGGTCACTATGAGTTGGAATCAACTTGATGGCACACAACAACAGAGAAGTGGACAGGGTCTGGAATGTCAGGCTCAGGGTCTAGTACAGTATATCAGCTATTTTTGTTGTCCTTGTTTGGATATGAATGATGAGTGATTTAGGAGGTAATATTGAAGCCATTATTCCCTGTCCTGAAATGTGACACAGCTGGAGCTGGATTCACAAGGACTCACACAGACTGATTTAGAAAATAGTATTGGAATCATTTATTCCCTCTCCTTGAGCATAGAGAATGTGACCCAGCTGGAGCTGGACTCACAAGGACTCAGAAGGACACAACTGAGCCCTGAGGTATAAAGACAATAGCTAAGATACTCTTGGAAAATATCTTTTAGGGAAACTTTCACATAAAGCTGATCAAACACAACACAGAAGACTTTCCACTCTTCTCTTTTTCTATTAGCATTTAGTGAATAGAAATTTGTTGGACCAGTGAAGACCCTCCTGACTGTCATTACTGAAACCTGTACCAATGATTGTTAAGAAAGACAATTCAAAATGTAGGATCACAGTTTCTAGCCAATCTGAAAAGGCTAAGCTTTCAATGGTTTTGCCCGTTTATAATGTTAACATAAACTGATGAGTCTGTAATGTCTGTGGACTCGGGCAGACATGACTGTGGCAGCATGCTTGTCCATAGTCCCATTCTTGCCTATTCTGTAATATTCTGTGGCAGGCATGGCTCTAGTAGCGTGGTTGTCCACTTCCCACTTTTGCCTTTTTGAATATATGCTGAATAAAACTTTCTTTTTGCTTTACTCAACTTTGTGATGTTTTTTCCCCTACAACAGGGCACATCAACTGGGCCCTGAGGTATAAAGACAATAGGTAGGACAATCTTGGAAAACATCTTTTAGGGAAACTTCCACATAAACAAATTACAAAACACAGCACAAAAGATCTGCATACTTTCCACTCTTATCTTTTCCTATTAGCATTTAGTGAGTAGAAAATTTTTTGGACCAATGAGGACCCTCCTGACTGTCATTACTGAAATATGTACCAATGACTGTTAAGAAAGACAATTCTAGGATCACAGTATCTAGCCAATCTGTGAAAAGGTGAAGCTTTCAATAGTTTTGCCCGTTTGTACTGTTAATATATATTGATGATTCTGTAACATTCCTTGGGACACACGGCTGTAGCAGCATGCTTGTCCGTTTCCTACTTTTGCCTCTTTGAATATATGCTGAATAAAACCTTTCTTTTTGCTTTACTAAACTTTGTAATGTTTTTACCCTAGAACATGAGTAAAAGGATTAGGGCAGCCTGCAGCAATCCTGGTGTCTGTTTTCACACACTTGGCCTTGCTGTAAAGATTTGGATACAAGACAGGTCAAAACTTGTGACTGTAGAGAGCATTACGAAGTGAGTTTTCATAACTGAGTTATTTCCACATCTTTGTGTGGCCTAGAGGAAAAGTCCTATCCTCTCTGAGTTACCTGTAGAGGATTATAGCCACCTGGGGGGCAGGGGAGATGCTTTCTCCGCCTCAGCCCTGTAAGGAGTCACACTTCCAAAGGAGAAATATTGATTCTGTGCTTGCCGCTTATGCTACTGCTGGAAGAGACAGATAGCTCTTCATAGGTTTTTAGTCCAGAAATCTCCTTTTTCTTTTGTACTGGTAGCTTTCACCACTTGTTCCCAAATGCAGGTCTACAGGCCATCTGCAACAATATATCTGGGGAAGCTTTATTTAAAGTACAGCTCCCTGGGCACCACTACAAAGATTCTAAGGCAGTAGGTCTTCAGTAGTTTTCAGGAATCTGTAGTGCTCTGATATGCAGCCCAGGTGTGGAAACCACAACTCTAATCCAGTCTAGTTTATGTAACTGTTATGGGTTGAGTATGTCCCTCCAAAGATCTGCTCAAATCCTAACTCCCAGTACCTGTGGATGTAACATTGTTTGGAAATACTGTTTTTGCAGATGTAATGAGTTAGTATGAGGTTATACTAGAGTAGGGTGGGCCCTCATCCAGTATTACTGGTGTCCTTACATAAAGAGAAGAGACACAGACAGATGTAGAGAAAAGACAGCCATGTGGAGACAGAGGCAGAGATTGGAGCTATGCTGCCACAAACCAAGGAATGCCTGCAGCCACCAGAAGCTAGAAAAGGCAAGGGAGGATTCTTCCCCTAGAGGCTTCAGAGAGAGCATGAGCCTGCTAACACCTTGATTTTGGACTCCAGAAATGTGAGAGAATAAATTTCTGTTGTTCAAGCCACTCAATTTGTGGTACTTTGTTATAACAGCACTAGAAAACTAATCCCGTAACCCTTACAATATTAAGAAATAGAAAACCAAAGTTCAAAAACATTAACTCATTTTCCTGAAATCACTATTACAGTGAAGTCAGTATTTTAAGCATATGTGTCTGTAATTGTGTGCTGGTAGATATTTAATATCCAGTTCTCTAAAACATACTTTCCGAAAAAAAGTCCTGAATTGGAGCCATTGCCAATTTTTGTGGTGTAAATACACCTACCATGGCCTATTTCAAGCTACCAACATGACATCATTGAACATGGAGTTGGGAAGAGGTGCTCAGTAACACACTAATATTTCTACCATTCAAGTATAAGAGACATAATTAACCTCAAGAACATAGATGTTAGTAAAGTGTAGTAAAATAACTAGGAAGTTTTCAGTATTTATTACCTTTGTAATATAATTTATTTAGTTGTGAGTTTGTATAATTTAATCTTTTAATAATGGCTGAGTTTAACAATCAGGATGCAAAATTCCTGAAGATTTAACAAGTAGCTCTCAAGAGCTGATGCAACAGTGTCATAAAACAATATGTGTACTGTTTAATGAGAAGCTAGTTTGTTCTGTAAACCTTCATCTAAAGTACAATTATAAAAAAAAAGGATTTTCCTTTGAATCACCAAAAAAAAAAGAGCTGATGCAAGCCGGCCCCAGTGCCCCTTGTGTGTTTGACCCCAAAGCCCTCTACACAAGTATGTAATAGCTTGTGGTCTGTGGAATACAAGTTCTTTAAAATGTTTTCAAGATTTTAAAAGGTCAAATGTATCAGACTAGTATGTTACAGGCCCTAAGTTCTGAGGTAAAGAGCTGTTAACCTCAACCCAGTGTTGCCTTTTTTCATGTAATAGCATTCAACATCCTACAGAATCAGTGTTCTTTAGGCTCCACTTCGAGAAATGCTCTGCATTTGGGGAAATCCTAGCAAAGTGATTAAAAGCATTGACTCTGGAGCCAGACTACCTCAGTTTGAATCCTGGCTCCACCATTTACTATGAGCTGTGGGTTCTTGAGCAATTTACTTAACCTTACTATTCCTCAGTTTTCTCAGCCATAGAATAGGAATAATAACAATAGTACCTATTTCATATGGTTGTTGCAAGGATTAAATGAGTCAGCATATAAGTAAAGTGCTTAAAACAATGCCTGGCACGTAAAGTACTGTTTGAGAATGAGCTCTTATTATTGTTGTTATCAGTCTCCACCTCAATTGTTCCAGTCTCCCCAACTCTCAGGCTTCCTACCAAACCATATGGAAAAGGTGAAGGGATGGAAAGAAAGGGGTTCTGGACATTGCTTCCTGAGTTCACAGCATTTCTAGCTACACTGGAAGGACTTAGATATTTGCCATTTCTTTTTCAGAATCTGCCAACTGGAACTACTGCAATTTTAGTCATGAATACATTTAAATAAAAAATCCCTTAGCTAGAGTAAGACAGTACACACTACTGGGGAAGCCAGCACAACTTGTCCAAGGCAAGGTCATGGAATCTCCATAGACACATCCTAACTCCCTGAGGGACTGAATTACTGGGCTGAGGACTCTGGGGACCACGTCTCAGGGAACATCTAGCTCAACTGGCAGAACATAGTTTATAAAGAAAATATTCTTCATTCTACTTCGGCGAGTAGCATCTGGGGTCTTAAAACCTTGTGAACGGCCATCTAAGATAATCCACTGGTCCCACCTCATCAGGAGCAAGGGAGAATGAAGGAAGTAAAGATACAAGGGGAAGATTAGTCCAAAAGACTAATGGACCACAACTACCAAAGCCTCCACCAGACTGAGTCTAGTACAATTAGATGGTGCCTGGCTACCACCACTGACTGCTTTGATAGGGATCACAATAGAGGGTCCCGGACAGAGCTGGAGAAAAATGTAGAACAAAATTCTAACTCACAAAAAAAGACCAGACTTACTGACCTGACAGAGACTGAAGAAACCCCAGGAGTAAGGCCCCTGGACACCCTTTTAGCTCAGTAAAGAAGTCACTCCTGAGGTTCACCCTTCAGGCAAAGATTAGACAGGCCCATAAAACAAAACGAGACTAAAGGGGCACACCAGCCCCGGGGCAAGGACTATATAAGGCAGGAGGGGACAGGAAAGCTGGTAATAGGGAACCCAAGCTCAAGAAGGGAGAGTGTTGATGTGTCGTGGGGTTGTTAACCAATGTCATAAAACAATGTGTGTACTAACTGTTTAATGAGAAGCTAGTTTGTTCTGTAAACCTTCATCTAAAGTACAATAATAATAATAGAAAAAAGAATTCTTCCCCAAAAAATCCCTTAGCTAGCAATTATTTAGATGTCCCATGGCATTGGTTATAGAGGAATTTTCTCTTGCCGACAAGGAAATAATCATGATTTTGTAGTAAGCTTCCTTCTGAGTCAGCATCATCATGTGACCTTCCCTAGCCATCTTGTTTTATGGCCTTTTGTAAATCAAATGAAGGGCATGAAACCTTCCAGTGCCTTGCCTCACCAATTTAGCTAATTGCATCCTACCTCAGTACAGGAGTGGTGGGGAAGCCATGGCACACAGAATTCCACAGGAGCTGGGTTAAGAAAGGAGCCCTGGTGGAATAGTGGTTAAGCACACGGCTGCTAACCAAAAGGTTGGCCGTTCAAATCCACCAGCTGCTCCTTGGAAACCTTACCGGGCAGTTCACCTCTGTCCTATAAGGTTGCTATGAGTCAGAATTGACTCAACTGCAACAGGGTTTACAGGTTGGGTTAAGAGAAGTGAGCTGTGACTTCATCCTAATTTTGTTTGAGAATCTGATTTTATTCAGAAAGAGTGAGTTTAGGGAAAGATCATGAAGGGTCATTCACAAAAAGAAATATACAGGGCCAACACACATAAAAATATTTTTAACCAACTAATAATCAAAGAGGAGTTCCTAGGTGGTGCAAACGGTTAAGCACTCCACAATTAGGCAAAAGGTTGGTGGTTCAAACCCATCCAGAGACACCTTGGAAGACAGGCCTGATGATATGCTTCTGAAAGATCATAGCCTTGAAAATCCTATGGAGCAATTCTACTCTGCACATGTGGGGTTACCTTGAGTCAGAATTAACCCAACAGCAACTAACAACAATAATCAAAGAAATGTAATAAAATTAAGATATCACTTTTCTTCTATCAGAATGGAAAATTTTTTTAAAATTGTGTTTTAGGTGAAAATTTATAGTGCAAATTAGTTTTTATTCAAAAATTTATGCACAAATTATTTTGTGACATTGGTTACAACCCCACAGTGTGTCAGCACTCTCCCTCCTTTGCTTTACACCCTGGATTCCCTGTGTCCATTCGTCCAGGTTTCCTGTCTCCTCCTGCCTTCTCGTCTTTGCTTTTGGGCAGGTGTTGCCAATTTGGTCTCGTATGCTTGATTGAACTAAGGAGTACATTCCTCACATGTGTTATTGTTTGTCTTATAGGCCTGTCTAATCTTTGGCTGAAAGGTGGACTTCGGGAGTGGCTTCAGTACTGAGTTAAAAGGGTGTCCAGGGGCCATAGTCTCAGGGCTTCCTCCAGTCTCTGTCCGACTAGTAAGTCTGGTCTTCTTTTGTGAATTTGAAGTTTGTTCTACATTTTTCTCCTGCTCTGTTGTGATCCCTGTCAGAGTGGGTGGTGGTGGTAGCTGGGCACCATCTAATTCTTCTGGTCTCAGGCTGGTGTAGGTTGTGGTTCATGTGGTCCATTAGTCCTTTGGACTGATTGATATTTTCCTTGTGTCTTTGGTTTTCTTCATTCTCCTTTGCTCCAAACAGGATGGGACCAGTAGATGTATTTTAGATGGCTGCTCACAAGCTTTTAAAACCTCAGACGCTACTCACCAAAGTAGGATGTAGAACATTTTCTTTATGAATTATATTATACCAAATGAGTTAGATGTCCCCCGAGACCATGGTCCCCAGCCCTCAGCCCCCAGTAACTCACTCCCTCAAGGTGTTTAGATGTGGCTAGGAAGCGTCCATGGCTTGGGCAAATATATTTTTAAGGATAAAACCTAGAAGTGGCAAAAGTGTGAGGAAATGGAACTCTCTTGTGCTATTATTAGGAGTATACAATCTTTTTGGAATCTGACAATATGCATCAATATTTGAAATGCATATGCCCTTTGACACAGCAATTTGACTTTAGAAATTTATCACAGGAAGATAATTAGGCAAGTCAGCAAAAGTGTACGTACAAAGAGGTTTGAAATAGTTCATAACTGTGACAGATTGGAAACAAAATTATATATATGACAGGCTGAATTACTGGTCTCAATTCTTCACCTCAAACTGCATCCACACCCTTTCCATGTCATCATCATAAAGTATATTTCCTTGCCCCTTGACTTGGGCTGGAAATCCTGGTGGAGTAGTGGTTAAGAGCTACGGCTGCTAACCAAAAGGCTGGCAGTTTGAATCCACCAGGCACTCCTTGAAAACCATATGGGGCAGTTCTACTCTGTCCTATAGAGTTGCTATGAGTCAGAATCGACTCAATGGCAACAGGTTTGGTTTGGTTTTTGGTTGACTTGGGCTTGGCCATGTGATTTGCTTTGGCCAATGGTGTGTGGGCTGAGTGACATTATGTCTAGACCTTAAGAGACCTCAAGTGTTTCTGCTTTCCCTTTTGTGCTTCTGGATTCTCCGTGAGAAGAAGATGCCCCAGTTGGCATCTTGGTCCCAGAAAGAGGATGAGAGACCTATAGAGCTCTCATGGATTGAATTATGTCCCGAAAATATGTGTCAACTTGCTAGGTCATGATTCCCAGTATTGTGTATTGTCCACCATTTTGTCATTTAATATGATTTTCCTATGTGTTATAAATCCTATCTCTATGTTGTTAATGAGATGGGATTAGCAACAGTTATGTAGACCCAATCTACAAAATTAATCTACAACTTAAGCAAATCTCTTTTGAGATATAAAAGAGAGAAGTGAGCAGAGAGACAGTGGGACCTCATACCACCAAGAAAGAAGCACTGGGAGCATAGTGCATCTTTTGGACCTGGAGTTTCTGTACAGAGAAGCTCCTAGTCCAGGGGAAGATTGATGACGAGGACCTTCCTCCAGAGCCAAAAGAGAGAGAAAGCCTTCCCCTGGAGCTGATGCCCTGAATTTGGACTTCTAGCCTACTAGACTGTGAGGGAATAAACTTCTGTTTGTTGAAGGCCTCCACTGGTGGTATTTGTGTTATAGCAGCACTAGATAACCAAGATAGGAGCAGAGCCACCCTCACCAGCTATAGGCAGGGCAGCTGCAGCCTGAAGCAGAACTGCCCAGCTGAGCCTAGCCTATGGGTGTAGTCAAACTCCAGCCAACCTGCGGATGTGATATATATATATGTATTTTTTTTAATTAAAAATGTTTTTAATTAATGTTTTAATTAATTGTTGTTTTAAGCCACTGATTTTAGGGTGGTTTGCAAGGCAGCAGTAGTTAACCAATACAGCCCATCAATAGAACTTTGGTTAAATAAATTATTGTACATCAACTGTAATTGGAATACCAGTTGAGATGTTACAACAAACAGATGTAGCGCTGGAAGTGCTTACTTGTCTATGCAAAGAAATTTGGAAGACAGCTACCTGGCCAATTTACTGGAAAAGATCCATATTTGTACCCATTCCAAAGAAAGGTGATCCAACAGAATGCAGAAATTACTATCACACACGAGGAAAATTTTGCTGAAGATCATTCAAAAGTGGCTGCAGCAATACATTGACAATGAACTGCCAGAAATTCAAGCTGGATTCAGAAGAGGACATGGAACAAGGGATATCATTGCTGATGTCAGAATGGATCATGGCTGAAAGCAGAGAATACCAGAAAGATGTTTACCGATGTTTTATTAACTTAGCAAAGGTATTTGATTGTGTGGATCATAACAAATTATGGATAACATTGTGAAGAATGGGAATTCCAGAACACTTAATTGTGCTCATGAGGAACCTGTACTTAGATCAAGAGGCAGTCGTTCGAACAGAACAAGGGGATACTGTATGGTTTAAAGTTAGGAATGGTGTGTGTCAGGGTTGTATCCTTTCACCATACTTATTCAATCTGTATGCTGAGCAAATAATCCTAGAAGCTGAACTATAATAAAGAATGGGGCATCAGGATTGGAGGAAGAATCACTAACAACCTGCGATATGCAAATAGCACAATGTTGCTTGATAAAAGTGAAGAGGACTTGAAGCAGTTACTGGTGAAAATCAAAGACCACAGCCTTCAGTATGGATTATACCTCAACATAAAGAAAATAAAAATCCTCGAAACTGGACCAATAAGCAACATCATGATAAATGGAGAAAAGATTGAAGTTGTCAAGGATTTCATTTTACTTGGACCCACAATCAACACCCGTGGAAACAGCAGTCAAGAAATCAAAAGATGCATTGCATTGGGCAAATCTGATGGAAAAGATTTATTTAAAGTGTTAAAAAGCAAAGATGTCACGTGAAGGACTAAGATGCACCTGACCCAAGCCATGGTGTTTTCAGTTGCCTCATATGCCTGTGAAAGCTGGACAATGGACTGAAGAATTGATGCCTTTGAATTATGGTGGTGGCAAAGAATACCGAATATACCATGGACTGCCAGAAGAACAAGCAAATCTGTCCTGGAAGAAGTATAGCCAAAATGCTCATTAGAAGCGAGGATGGCAAGATTTATACTTTGGACATGTTATCATGGGGACCAGTCCCTAGAGAAGGACATCATGCTTGGTAAAGTAGAGGGTCATCAAAAAAGAGAAAGATCCTCAATGAGATGGATTGACACAGTGGCTGCAGCAATGGGCTCAAGCACAACAACGATCATGAGAATGGCGCAGGACTGGGCAGTGTTTTGTTCTGTTGTACATAGGGTCACTATGAGTTGTAACTGACTTGACAACACCCAACAACAGCAGCAAGTGTAAAACCATACTAAGCAGCTATTATAAATGATGATGTAAGCTATATTTACTGACATGAAAAGATGTCTCATCAGTATTGCTAAGTGAAAAAACCAGAATTCAAAACACAACCTGTCTATGTACAATTGCATATACAAACACAGAAACACACACACATAAAAGAAAAGATGTTTTGCATTGGTTATTTCTGCAGAAAAGTCAGGAAAATTTTTTATTCTGTTTTCTCTGTGGTTTTGTGTATTGCTTGATTTTATTTTCAAAGAGCACCCATCTTTTTTATAATCAGAAATATAGCAATGGAACTGATTATTATTAAGTACCAAGAGAATAGAAAGGCTAACATTTTGAGAATAAATAGAAAGGCAGCTAGAGAGGAAAAGAGGGGCCCAGATTACAGGGAGCCTGGGAAAGTAGATAGAGGTCAGATTTGATGTATTAAGAATGAGAAATTTAGATATAATAACAGTTAATAGTGATTAGTGCATACACTGCATTCTGGTAAGTGCACTATCTCACTTAATCATAGCAACCCTATGAGGTCATAATTACAATTGTCCTTATTTTACAGAAAAAGTAACTGAGGCTCAGAGAGGATAAATCATTTGCCATGGATCACACAGCCAGGAAAGTGTAAGAACCCAGATTTGAACCCAGGTCTGTCTGGCTCCAGAGCCCATCTTATTCTCCGGTATACACTTCTTTCCATTGGAGGGCTTTGAGGAGAGGGAGTGACATGGAGGAGTGTCAAGGAGGCACTAGATTTGGAATCCAAACACCTGAGCTGTTAAAATGTGAGTGACCATGGATGAAAGTTAGGTGGAAGGCAGGAGCGCACAGAGGTTAGGTCATAGACTCAGCCGGCATCCAAGGTCAAATCCTACTTCTGCACATAGTGGCTGGGTAATCGGGTCAGGCACTTCGCCCCCTCTGACCCTAGCTTTATCCTTCCATAAAAACATATAATAAGGCAGCAAAGATCAGAAAAACTAAGTCAAACAGAGTCACACGTCAATCCTGAAACCCTAAGCATCAAATGAAGAGATAAAGAACTCAGCCAAGCAC
>NW_004443942.1:12583722-12608673 GCF_000243295.1 Trichechus manatus latirostris
CAGATGAATGGATAAGCAAACTATGGTACATACACACAATGGAGTATTATGCAAAGATAAAGAACAATGATGAATCTGTGAAGCATCTCATAGCATGGATGAAACTGGAGGACATTACGCTGAGTGAAATAAGTCAATCACTAAAGGACAAATGTTGTATGAGACCTCTACTGTAAAAACTCATGTAAAAGTTTACACGCAAAAAGAAACAATCTTTGTTGGTTACGAGGGATGGGAGAGGTGAGGGGGTACTAAATAGACAATAGATAAGTGGTAAGTTTGGTGAAGGGTAAGACAGTACACAATACTGGGGAAGCCAGCACGACTTGTACAAGGAAAGATCATGGAAGCTCCATAGACACTTCCAAACTTCCTGAGGGACTGAATTGCTGGGCAGAGGGCTGTGGGGACCATGGTCTTGGGGAACATCTATCTCAATTGGCATAACAGTTTATAAAGACAGTGTTCTACATTCTACCTTGGCGAGTAGCGTCTGGGGTCTTAAAAGCCTGTGAGCACCCATCTGAGATACTCCACTGGTCTCACCCCTTCAGGAGCAAGGGAGAACGAAGAGAACAGGGTGCAAGGAAAAGATTAGTCCAAATGACTAATGGATCACAGCTACCACAGCCTCCACCAGACTGAATCCAGTACAGCTAGATGGTACCCGGCTACTACCACTGACTGCTCTGACTGGGATCACAGTAGAGGGTCCTGGACAGAGCTGGAAAAGGATGCAGAACAAAACTCTTAACTCACACAAAAAAAAGACCAGATTTAATGGCCTGACAGACTGGAGAAACCCCGAGAGTATGGCCCCCAGACACCCTTTTAGTGCAGTGGTGAGGTCACTCCTAAAGTCCTCCATTCAGCTGGGGATTGGACAGCCTCATAAAACAAAAAGGGGCTAATGAGGCACAGCAGTCCAAGGACAAGGACTAGAAGGCAAGAGCCGACAGGAAAGCTGGTGATAGAGAAACCAAGGTTAAGAAGGGACAGTGTTGACATGTCGTGGGGTTGTTAACCATTGTCATAGGGCAATATGTGTAGTGTTTAATGAAAAACTATTTGTTCTGCAAACCTTCATATAAGGCACGCACACAAAAAAAGAATTATTTATGTGAGATCAAATTGACAACAGCAATTCAAAAGATTTGATGGGAAGCCTAGGGGGCAGTGAGTTGAAGATAATGGTGATGGAATAATTTAGAAAAGGATAGTGAGACTAGCAGCACAACTGGAAGAATGTAATCGATGTCACTGAATTGTACATGTAGAAACTTTTGAAATGGTGTATCTTTGGCTGTGTGTATTTTCAGGTCGAGAAGGGAGAGTGTTGACATGTCGTGGGGTTGTTAACCAACATCATAAAACAATATGTGTACTGATTGTTTAATGAGTAACTATTTGTTCTGTAAATCTTCATCTCAAGTACCATAAAAAAAATTTTTAAATGAAAAAATGTAATAAATAATAAATACCTCCTTTATCATTGTGAGACCAAAAAAATAATAATAATCTACCTAAAGCAACCACTTCACTGCCTACCAACAAATGGTAGCTAATGTTTTAATATAAGTAAAAGCACTTTGGAAATTAAAAAATTCTAATCAAATATTAGTTGCAATCTATGATTTCAGTGAACATACTGTTTAAGAGAAATTGGCCAAGTGGACTGAGGAGAGATTGGCATCAACAGAGAGACTGTTCCCTTTGCCTGGGAGTGACCTGATGAGAGCCGTGGTGAGGGCCTGGCCAGGGGAATACCAGGGTCAAGCAGGGCAGACATGCCAGTGAAAGACTCTCCAGGACTTGGTGATTGGCTGGTACCTGGAGATGAATAAATGTGACAAGTTGAAGCGGTCACCAAGATTTAAAACCTACAAAAATAGTGATGATATTGATGAAGAAATCTTCATTAGCAATTCATCAGAAGTGTGTTGAAAAATCAGGGGCAAACTATCAAGAATTTGTTCATTCATTCATTCACTCACAAAGATTTATTGAGTGCCCACTATGTGCCACCAAGGCCCTGACTGGTGCAAATGGTTAATTCACTTAGCTGCTAACTGGAAGTTCAAGTCTACCTAAAGGCACCTTGGAAGAAAGGCCTGGCAATCTATTTCTGAAAAACCAGCCATTGGAAATCGTATGGAGCATAGTTCTACTCTGACACACATAGGGTCACCATGAGTTGGAGTCTTCTCAACAGCAGCTGGTTCTAACTGGTTTATTGTGTACCTGGGACTGCAGTACATTTGAGCAGATTACAGACTGTTTGGGGGAAGGATGCAAATCTCAATCAAATGATCATACAAATAAATGTAAAATACGCCTGTGATCAATGCTACAAATAAGAAGTACATGGGATTATGGAAGCATAAGAACCAAACTAAACTCATTCCCATCGAGTCAATTCCTAAGGATAGTGACCGCATAGGGTTTCCAAGGCTGTAAATCTTTACAGAAGCAGACTGTCACATCTTTCTGCCATGGAGGAGCTGATAGGTTTGAACTGCTGACCTGTTGGTTAGCAACCAAGTGCTTTAACCACTGCACCACCAGAGGTACTTTTACGGAAGCATACAACAGGAAAATGTTTCCTGAGAAAGTGATGCTTCAGCTGACACCTAAAGGAGGAACAGAAGTTTAACTTAGAGTTTAGTATCAGGTGGTTACTTTGTAGATATGTGGATTGACTTTCTGAGAGATGATTTATATGCAGCCATCTAAATCAGAGGTTCTCAAACTTGAGTGCGCATTTCGAATCATATGGAGGTCTTGTTAAAACACGGATTGCTGGGCCCTACCCCTAACATTTGATTTGGTAGGTCTGCGGTGGAGCCCAAGAATTTGCATTTCTGACAAGTTCCCACATGATGCTGATGCTGCTGGCCTGGTGGCCATACTTTGAGAACCACTGCTCTAAATTAACACCCACAACATCTCTTGCCAACCAATAGCACTAAACACGAGCAACTTCTAACAAATGTTTTCCAGGTTGCTCACCATAAAAAAAAAAAAAAAAAAAAAAAAAAGTATATTTCCAGAGTCTTTTGGTTGAAATGTTTTTACACCAGGTTTAATGTTAACATTACATGTTCAACCTTTCTCTTCATTGAAAAACAAAAACAAAAAGCAAACACCCACTGTAATCATAGAATCGCTCCGCAGCTAGCTCTGGGTGAACAAATGTCAGAGCACTGTAAACAAGCCTAATGGGATTTTGAAGAGAGAAGCTGAGGGCCTGGCCTCCGAGACTGCAGTGGAATGCAGAGGACAGAGGGCGGTGTCAGCACGCAGAGCTGGAGAGGGACAAGCTGGGACAAGGAATGCTGGTTTTGGATGAACCTGTAATTTATGGCATAGGAATTCTGTTTCTCTGAGGTTGGAAAAAGAAGAATCTACTAACCATCAAGACCTAATAAGTTTAACACTTAAAAAAAAAAAAAAACGATATTAGGTGAAGCACAGGGCATTTTAAGGGCAGTGAAAGTATTCTGCATAATACTGTAATGGAGGATACCCGCCGTTATGCATTTGTCAAAACCTGTAGAACTGTACAACACAAAGAGTGAGCCCCAGTGTAAACGATGGGCTCTCATTAATAATAATGTATCAACAATGATTCATCAGTTGTAACAACTGTACCATACTAATGCAAGCTGCTAGCAATAGGAGAAACTATGTGTAGTGGGGAGAGGGGACAGATGGGAACGCTCTACTTTCTGTTCAGTTTTTCTGTACGACTAAAACTGCTCTTAACAAACTGTATTAAAAAAACAGATTTTTATTACAAAAGTAATGCAGAAATATGAGGCCCTGTAGCCATGGGTTGGAATGGATTCGAGGGCAACTAACAAACAACAACAAACAAATCAAAAAACTATAGATAAGGCTAATGCCTCCCCAACACTAATTGTTCTCTCCCCTCCCCAGAAATAATTAATGTCGTGGATTTGCAGGTTCTACGGGAATGACTGATCGTTGTTTTGTGTGATGGTATCATACTGTATGTATGGTACTACAACTTACTTTTTTTCAATCCACTGCGTATCTTATGGATTTTTTCGTGTCAGTACATAACTCCACCATGTTCTTTTTTTATGGGGTCCCTGGGTGGTGCAGACGGTTAACACACTCTACTGCTAACCAAAAGTTTGGAGGTTTGAGTCCACCCAGAGATACCTTGGAAGAAAGGCCTGGCAATTTACTTGCAAAAAATCAGCCATTGAAAACATTATGGGGCACAGTTCTCCTCTGGCACACATGGGGCCACCATAAGTAGGAATCAACGTGTTGGCAACTTGTTTGGTTTTTCTTTGTCATTGTTGGATATTATTCCAGCAAAATTTTGCTGAATATCATTCAAAAGCGGTTGCAGCAGTACATCAACAGGGAACTGCCAGAAATTCAAGCTAGATTCAAAAAGGACGTGGAACAAGGGCTATCATTGCTGATATCAGATGGATCTTGACTGAAAGCAGAGAATACCAGAAAGATGTTTACCTGTGTTTTATTGATTATGCAAAGGCATTAGACTGTGTGGATCATAACAAATTATAGATAACATTGCAAAGAATGGGAATTCCAGAACACGTAATTGTGCTCATGAGGAATCTGTACATAGACAAAAAGGCAGTCATTCAAACAGAACAAGGGGGATTCTGAGTGGTTTAAAGTCAGGAAAGGTGTGCGTCAGGGTTGTATCCTTTCACCATACCTATTCAATCTGTATGCTGAGTAAATACCGAGAAGCTGGACTATACAAAGAAGAACACAGCATCAGGATTGGAGGAAGACTCATGAACAACCTGCATTATGCAGATGACACAACCTTGCTTGCTGAAAGTGAGCAGAACTTGAAGCACTTACTGATGAAGATCAAAGACTACAGCCTTCAGTATGGTTTGCACCTCAACATAAAGAAAACAAAAATCCTCACAACTGGACCAATAAGGAATATCGTGATAAACGGAGAAAAGATCGAAGTTGTTGAGGATTTCATCTTACTTGGATCCACAATCAGCGCCCATGGGAGCAGCAGTCAGGAAATCAAATGACGTGTTGCACTGGGCAAATCTGCTGCAAACGATCTCTTTAAAGTGTTGAAAAACAAAGATGTCACTTTGAGGACTAAGGTGCGCCTGATCCAAGCCATTGTGTTTTCGATCACCTCATATGCATGTGAAAGCTGGACGATTAATAAGGAAGACTGAAGAAGAATTGATGCCCTTGAATTATGGAGTTGGCGAAGAATATTGGATACACCATGGACTGCCAGAAGAACAAACAAATCTGTCTTGGAAGAAGTACAGACAGAATGCTCCTTAGAAGCAAGGATGGTGAAACTCATCTCACGTACTTTGGATGTGTTATTAGGAGGGATCGGTCTCCGGAGAAAGACATCATGCTTGGTAGAGTAGAGGGTCATCCAAAAAGAGGAAGACCCTCAATGAGATGGATTGACATAGTGGCTGCAACAATGGGCTGAAGCATAACAGCTATTGTGAGTATGGCACAGGACCAGGCAGCGTTTTGTTCTGTTGTACACAGGGACACTACGAGTCAGAACTCACTCGATGGCACCTAACAAAACAACATTCCATAGCATAGAATTAACAAAGTTTATTTATAGATGAGCATTTAAGCTGCTTCCTCCTTCTCCCTTTATTTTCTTAGCTATGACAAACAGTGCTGGAGTAAACATCCTCGTACATACTTCTTATAGACATATGTGGGGGCTTCTCTAAGGGATATATTGAGAAGGAAAACCACTAAGTCATGGGTGTTTGAGTGTTTTACATTTTAACAGATATTGCCAGGTTGTCCCCTATCCCCACAACAGGCTCTGCCTGTCCCTGCATCCTTATTCATTTGCAATAATTGATATTATCAAATATTTAAGTGTTACCAACCTGGTAGGTGAAAAATAGTATTTCATTCATATTTCAATTTCATTTCCTTCATTACTAGTAAATTGGAGAATGCTTTCATATTTGTATTATTGTCCATTTGTGTTTTCTTTTCCATGAATTGTCATGATCTGCTCATTTTTCTTTTGGGTTGATTAACTTCTTCTTATTGATTTGAGGAGTTCTTTCTGTAATCCAGAAACAAATCCTTTATCTCTGTGTACAGTGCAAATATTTCCCTCTGTCAAAAAAAACCCGTTGCCGTTGAGTCAATTCTGACTCATAGCAACCCTATAGAACAGAGTAGAACTGCTCCATAGAGTTTCTAAGGAGCGCCTGGTGGATTTGTTTCTGACTCATAGCAACCCTATAGAACAGAGTAGAACTGCTCCATAGAGTTTCTAAGGAGCGCCTGGTGGATTTGAACTGCCAACCTTTTGGTTAGCAGCCTTAGCTCTTAACCACTACCCCACCAGGGTTTCCATTTTCCTCTAGGTGTTTTTATTTTAACTTTCTTTATGGTGTCTTTTGTCATAGAGAAGTTTTTAATTTGGAAGTAGTCAAATTTATCAACCTTTTCCTTTTAAGGGTTTTATTTTCCGTGTCTTGTTTAAGAGGGCCTTTATCCCCATCTTTAACTATTTTGAACTCAGTTATGTGAACCATCTGTAAAACCACAAAGCTGCAGAGCCAGAAGTGATCTTACAGATACTGTAGTCTAATCTTTTCATTGTACACATGGAGAACAGAGATGGTGATGTATAACACTAAATCTAGCATTCCATCCCTGTGGCTAAGTGACAGAGCCAGCCCTTGAGCCTAGATTTTTAGATTCCAAGCAAGAGAACTTTAAATCCTTCCCTGATGCATCCACTGAGACTTTCCAACAAGCTAATGCAAAGACCTCTGATTGGGAGAAAAGTCTATTAAAGTTAGCACTGGGGGCCCGTGGTCAAAGGGCTTGGGGGATATGCATGCCCATCCCCACACCTGAGTTGCCTCTACACTCCCTTGGGGTGGCAGAGAACAGTGGCAGAGAACCTTGAGGAAATAATGTGCTGCCTTAGTTTACTCATCTGTGTCATAGGGATCAATAGCAATACATACTACAAAGGCATGTTGAGAGATTAAATGAAATACACTTATCTATAAGGACTCAGCACATAGTTTATATCTAATAAATATCAGCTATTATTTATTAATGGAGTTCCCCGATGGTGCAAGTAATTAACACACCCGACTGCTAACTGAGAAGTTTGAAGTTCGAGTCCACCCAGAAGTGTCCCGGAAGAAAGGCCTGGAGATCTACTTCTGAAAAATCAGCCATTGAAAACCCTATAGAGCACAGTTCTACCCACTTGGAGTCTCCATGAGTCAGTATCAACTCAACGGCAACTGGTTATTAATAGAAATAACAATATATTACTGTACTTGCTTATTTCTGAAAACATCTGTATTTCAAGTTTCTCAGGCTTCACCATCTCATGGGTACCAGTTATGGATACTTCTTGTCCACCCTTTAGGTCCTCTCAGCCCACCTTTTCTCCATCCACTGTGTGGCAACCAGTTCGACAGACTTAATCAGCCTTGAGCAGGTAGACCTGTCAGTATCTCACCTGGGGCCACACCTCTTATTACTTGCTTTCTGCCCCACTGGGTGAGACACCTTAGAACCTGCCAGAAAAGCAGACTGATTAGCACTCCTGCGGTCATCATTTACCAATAAGGGACCAAAGCCAATGGATAAACGCTTCCACCCTTTCGTCCCTGGGCAGACCATTCTGAAACACATGTGATTAGGCTCCTTAGAAGATCCCAAGAATTGAGTGGTGGCCAGCCCTTGGCGCTATACGTTGTAGTGATCCCTCCTGCTATGTTCACTTCCCCTTGTCCATCCCTCCTGCTCCCTGGGATCATATTCCCAAATAAACTACCTCCATCCAAGCCTCTGTCTCAGCTTCTTTTTTTCAGGGGATCCAGGGTAAGACATGATGAGTTAGTAGTAACACATTTTCACATGTCCTTGTCTCCAGCACAGGACCTTGGCCTCAGTCCCCTAATGCAGCAGTGTTTCTGGGAATCCTCAGGGCAAGCTCACCTGTTTTCAAAAACCTCCCTCACGTGTTCTTTGCTCTGGCACCCTCACTGAGAGTCACTGCCTGAGAAGCCACTCGAGGTGCTGTCTTATCCCTTCTGACCCTGCCTGTGCCCTCATAAGGACATGTTCTTTCTCAAGGCACTGTCTCCTCGTGCTTTCAAGCCTGCAGCCCTGTGCAACCAAGGCAGCACTGCATTCTGAGCACTCCCTGAATGAAGCCACACCGCAGTAATAGAGCATGCAGGAGGAAGGCCTTTCCCCCTACCTCGTTTGTCACTGGTCCCCTAAGCAGACCGCTCGTGTCCCCATGTCTCATGCAGTCCCTCAGCTCCTGCAGCCTCTGCCTGTCCTCCATAGTGCTCATATGAGCCTGTGGGACGAGGCTGGGGACCAACAGCTGAGCAGACAGCCCAGCCTCCTCTCCAACCCTGCTTTTCCCCCTCAACTCCGGACAAATGACACTTTTCAGTGTTAGGAAACCCAACTCACCCATTTATCACACATATCTGAATCCTGTTTTAGACTTGACCTGAGACCCCTGATGTACTTGAAAGATAAAAGGTCCACGTGAATTTTACTGCTGCTGCTGTCTGCACTGCAGAGGGAGGCATTTCCACGAGGCTGAGACAACCTGGTAACTTTCACTTATCCTTCAGGATGTGGCTGAGCTGTTATGGTCCCCAAAGCCTTCCTTGACACTCCTCCCTCAGGCAATGTGGGGTGCTCCTTTTGATGTTCTGATAGCACCCTGTGTGGGATTGTCACTTCTGTCTTTTTATAGTTCTGATACTCCTGTTCGTCTGACAGAATCTTGAGAACAGGCTGTCTTGCTCGTCTTTGAATTCCCAGTTTTCAGCCTGGCATGTCGTAGGCCCTCGGAAAATGTGTGTCAAATGAATGAATGAAACAATGACACACTGAGACACCTGGAAAGTGGGCCTCTCACAAACAGATGGGGCAGAGCACTGAATGGCTCAGGAAAGTATGCTCACACAGTGGCATCTAAATGCTTTTTTCCTGAGGAAAAAAATCTCTATTTCCTGGTTTCTGTACTGTCCCTACTCTTAGAACAGAGCTTGGAACATATAGACCCTCAATCAATATTTATTGAATAAATGAAAACACTAACTGGTTTGATTCTCTGGTTTTCTTCCCCTCCTGGGGAAGAAGAGGACATGGAGATGATCTTCCTTTTCGCTCCCAACTGAACAATGTACTTTGCATGCAGTTTTGCAGATGTCAGCTTAAGCCTCAATGTCAGGCCAGCCAGAAATGCGCCCCAGAGAACCAGGATGAGTGTCATCCAGAGTCACAATGCTCTGGATAGGCTGAGATGAGAATTTGGCCACTGAACTGAAACTGTAGGACGGAAGGCGGAGGGTATTATGTTATTTTGGCTGATTGTTTTTGTAAGGAGTGACCCATGTGTCCAGAGAAGTATGAAGACAAAGTAAAAATCATTATAAATCCTGCAACCCTGAGGCAACCACTGTTTACATCATGATGAACATCCTCCCAGGCATGTGTACATGTGCACAGGTTTGTGCGTGTGTGTGCGTGCATGTGTTAGGTTACCTTAGCTACAAGTGACAGACAATCAAAACAATGATGATGTAAACAAGTAGCAGCTCATGTCTCTCTCATATAGAAGTCTGGGTGAGTGATTCAGGGCTGACAAGGTTCCCCATGGTGTCAGTAACCAAGGTTCATTCTGTCTTATGACTTCCACATTATAATACAAAGGACAGCGTATGCATTCTAGAAAGCAGTGAGAAGGAATTTTAAAAAAGGGAATTCATGTTATCCCTTAAGCTTCGACATAATATTTCCGCTTATATCCCCCTGGTCTGAACTATGTTACATGGCCGTACCCAGCTGCAAGGGACACTGGAAAATGTAGTCCTTGTTCTGGCAGCCATGTGCCCAGCTCAAAATTTGATTCCATGAAAGAAGAGAGGAACAGATATCCAGGGGCAGGTAGCCATCTCTAACACAATATTGATGCAGTCCGACATAATAGAATCACAGAGACAGCACAATACTGTGATAAAGATCACAAGCTCCAGAGATACTTATGTCTTGAAATACAGCTTAGCCACTTACTCTTCAGTTTGTTGCTGTTTATTGCTATTGAGTCAATTCAACTCGTGGCGGCCCTGTGTGTGCAGAGTAGAACTTCTCCATGGGGTTTTTAAGGACCTTTCAGAAGCAGATCACCAGGCCTGTCTTCTGAGGTGGCTCTGAGTGGGTTTGAACCCCCAGCCTTTCAGCTGATGGTCAAGCGCTTAACCATTTGTGCTACATCTATGAATTGGGGATTGTAACTGAACAAACCTGTTTCATGGGATTGTTGTAGAGACTGAATGAACCAATGTATGTAAAAGGGTTTAGCATGGTGCCTGTCACACAGTAATGTCTCAGTAAAGGTAGCTATTAATCTTCTGGTTTTTTTTTCTTTTTTCTTTTACATTCATCAATACAGCATGGACATGGCTCTATCATTACCTGTAGATCTATTTGTATTATCCTTTTTAATGACTACGTAGGATTCCATGATATGGAAAGAACAAAATGTATTTAACCAGTTCCTCATTGATTTATACCTTAGATTGTTCCTAATTTTTTGTCATTATCAGCAATTCTTGCATCAACATTATTTGGTACTTATATGATTATCTCATTGGCGTAATCCTAGATTTGGGTTAGCTGGGTGTCTTAGGCTGGGTTCTATATATATATATATATATATATATATATATATGTATACAGAGAGAGAAGCTGGCAAGTCCCAAGTCCGCGGATCAGGTGTCAGGCATCAGTCTGGAGGCTTCTTCTAACTCACATAGCTACAGGGACTGACGAACCCAAAATCCACAGGTCAGATGACAGGCTGCTGGCTCACGGCTGCGAAGGCTAATACATCCAAGATCAGCAGGTAAGATAGCAGGTTGCTGGCCCAAGTCCCAAGAACTGGAGGTCAGATGCTGACGAGCCAAATGCAGGATCCAGAGTAGAGCAAAACCGGCAAGCTTTGCCAGGAAGTCCACATATGTTGGATGCAGCCCACACCCCAATGAAACTCCCTTTCAATTGATTGGCTACTCATAGCAGATCTCATCACAGAAGTGATTACATTATATCAGCTCTCATCATAGAGGTGATCACATCATTATACGACTGCCAAACTACATCATAACTGCCAAACCGCTGAGAATCATGGCCCAGCCGAGTTGACACACAACCTTAATGATCACACTGGGTTAAACTTGTGCATATGTTATGTGCAGTGGCATATTGCTAAAGGTGGGTATTATTAACAATAGCTAGCTTCTAAGGATACTCAAGTATTCTGTTTTAGCCAACAATTTTTGAGCAGAGATAAATGAGATATGGACTGCAACTGGGGGAGGAAATAACCAGTCACGATTTGTGAATACAAAGTTCAGTATGCTATGAGTGCAGATGACCGAGGCCTGATCTCATGTGGGAATCTGGAAAGGTCTCCCTGAGGAAGTGCTATTTCAGCTGGAACCTGAGGCCCAAAACATGTGTGAGTGGGGACAGGAGGATTGGAGAAGGGAAGTATATTCTAGGGAGAGGGGATATGTTTGAAAAGCATGGTGTTGTGGCCATGAACATATGTTCTAGAGGCCAGAGTACTTAGTTTAATTCATGGCTTTGCCACTTATTACCTCAGAGTGACTTCTCTATGCCTCAGTTTCCTCATCTTTACAATGGGGATGATATAATAATAGGGTTATTATGAAGATTAGTGAGTTAATGCATAGAAGTGTTCAGAACAGCTCCTGGCATCTGGATAGAAACATGCTGTGTCCACTAATATTAATATGTTCATTTTCCTTTGTTTGCTTAAAAATCTTAACACAAGACCATGAGAATTCAGCAATCAGCATCAAAACCCCCTTTTCATTTCCCCCAACGGCTTCTTCATTCATTCATTAATTCAACAATTATTACTGAATACCTCCTAGGGAGATGGTAGGGAGCAAAACAGGGCCAGACCCAGCCTTCAAAGAGGTAATTAATTGTCTGGTGGTAGGAGAGACTTTAAATAAAAAATTCCACACCAAAAAAAGGGCCATTTAGCTACTAACCAGTCTGTGCTGTGTAGAGAAGCACAGGGTGATCTGTGAGAGTCTATCAGAAGACCTCTGGAGAAATTCCTCTAAGGAAATGACAAAGAAGCTGAGACCTGGGGGATTAGGAGGCTTTAGCCAAGGAACCCTGGTGATACAACAGTTAAATGCTCAGCTGCTAACCAAAACGTTGGTGGTTCAAACTCACCTAGTGGCTCTGTGGGAGAAAGACCTGGTGATCTGCCCCTGTAAAGATTACAACCTAGAAAACCCTATGGGGTAGTTCTACTTTGTCACATGCGGTCGCTGTGGGTCAAACATTGACTTCACAACACCTAACAACAACAGCCAAATGAAGGGCGTTGGGAGAGAGAGTAGACCGCACCGAGGGAGCAGCCTCTCGAAAGGTTCTGAAGAGAGAAACATTCAGCATATTGGAAAAATGAAAGAAGACCACTACACAGTGAGTGTGATGGGAGAAGCAAGTGGGCGGAAGAGAGTACAAGATGAAGTGCAAATGTAGGCATGGGCTAGATCACACAGGGTCCCTACCCCTCAAACAAAGACAATACCTGAGTTTTCAAGGGCATGGAGACCGAGTCCCATCACTAACACCTTTGTATCCTATCTAAGGTCTTCAATCTTGCTAACCCAAAGGGGTCTCCCCTGCCAGTCAGCAGTTCCTTAAAACTTTCCGTGGACCTGCTCCTAAACAATCCTGGGACTCAAAGGAAAAGCCTTCCACACCAGCATTTTTGTCAGGAAGGAAACAGCATATATCGAACACCTGTTATGGGCCAAACAATGCTCTGAGCCTTTTACCTGTATCACCTCGTTTAATGCCCAACACTATGAGGTAAGTAGTACTACCTTCTTTTGAATAAATAAGAAAACAGAGGCTCAGAGAGTATAAGTAACTTGCCTTAGTTGACACAGCTATCTAATAATGGAGTCAGGCCCTTAAGTGGAAAGTCCTGATCATTTACTCCATATTGTTCAGACCACAGGGCAGACATGGTCTGTTTTGCTTGGGCTTGTTAGAATTTCAGGAAGCCACTTCACTGTGCAGTGTGATACAGTTGCAGGCAGTAGTGAGCTGAAAATTGCCAAAACCTCTCTTCAACCAAGTGTGGAGTTCATTAAGCTGCAGGGAGCTCTTAATATCTTCAGCATTTCAAGGCAGCTCTTTGCTCCCTGAATAAAAGAGAGAACTAAAATCCATCCCTAAAAAGGTGAATGAAAGCCTTTGCTAAGTAAATACTGCCGATAAGCATCTTCCCATTTGGCTGCAATTACCTTGGTCCCAAGTTACATCATTGCTAGTGAAATGATTAACAAAATAATGGTAATGATACCAATGGTAAATTAAATGGAAATAAAAGGAGCTCAGTGTACTGTTCAATTTCCCACTTGGGGACCACTCAGAAGCTGTGTTCTTCAGCTTTTCACCAGGAATTTCTACATGTAAATAAATATGCCTTCTTGTAACCTCAAATTTAGACCTCTATACATGGCTAACACTGGAATCTAAGCTTGGGATTGCTCCCCTCCTATCCCAGGTAGATTCAGTTCCCAAGGCTAATGTGAGTAAAGATGGATTCCCCCCCTCTGAAATGTTCTGATGAATTATGTAAATAGAGACAAACACCTTATAGGACTGACCTCTGCCGCTGAATTTGACATTCTCCTGCCCTAGCCAAACCAAGTGGAAAATTGGATTTAAAGAAAAAGAATCAGGGCTTCATCACATCCCAGATGCTTTGTGGTGTCTGAGTTCTCACTACCACAAATCAGCACAGCCCTATGAACAGAAATTACCTATAGATGTTACAAGAAATGGGCATGACAGTTGGGTTCCCGTTCATGTCATCAGCAGGTTCCCATCTTGTCAGAAGTCCTTTATTAGGGCTTCAGCCACAATCATTAGATTTTCTAATAGGACACTGGACAAGGAGAATGAGAGCCATGGATTCAAAACCCAGCCCAGCTACTTACCAATAGTGTAACTTTGGACATGTTATTTAAAAAGCTTTCTGAGTACCAGCTTCCTCATCTTTAAATAAGGATAACAGTATTACCTACTTATAAGGTGGTCTTGAGAAGTAGAAGGAGAATGCATGTGAATGTGGTACTGTGCGTGACCCAGGGTAATTGTTCAAGAAATGGGAACTGTTCTTACCATTATTAGCATCAAATAAAAGGCTGACTCCATTTCAGGATGAATAGACAGACCATAAATTGGGTTTAGATTCTCTGATTTTTAATGTGACTCGAGGCCCTCATGAGTCTTACAACTGTATTGATTTCAGGTTGTACAAAATTAAGTTGATTATTAAAAAATTACTTATCTGCCCCTAGCTAGCAATGTAACTTGGAGCAAATCTCACCTTCGCTAGGCCTTTGTTTCCTTGTTGGTTAAAGTGAACAAGTGATTTAAAAAAAAAAAAAAAAGATTGACAAGTTGGACTTCATCAAAATTAAAAACTTTTGTGCATCAAAGGTCATTATCAAGAAAGTGAAAAGACAGCCTATAGAATGGGAGAAAATATTTGCAAATTACATATCTGATAAGGGTCTATATCCAGAATATATAAAGAACTCAATAATTAAAAGACAAATAACCCAGTTAAAAATGGGCAAAGGATTTGAATAGACATTTCTCTAAAGAAGACATACAAGTGGCCAATAAACACATAAAAAGATGATCAACATCATTAGCCATCAGGAAAATGCAAATTAAAACCACAATAAGATACCATTTCACCCACCAAAATGGTTATAATAAGAAGGACAGACAATAACAAGTGCTGACAAGGATGTAGAGAAATTAGAGCCTTCATGTATTGCTTGTCGGAATATAAAATAATACAGCCGCTATGGAAACCAGTTTGGTAGTTCCTTAAAAGTTAAACACAGAGTTATCATATGACCCAGCAATTCCACCCCTACATATATGCCCAAGAAAAATGAAAAATACACCCAAGAGAAATGAAAACATACGTCCACACAAAAATTTGTACGCAAGGTTCATAGCAGCTTTATTCATAGTAGTCAAAAAGTGGAAACAACCCAAATGACCATCAACTGATGAACAGAAGAACCAAATGTGGTATATTCATACAATGCATATTATTTGACAATGAAAATGAACACAGTACTGATATATGCTACAACATGGATGAACCTAAAAAAACATTATGCTAAGTGAAAGAACCCGCTGTTGTCGAGTCAATTCTGACACAGAGTGACCCTATAGGACAGAGTAGAACTGCCCCATAAGGTTTCCAAGGCTGTAATGTTTACAGAAGCAGACTGCCACATCTTTCTCCCGCAGAGCAGGGGATGAGGTGAAGCCGCTGACTTTTTGGTTAGCAGCGAAGTGCTTAACCTCTATGTCACCAGGGCTCCTCAATCACAAAAGACTGCATATTGTATGATTTTTTCTTTTTATTTATATGAAATATCTAGAATAGGCAAATCTATAGAGACAGAAAGTCGATTAGTGGTTTGCCTAGGGCTGTGGTGAGGGAAGGGAAGAGGAGTTGAGGAATGATTGTCAATGGGTACAAGATTTCTTTTTTGGAGTGATGAGAATGAGCTAAAATTAGAGTAGATAGTAGCTGGACAACTCTGTAAATATACTAAAAATCATTGAATTATATACTTAAAAATGAAATGGTCTAGACAAGATGATTTATTGGGATCTTGCCCGATTTCACATTTTATGGAACAGAAGTACATGTTGAAATGGGACCAGGCTCTACAGGAAAAGAATGATCCTGTCCTTGTTAATACCCAAGCCTTGTGTGCAGTGACAAAATCCCACCACTCTTATTATAAAAGCTAATTAATTCATAAATTAGCTACCCCATATGTAAACTGGCGGCGGAGATCTCAATAATCACTAACATTCAATGAGATACTTACCATGTGTCTAATCTTGGACTTTATTTAATCTTCACAACAACTCTACAATGGGAAACTGAGGTTTGGAGAGTTACAAAGTTAGGAAGTCCAGGGGCCAGATGCAAAAACCGGCAGCTTGACTCCAAGGCCTGTGCTCATAACCCTCTCTCCACACTGCCTTGCTTTCTCTATATTCTACCTGCGTGCAAGGGAAAGCACGTGCTTAATCACCAGTGAGCAAATAACTCAGTTAAAAAATAAACTAATTGTTTCTTGCTCTATTTCTTAAAAGCAGGAGGGGAAGTGGTTTGTTCATCTCATTTTTTAAAGCCCTGAATTTAGCTTTTCTTCATGCTGAGGCAGACACTGCCATTTGCTTGGAAGGCACACACTCCTGGCTTCCTGGGGCTAGATGTGTTCCTCTTACCTAAGCCAGGCTGACTTTGTTTTGCTTTTGCTTTTGCTTTTGTAAATGTCTGTAATCCAGCAGCTTCCCAGCGGGCTCCTAGAGCTCCAGATGCTCTTCACCTGGGAAGTTTGCTGCAGAAGCCCTAAAGAAGCCAGATTTCAAAGTACCTGCGATTTGTTTTTCCTTTCACCTGCAGTCATAATGCTGTGTTTGCAACACAGTAATTGTTCCACAGCCTGTGATTCCTCCATCATAAACACAAGAATATGACTCTGGGAATGTAGTGAGCAGTAGGACGACAAACTGTTCAAGAACCACCTTTACTGCAGGCTGGTCCTGATGTCAGAGCCTGTGCTGTTCTAGCTGTTGTCTTTCCCCAGCCTTCCTCTTCCTGCCCCACACTCGATGGCAGCCCTTACGCTGCTGCCAAGAGGGGCCCAAACCCAATGAAGTCTGCACAGGAGGACCCGAATGTCTGCTTATGATTTACTTATCACTGAGAAAGTCCAGCCTTGGAGCTTGCCATGGGGATAGGTAGGGTAGGTGTCCGGTCCTGGACAAGAACTGTCAGGCTCCATATAGCAGCTGGGCCTCCACCATGTGGTATGGAGACCCCCACATGGGAATCCACATGAACACCTGGGTCTCGGTGTGAACAGGCAGGCTCTATGCAGACCTCTGGAGTTCTTTGTGGCTATCTGGGCTCCATGCAAGCACTGGGATCTCTGTACAAACAGCTGGGTCTCCTTGAGGGTACATGAGTCTCTCTGAGGGCACCTTGGCCCCATGGGGCATTGGATCACTGTTCCCCTCCAGCTGACACCTGGCCAACACCTTGGCTTGCAAGAGGATACTGGGACCCCAATCTGGGCCCTGATTCCCATAGGCTTCTAGTTTCCCACAGTGCTGGGAAAGAATCATGAGGTGCCTCCCGGATTGTCCACAGCCCTGGAAAGGAGGTCGTTCTGGCATTTGGGCAGCAGGGAGATCTTCACAATGTGTGCAGAGCAAAGTCAGATTTCCTTTCAGGAGGCCTTGTCCAATCAGAGCAGGCCTCAGCAGAAATGCTGCATGCCTTGTCTCTGTCCCCTTCCTCCTTGGCCCTTCCTCCCCAACAACCTCCTTAGTTGGCATCCCCTCCCCCATGTTGTCTTGCCGCTCCCTCTTCCCTCCGTTTTCTCCCCGCTTTCTTCTTAACATTTTCTTCCTTCCTCAGCCCATTCCCTGTTTCTGTCTTCAGTCTCTGCCTTTTCTCCTTCTTTCTCTTGTCCCTCCTTTGCCCCTCTCTATTCCTCTGAGTCCACCTCCCTGCCTCCCTCCCTCTTCCACCTCCTCTAATGACGCCCCCCTCGCCTCGGACTGCCCACCTGGAACTCGGGGAACACACCACAGTCCACCGGACCCCCACTGGCCCTTGTGAAGAGAGGCCGACCTGCCAGACCCCCACCCTGCGCGACGACAGAAGTAGCAGCCGAGGAACCGGGTGGTGCGCGTGGAGCTGCAGCCCACGGCGGGCGCCGCTGGTGGATGCTTGCCAGTCGCCCCGCCTCAGAGGACAGAGGACAGCTGTGAACACCAACGGCCCCTTTGGAATGATGCTTCCTTCGCAAACACTGAATTTCCAAGATCTGTGTTAAAAAAAAAAAAACTAAAAAAACCACCCAAACCTAAAAACCAGAGCTGGATGATGACCTCTCCTGGGATGACAGGATATCAGCCCGCGACACTGACCCCCATTGTCCCCAACTGTCATCCAGTGGAGGACCTATAGAGATGCTGAGCCCAACATTGCCGTTCCCCATTCACAAATGATTTACAGGTGGTTGAAAGAGGGGCCCAGGGCCTCACCTGTGCCACCACAGCACTTTCAGCTGGGCCTAATCGGCCAGGGTCGGATTTACTACTCGAATAAATGCTTCTCTGTTTTTTAGTCAGCGAGACAGCCTGGAGCGTAGGAAGAGCCCCACTTGCTGTGCAGAGCCAGATTAAGGGATAAATCAACTGTCTCCAATCCCTGCAACGAGGGGCAAGAAAGCTCTGGTGAAATGTTAGGGGACGGAGGTAATTTTATTT
The DNA here is from genome assembly GCF_000243295.1 of Trichechus manatus latirostris. Classification (NCBI taxonomy): domain Eukaryota; kingdom Metazoa; phylum Chordata; class Mammalia; order Sirenia; family Trichechidae; genus Trichechus; species Trichechus manatus. The sequence continues at coordinate 12,602,221 of NW_004443942.1, forward strand.
TCCAGAACTCCACGGAGGAAAAATAACAAAGGGATACCTCCTTAAGCTATTTGAATTTGGTTGAGGTGATGGGACCTCCCAAACGCCTTTGCTTCAGTACCAACAGCTGCCTTCTCAGGAAGGTAAACCAAAAAACCAAACCCGTTGCCGTAGAGTCGATTCCGACTCGTAGTGACCCTATAGCACAGAGTAGAACTGCCTTATAGTGTTTCCAAGGAGCGACTGGTGGATTTGAACTGCTGACCTTTTGGTTAACCACTACACCACCACCAGGGTTTCCCTGAGGAAGGTGGGTGGGGTTAATTGGAGGCGAGGCAGGTCTGGGCCCAGAGCTGACTGCTGGGGCAAAGGAGAGAAGCTTAGCCCTGTGTTCTCATCGCAGTCCTTTTCTACACAGGGCTCAGTCTCTTTTCTAGATGACTATTTAAAGAATATCTGATGGAAGAGGCATCTAATTATTAGGCTCCCAGGACCTTCACGCGGTGGTATGACTGTTGGCTGTGTGGCTGCATTAGTCCCCCCTTCCCCTTCTGCAGGCTTCCTTTTCTGCCTCTGTAGAATGTGGGTCTACATGGGTCTCTTTGGGCCAGCCCCTGGGTCAGCCTGTGAGCCTGTGCTGTGATTCACTCTGAAACCATGGCTGAGTAATAGAATCCAAAGATCTTCCTGCACATCTTGATGATGGTTCTCTTGGGTTTGTTTATCCCTCACAGTCTCTCTGATTCTGGCCTAAAAGAACTGGGCCACAATCTGATGATCAAAGCAACTGGTGCAAGATAATTGCCTTGATTTGCTGTTTGCTTCAAATCTGGTTTACCATTTGCCTTTCTAATTAAGCCTTCTATGAGCACAAGATTTAAAAACTTACAGGGCATCAGAGAAGTAAAAATCACCAGTCCTTCCTAATCTGTCCTGAGACTCCTCTTTTATAAAAATATTTGATAATGCTCTCTTTACTATCCTAAAATGAAATTAATAAATAATATAAACCATCTAAAACAAAAAACCCACTGCCATCAAGTTGATTCTGACTCATACTTTAGGTGAAAGTTTACAGCTCAGGTTAGTTTCTCATACAAAAATTTATACACATATTGTTATGTGACCCTAGTTATAATCCCTATACTGTGACAGCACACTCCCCCTTTCCACCCCTTATTTCCCATGTCCATTCAACCAGGTCCTGTCCCTTTCTGCCTTCTCATCCCACCTCCCGACAGGAGCTGCCCATTTAGTCTCGTGTATCTACTTGAACTAAGAAGCACACTCTTCACAAGTATTATTTTATGTCCTACAGTCCAGTCTTTGTCTGAAGAGTTGGCTTCGAGAATGGTTTTAGTTCTGGGTTAGCAGAGAGTCCGGGAGCCATGTCTTTGGGGGTTTCTCTAGTCTCAGTCAGGCCATTAAGTCTTTTTACATGAATTTGAGTTCTGCACCACATTTTTCTCCTGCTCTGTCAGGGACTCTCTGTTGTGTTCCCTGTTAGGGTGGTCATTGGTAATAGTCAGGCACAAGGCTATAAATCTTTATCAAAGCAGATTGCCACATCTTTCTCCCACAGAACAATCAGTGAGTTTGAATGGCCGACCTTTCGGTTAACAGCTGAGTGCTTAACCACTGTGCCACCAGGGCTCCTATAAACCACCTATACTCATGATTTAAAAAATCATTATAATGTCTTTATTGTAATATGTAGGAGAAATAAAAAGCCAGTGATTTATTATAAAATAATACAGTCCAATATGGAAATATGGGCACAATTCAGAGACAGCATGAAGTAGTCAGAAGCCTGCAACTATACATAGAATCCTTGTGACTATGAGACCTCCAAATACACAGGCATACAGGAGTGTTGTATTGGTGACTCAGCTGCCATGACCAGTGTTGATTTTCCAAAATGGTAAACAACTCTTGATTTAAAAAAAAATCCAGCAATTCCACTCCTAGGTATACTCCCAAGAGAAATTAAAACATATGTCCACACAAAAGCTTGTACAAAAATGTTCACAGCAGCGTTATTCATAATCGCCCAAAACTGGAAACAATGCAAATGTCCATCAACTGGCACAAGTGTGTAAACAAAATGTGGTCTACTGCAATGGAATTCTATTCAGCAATAAAAGGAAACAAACTTCTGACTCATGGTACAACATGGATGAACCTTAAAAAACGATGCTAAGTGAAAGACGAGAAACACAGAGAGACCATATATTGTATAATTTCCTTTATGTGAAATTTCTAGAAAAGACAAATCTATAGAGACAGTAAGCAGATCAGAAGTTGCCTGGGGCTGGAGATGGGAACAGAAATTGACTACAAATAGACATGAGGGAAATTTTAAGGTGATGGAAATGTTCTGAAGCTGGATTGTGGTGGTGATTACCCAACTCTATAAATTTATCTAAAATTATTGAATTGTATACTTCAAAATGAATTTATGGTATGTAAATTATACTTCAATACAATTGCTCTAAAAAAGTATATTTTCTCCTTGATTTAAAAAGCAATTCCATTTCTCAGAAATTCAGTGTACACTGGAACTGTGCAAAAAAGACTTGTGTTCATATTTAAAGCAGAGCTAGGTTTCAGAGTCAAATAATTACGAACATGTTTCTCGCCTACGTGAATGTCCAGCAGGACATGTGACAGTTGGGAAGGATGTGAGACAGTTCTTCACTGTGAGGGACTTTCCTGTGTATCTAACATCCCTGCCCTCTGTCCACTAAACAGCAGAAGCAGCCTCCAATTATTGTCACACTGAAAAATGCTCCTACAGATTTACAAATCATCCCTTGGGAGGTGATTTCACCCCACTGAAAATCCATGATGTAGTCCAACATCATAACTGATCACATGGGGAAACTGAGACCCACTGTGGGCAGAAACTTGCCTGAGGTCACAGAGTGAGCTAGTGCTTAGCTGGACTTGAACCCAGATGTCCTAACTCAGGAACCCTGGTGGCATAGTGGTTAAGAGCTATGGCTGCAAACCAAAAGTCAGCAGTTCAAGTCCATCAGCTGCTCCTTGGAAATCCTATGGGGCACTTCTACTCTGTCCTGCAGGGTCACTATGAGTTGGAATCAACTTGATGGCAACGCGTTTGGTTTTTGGTTTTGTCCTCACTACAGTTGAGAGCTCTTCAGCCTATACCGACTGTGTTAGTTACCTAGTGCTGCTATAACAGAAATACCACAAGTGGATGGTTTTAACAAAGAGAAGTTTATTTGCTTACAGTAAAGTAGGCTAAAAGTCCAAATTCAGGGTGTGGGTGTCAGTTCCAGGGGAAGGCTTTCTCTATCTTGCAGCCTTCTTGTCATTGTTCCCCCAGACTAGGAGCTTCTCCACGCAGGGACCCCAGGTCCAAAGGACACGCTCTGCTCCTGGCACTGCTTTCTTGATGGTATGAGGTCCCCCTGTCTCACCGCTCACTTCTGTCTTTTATATCTCAAGAGATTGCCTCAGGACACAATCTAGTCTTGTAGATTGAGTCCTGCCTCACTAACACAACTGCCGCCCATCCTCCTTCATTAACATCATAGAGGCAGGATTTACAATTTATAGGAAAATCACACAATATCGGGAATCATGGCCTAGCCAAACCGATACACACATTTTTGGGGGGACATAATTCAATCCATGACACCAACATTTTCTCTTTTGCTTTTTTTTTCCTCTCGAGACTTCCCCCATCATTCTGGTACCTAACATGTAAACAGCTTGATCTCATTCAGGGTGATAGAAAAGGCAGGCTAGGAATATCAGTGGGCAGAGCTTGTCAGTATTGTGCTGTCACACGAAATTTGTCCTCAGGGAATTCAAGCAGTTGGGGAAGGGAAGCTGATTCTATGAGTTGCAAATATGAAGCTGCGGTGAGAGTATGGGCCAGGGTTGTCAGATATCCCCCATGCAGGCTGCGGTTCCAACCTCTCCTTCCAGGGCAGACGTTGTTGATGGATCATGGCGCTCTTCCCCTCTGAGACTGGATGCAGAATCAGCCTCTTTCTCAAGGCAGCTGTTGTCAATGAAATGAAATTTGCAGAAGAGACACAATAAATTTACCATCCTAGTGGTGCTGGGTCCAAAGAAAGGAAACAGGCTGGGTGCAGTTCTGAGATAAAGAGCAACATTAGTCCAGAAAGTTCAACCCAGGCAAGGAGGAGTAGGCCTCTGGGCATGATAAAGAAACAGAGAAAAACTAAAGACCAGACAAGGACGCTGGAAGCAGCGTTTCAGCTTTGGTTCAGACAGATGGGTCCTCAGAGAGCAGATGCTCAGTAACTGCTTGATGAATGACCACTGACAGAAGAACTGGGACTGTCTGTCCTGCTTTTATAGCAGCCTCTTGGTCAGAGCCCAAGCAGGCGTGTACTGCTCCCCACAGTGAGACTGGAATTCTGCAGGCCTCTGAAACTGCTTTCACAGCCTAGGCTCTCTGGAGAGTGCTCGCTCTTATAAAATGGGAAACATCCTGGGCCCAGGGCTTCCGCACCACAGCTGGAGGTGATCACAAGGACTGGCTCCTCTCAGAGGGTGCAGTGCAGAGAGACTCGGGCAATGTCTAAGTTGTAGGGCAGTAGAACAAAGTGACCAAGTACATGGGCTTTGGAGTCAGACCGTCCTGGGTTTGAATCCCAATGTTGTCAATTACTAGCTTTGTGTTCTTGAGCAGGTTGCTTAACTTCTCTGAGCAAAATTTTCTCATCTCTTCATGGGATCTAATTCACAGGGTGCTGTGAGGATTCAATGAATGGACATTGATTTGCCGCTTCAACATCCATTTCTCTCTTCCCCCATTTTTAAGTAGCCACGTAATTTAGTTAGGATAGACTACATCCCGAACTCCAGGGATAGGCCATGGTTGGTCTAATCTATCGTGGGAGAAAGATGTGACAATCCGCTTCTGTAGAGATTTACAGTTTTGGAAACCCTATGGGGGAGTTCTACTCTGTCTTATAGGGTCGCTATGAGCCAGAATTGACTTGACAGCAGTGAGTTGGTCTAATCAGTCAGGAAAATCCCAGCCCTGTTGCTAAACTGATAGGTCCAGGGATGGGTAGTTACCTAGGCTAAGGCAATCGACATGTGGCTAAAAGTTCAGAAATGTTTGATGATAGGGGAAGGAGATGGGCTCACTCTCTAGGGCTTTCTCTCTCCTCCCCTCCTGGATATAAATGAGTGATTATGTAGCCCCAGCTGCTGCCAGCAGCCATTTTGCATCTTTGAGTAAATCCAGCTTGAGGACATGTCAACACATGGAAAAGGGCAGAGTAAAACACAGAGAAAGCAAGCTAGGGCTCTGATCAAGCCTTTCCTGACCTCTGATGTGTCCCTGGACTTTAAAACAAAGTTTGAGTTGGGCTTCCTGTTACTTGAAACAAAAGAGTTAGCACATATAAGTGCTCGATAAATGCTAGCAATCAAAACTATTAGTATTATGAAGAAGAGTACTAGTTGAAGAAAAGGGTTTAGCACTTTCAGCACATGATATGGCAACAAGTTTCTCAATGGTACTAATTTATTCAAAAAGTTTATCAGACAAATTAATTCAGCAATAATTATTGAGTTTCTTCTATGTGACAAGCTCAGTGCTAGCTGCAGTGTTATAGTGGTAAATAAGACTGATATGGTATTGTCCGCTCAGAGTTTATCATCTAGAAACAAGCAGTTAAAATAAAGTGTGATACGTTAACCTAGGGGAACTCTATCAGGTATGGCTAAACGTACAGACCTACTGATCCAAAAATTCTTAATCCATCCCTACTGTCTGAAAGTTCTCCTTACCGCTAAATTGAAAGGGAGGTCTACATGCTCACAAACACCTCTATATTTAAAAGGAAAGCCTTGCAAAATGATAATGCACATAGATGCTCTACATCAAAGTCATATGGTATCCATCTCCCTCCTCACTTTCCTCTACTTACTCACCTTCTTCTCCCTCCTCACCTTCATCTACCTTCAAGGCCCAAGCAGAAACTATGTAAGAGGCTTTCTGGCTGAGGCAGATGCTTACTTGCCCTTTCCTGGGGCCTCACGTCTACTTTCCTCTTCACCTCGCCCTATTCTACCCCTTTCGTTACTCTTGGTCTCCAAGTTCCCAACTGCCCACTCGTCTGTTTGACCATCCTCCTTGCCTTGCCCTCCAGGGTTTGGGCTGTCCGTTTGCATTTACCTATACATGGTACAGTGGTTAAGAGCTACAGCTGCTAACCAAAAAGGTCGGTAGTTCAAATTCACCAGTCGCTCCTTGGAAACCCTATGGGGCAGTACTAATCTGTCCTATAGGGTTGCTATGAATCGGAGTCGACTAGATAGCAATGGGTTTTGTTTTGTTTTGGGGTTCTGTGATTTCCAACCAATTGTTCTGTCCTAACCCTGGTGGTGTAGTGGTTAAGTGCTACAGCTGCTAACCAAAAGGTCAGCAGTTCGAATCCACCAGCTGCTCCTTGGAAACTC
>NW_004443942.1:12608773-12653889 GCF_000243295.1 Trichechus manatus latirostris
CACTATGAGTCAGAATTGACTCAACAGCAATGGGTTGTTGTTTTTTTTTTTTTTTTTAAGAGCTCGCTTTATACTTACCCTGATGCCCATTTGCCCACAGGTGGATCATAGAGATTGTGAAGATAAATCAATTCATATGTATTTGTGCCTAGATTCCCGATTTCTATCTTAGTTCTATCTATCTAGTTCCTGGCCCTTAGCCTAGACTTTGGCTGGTGCCTAAAATAAATTCCTACCATTAAGGTAATGGGGATAGTGTTTATCCTGACTCAAAAAGCTACATAGCAAAAAAAAAAAAAAACCAGAGAGAGAAAGAAACTATGTTGCTACCCCATTTTCCCCGGTCTTGCTTTTTCCTTTTATTACTTATTTTTAAAGGAAACAAATAACACATGCTTAAGGTGAGAAAAATCAAATATTATAGCACTTCGTAAAGTAGAATGTGAAAAGCCTTCCTCCTTCTCTCTCTCAGTCTCTCTCCCCAGAGGCAACCATCCTAACACTTTGATTGACAGGATGGTATCGTCCAACCTAAGGTAGACAAGTGGGCTCTAAAGGCTATCATCTGGATTCCAACCCCAGTTTAGCACTTAGAAGCTGTAGACCTTAAGTAAAGAACTTGGAATAGTGATTAGCACATGGGAAGTGCTTTGTTGTTAGGTGCCATCGAGTTGGTTCTGACTTATAGTGACCCTGTGTACAACAGAACAAAACACTGCCGGGTCCTGCGCCATCCTCACAGTCATTGCTATGTTTGAGCCCATCGTTGTAGCCACTGTGTCAATCCATCTCATCCAGGGTCGTCTTCTTTTTCACTGACCCTGTACTTTACCAAGCATGATTTCCTTCTCCAGGGACTGGTCCCTCCTGATAACATGTCCAAGTACATGAGATAATGTCTTGCTATCTTTGCTTCTAAAGAGCATTCTGGCTGTACTTCTTCCAAGACAGATTTGTTCGTTCCTCTGGCAGTCCATGGTATTTTCAATATTCTTTGCCAACACCATAATTCAAAGGCATCAATTCTTCTTTGGTCTTCCTTATTCACTGTCTAGCTTTCACATGCATATGAGGTGATTGAAAACACCATGGCTTGGGTCAGGCACACCTTAGTCCCTAGAGTGACATCTTCGCTTTTAAGAAATCTCTTGCAGCAGATTTGCCCAGTGCAAAGCATCATTTGATTTCTTGACTTTCAAGAGCAAATTTCAGAGTCTCTTCTGACATCCATTTTGGTCTTTTCTTTCTTTCCTGTCTTTTAATAACCTCTTGCTTTCTTCACGTATAATGTCTTTGATGTCATTCCGCAACTCATCTGGTCTTCGGTCATTAGTGTTCAGTGTGTCCAATCTATTCTTGAGATGGTCTCTAAATTCAGGTGGGATATACTCAGGGTTCTACTTTGGCTCCATGGACTTGTTCTAATTTTCTTCAACTTCAGCTTAAACCTGCATATGAGCTATTGATGGTCTGTTCCACAGTCAGCCCCTGGCCTTGTTCTGACTGATGATATTGAGCTTTTCCATTGTCTCTTTCCACAGATGTAGTTGACTCCTGTGTATTCCACCTGGCGAGGTCCACGTGTATAGTCGTCGTTTATGTTGGTGAAAAGATATTTGCAATAAAGAAGTCATTGATCTTGCAAAATTCTATCATGCGATTTCCAGCATTGTTTCTATCACCAAGGCCATATTTTCCAACTACCAATCCTTCTTTGTTTCCAACTTTCACATTCCAATCACCAGTAATTATCAATGCATCTTGATTGTATGTTTGATCAAATTCAGACTGCAGAAGTTAGTAAAAATCTTCAGTTTCCTCATATTTGACCTTAGTGGTTGGTGCGTAAATTTGAATAGTAGTCATATTAACTGGTCTTCCTTGTAGGCTTATGGATATTATCCTATCACTGACAGCGTTGTACTTCAGGATAGATCTTGAAATGTTCTTTTTGACGATGAACGTAACACCATTCCTCTTCAATTTCTCATTCCTGGCATAGTAGACCATATGATTATCTGATTCAAAATGGCCAATACCAGTCCACTTCAGCTCACTAATGCCTAGGATATAGATGTTTATGAGATTCCATTTCATTTTTGATGACTTACAATTTTCCTAGATTCATGTTTTGTACATTCCACATTCCTATTATTAATGAATGTTTCCAGCTGTTTTTTCTCATTTTGAGTTGTGCCACATCAGCAAATGAAGGTCTCAAAAGCTTGACTCCATCCACGTCATTAAGGTCAACTCTGCTTTGAGGAGGTAGTTCTTTCCCAGTCATCTTTTGAGTGCCTTCCAACCTGAGGGGCTCATCTTCCAGCACTGTATCAGACAATGTTCTGCTGCTGTTCATAAGGTTTTCACTGGTCAGTTTTTTCAGTATACTGCCAGGTCCTTCTTCCTAGTCTGTCTTCTAGTCTGGAATCTCTGCTGAAACCTGTCTACCAAGGGTGACCCTGCTGGTATTTGAAATACTGGTGGCAAAGCTTCCAGTATCACAGCAACATGCAAGCCACCACAGTATGACAAACTGACAGACACATAGTGGTGGTAAGTGCATAATAAACATTAATTATTATTATCTACCTCAATTTTGGAGTCTGTAGGTGGTGCAAATTGTTAATGCTCTTGGCTGCTAACTGCAAGTTTGGCGGTTTGAGACCACCCAGAAATGCATCAGAAGAAAGGCCTGGTAATCTATTTCCGAAAAATCAGCTGTTGAAAACCCTATGGAGCACAGCTGTACTCTGACACACATGTGATCACCATGAGTTAGAATCAACTTGACAGCAACTGTGGTTTTTTTTAGCCTCATTTTTAGTAACAACTATATAGTGTTTCTAGTGGTGCAATGGTTAAGCGCTCAGCTGCTAACCAGAAGGTTGGCAGTTTGAACCCACCCAGCCGCTCTGTGGGAGAAAAGACCTGAGGATCTGCTTCCATAAAGATTAAACCAAAACCCGTAGTGATCAAGTCAATTCCGACTCATAGCGACCTCATAGGGCACATCAGAATTGCCCCATAGAGTTTCCTAGGAGCAGCTGGTGGATTTGAACCACCAGCCTTTTGATTATCAGCTGTAGCTCTTAACCACATAAAGATTACAGTCTAGAAAACCCTATGGAGCAGTTCTATTCTGTCATATAGGGTCACTATGAGTTGGAATCTACTCCACGGCACATAACAAAAACATATAGAGTTCTGTGGTTTATAGATAACACTGGCCACCTACTCCAAATTTGTGATCCTATACTGAGAATGAGCATTTGAAGTTGGGGCCATATTGGAAAACCCAAGATATTTGGTTTTGACTTTCTTATTTGGCATTCAGTAGCATTATCCGTCAAAACTTCCAACTCTCCATGTCCTGGCAAGAAGGTACTGTAAGAGACTATTTTCTAGCAAAGGCTACTTCTTCATTCTGCTAGACAAAATGTTCTCAAACCAGGTGCCCTTTATTTGTCCCAAGTTCTGTCTCCTGGGTAACCAGCTCCCTGGACAATGAACACAGCTCTGAGCTGATGTTACTACCAATTAGAATTAGAGAAGTTTTTCTCTCCACTCTTCAACATGCTGGGCTGGCAATACCCTTGCTTCCCACCATGTTGAAGTGATCACAAAGTATCTTTGTTTGAATAGCCCTCTTTCTTGGAGAAAAAGACAGGAAAGAAGCAACACAGACCAGATGGATGTATATTGAACGCCCTTTTCTAGGCACTTAATTTCCCTTGCACAGAGTGCAAGAGGTATTTGGAGGTGTTCTGGGAATACTTCCCAAGCAGTGCCTGGAGTTTTAACTATTCGGAGGCCATTAATTGTAATGAGCCTCATGGGGCTTAGTTCCACACCCACCACCGAGGAGCACGATCAGAAACTACCATTTACCCTGGTAAAATGTCCTGTAAGTAGCATCAACCAATCTTCCCCAATCAAAAGCAGACTGCAAGCAATGCTGACAACCATGCTCAGCAGAGCCTTGATTTGTAGATTCAGAGGAGAAAAAGGAGAAAGTGCTCATGATAGCCCTTCGGAAGCAAATTTTCCATCTTCCCCAATTAAGATGTCCATGCCTCTGTTGTCCCTTTTTGTTAGTGGTGCTATCCAATAGCAATCATGGGGTCAAAGGCAGATCAGCATGAGGTGGAATTCTCAAGCACTAGTTCGTCTTCACCTCTCATATCCAATCAGCCATCAGGTCAATTCTCTTGTGATGGATCTTATAACCATCCCATCCTTTGCATCTCTGCTGTCTATTTTCTAGTTTAACCAAGTGTAGTGGCGAGGGCACAAATCCTGACAATCCTACTTACTGTGTGACCTTGAGCAAGTCACTTAACCTCCCTGAGCCTCAGTTGTCTCATCTGTTAAGAGGCGAAACTAATACCTAACAATTGCTATTGTAAAGATTCAACAAAAGGTGTATTACAAGTGCCCTGTGTTGCTGGCACCTTCTATGTGCTCAATAAATATCTGTTGGACAAATAAAGAAGAGGTGAATGGAGCCTGGAGGTGTGCTCTGTGGAAAGGTTAAACCAGTTAAATGTGATGGAATAGACAAACATGTTTATGTTTGCGCCTTCCCAAAGCCTCACTAAAATGATAGTAAGGGGATAAGAACAAGCCTAAAGCAACAAGGACACACAGAACAAGTACAGCATAGCCTTGATCTCTGTGGTTTGTAAATCCAAAGGAAAGGAGAGGGAAAGTTCCAGCACAACACCTCTGTATCAGTTATCATTTGCTGCAAAACAGATTAGTGGCTTATAGTAAAAACCATTTTATCTCCTCACAATTCTGTGAGTCAGCAGCTTGGGCTGGGCTCAGGTAGAAGGCTATTCATGTTGATGTTAAAGCCTAAAGTGGGAGAAATCAAGGAAGCTAGTTCATGCTACACAACCCTGGAGATTTAGAAATTGAAGGCACCAAGTACCTCTGAAATTTGGAACACAGGTAGTGCTCAAAACTGAAGAATATGTTGAAAGTCTGTGTAAGGGGCACTGTCTTGACCTTCTCCATCTTTGCTTCTGCCCCACGCAATCAAATGAATACCCTTCTCATATCCCAGCGCCTGGAGGTGTGCTCTGTGGAAAAATTAAACCAGAAGGACTCTTATCTTGTGATACCGGGCACTGCTGAAGGTAGGGGTACCGTACTGAAAGCAGGGTGACCGCACAATTGACAATAAGAGAACAATGATGAGAAAATTGGATGATTCCCCATTTGACTAATAGGAATTCCAGGAAGCAAGGACAGAGAAAAAATAAATGAGGAAATCATCAAAAAATTCAATAAAATTTTCCAGAACTGAAGGAAATAAGTTTCCAGATTAAAAACACCCACTGAGTACTTTGCAGAATGAATTAAAATAGACAACAGAACTAAGGCAAATAAATCATTGTGAAATTTCAGGACACCAGGAATAGAGAGAAAATTCTAAAAGCTTCTAGGAAAAGATTAAACAAACAAAAGCAACAACAAAAACAGGTTACATGCCAAAGTTTAGAAATCCACATGGCATCAGACTTGGCAGCCATACTGCATTCTAGACGATAATTGAGCAGCACCTTCACAATAATGAGGGAAAGTTATTGTCATACTAGAATTCCATATATGATAATTCCAATTATCAACCAAATGATAATTGTGATGGTAGGCTAAGATATTGTCAGACATTAAAAATCTGAAAAAAAATTACCTTACATGCATCCTTCCATAAGAAGTTACCAAATGACCAAGAAATATGAAAGCAGAAACCAGAAAATAGGGTCTGCCAACTGTTGTCTTGCAACAGTAAAACCACTGTTATAGATTGAATACCAAACCCAAAACCAAACCCATTGCCGTTGAGTCGATTACAACTCATAGCAACCCTATAGGAAAGAGTAGAATTTCCCCAAAGGGTTTCTAAGGGGCGGCTGGTGGATTTGAATTGCCAGCCTTTTGTTTAGCAGCCGAGCTCTTAACCATTATACCACCAGAACTCTGTAGACTGAATAGTGTTCTCCAAAACAATATGTTGAAGTTCTAACCTCTGGTACGTGTGAACGTGATCTTGTTTGGAAATAGGGTCTTTGAAGATGTTATTAGTTAAGTTAACATGGGGTCATACTGGAGTTGAGTGGGTCCTAATCCAATCTGAGTGATGTCCTTATGAAAGAGACGAAGAGACATAGACAGAGAAGAATGCCATGTGACAATGGAGTCATACTGGAGCTGCAAGCCAAAGAGCACCTCGGGCTACCTACGAGAAGCTGGGAAAGGCAAGAAGGGATCTTCCCCTAGAGTCTTCAGAGAGAGCGTGGCCTTGCCAACAACCCTGAATTCAGACTTCTAGCCTTCAGAGCCGTGAGACAAAAAATTTCTGTTCTTATAAGCCACCCAGTTTGTGGTATTTTGTTAAGCAGTCCTAGGAAACTGATACACCCACCCTTCTATACTCTGCTTTATGATGCTGGGGCCAAGACTTTGCAAACCACACTTCACCTTGGCCAGCTCCCTGTTAAGCTCTTCTAACGGAAGGTGGGTGTGCTAGACGAAGGGCTGAAGGAAGGGCTGAAGGAAGAAGGTACTTGTTACTATACTTTTGCTTCCTGTGGGCTTCCTGTCTACTTGCAGTACCTGAGAGCATCACAGCAGCAACTCGTCTTCACCCTGGTAGCAGCAGTTCCTTCCTGTTGTTGTTGCTGTTAAGTTGGCTCTAACTCACGGCAACCCCATACGCAACAGAATGAAACGTTGCCTAGTCCTGCACTTTCTTCATGATCATTGGTATGTCGAGTCCATTGTTGCGGCCACTGTATATTTTGAGTGCCTTCCAACTTATGTTCTTCCAACAATGTTCTATTGTGATCCACAGGGTTTCATTGGCTGATCTTCAGAAGTAGAGCTCCAGGCCTTTCTTCCTAGTCTGTCTTAGTGTGGAAGCTCCACTAAAAACTATCCACCATGGGTGACCCTGCTGGTGTTTGAAATGCCTGTGGCACAGCTTCCAGCATCATGGCAACACACAAGCAACCACAGTACAACAAACTGACAGGTAGTGTCTTTCCAGTAGCAACAGTTAAATCCACTTTGCAATTTTCCCAGCTCTTGCATAATCAGCTTTACTGTTCCCATCAGAGATTCCAGCACTAGCTAAACCCTCCTCACCTTGACTTCTCAAAGTTTTGGGTTTCAGCTCTTGGGGGCCTTTCTTTGAGCTTCTAAGATTTAATTATTCCAACCGCTTTCCTTTGTTCCCCAGCCCTAGTAGTTGTAGCTGCTTCCTGCTGTAGTTACTTCCATGAAACCTTATTGTTCTACTTTTGCCCTTTTAGTTAAACCTAGTTAATAATTTGTTTGATGCAGGACCAGGCAGTGTTTTGTTCTGTTGTACATAGGGTCGCTATGAGTCGGAACCAACTCGATGGCACCTAACAACAAAAACAACAACAATTTATTTTATCTAGTTAACATTTCTTTATATTTAATTACTTCTGTTAAAATAATTAGCGTGGTCTCTGAAGCCTGATGATATACACGGGATCTACTATAGGATAAAGACAAGGAGAACTCCAAGGCTGAGGGTGAAAAGAAATTCCAGGACAATAGCTATGCATCAGATTGTGATAGATTGTTTGAACTGATAGCCCCAGCTGATGACCTTCCTTTATCCATGTTCTTTGCAAAATGACTTTGCAGATTCCTCCGTCAAGGCATGAAGTCTGTTTTTGCACCTCTTGATTCTGGGTTGGCCTTGTGACTTGTTTGGCCTCTAGAACATGGCATAGACAAGTGAGCACTTCCAGTGTTTAATCCATTTGTTGAAAGATCTCAATTGGTATTCCGTCAATTCTTGGAGCCTTGTTTTTTGCCAGTGTCTTCAGTGCAGCTTGAACTTCTTCCTTCAATAACATTGGTTTTAGATCATATGCTACCTCTTGAAATGGTTGAACATCAACAAATTCTTTTTGGTACAATGACTCTGTGTATTCATTCCATCTTCTTTTGATGCTTCCTGCATCATTCAATATTTTGCCCATAGTATCCTTTAATATTACGACTTGAAACTTGAATTTTTTTTAGTTCTTTCAGCTTGAGAAATGCTTAGTGGATTCTTCCTTTTTGATTTTCTAATTCCATGTCTTTGCACATTTCACTGTAATACTTTGCTTTGTCTTCTCCAGCCCTTTGAAATCTTCTGTTCAGCTCTTTTACATGATCATTTCTTCCTTTTGCTTTAGCTATTCGACGTTCAAAAGCAAGTTTGAGTCTCTTCTGACATCCATTTTGGTCTTTTCTTTCTTTCCTGTCTTTTTAATTACCTCTTGCTTTCTTCATATATGATGTCCTTGATGTCATCCCACAACTCGTCTGGTCTTTGGTCATTAGTGTTCAATGTATCAAATCTATTCTTGAGATTGTCTCTAAATTCAGGCGGGATATACTCAAGGTCGTACTTTGGCTGTCATGGACTTGTTTTAATTTTCTTCAGCTTCAACTTGAACTTACTTATGAGCAATTGATGGTCTGTTCCACAGTTGGCCCCTGGCCTTGTTCTGAGTGATGGTATTGTGCTTCTCCATCACCTCTTTCAACAGATGTAGTCAATTTGATTCCTGTGTATTCCATACGGTGAGGTCCACGTGTATAGTTGCCATTTACACTTTTGAAAAGAAGTATTTTCAGTGAAGAAGTCATTGGTCTTGCAAAATTCTATCAGGTGATCTCTGGTGTCATTTCTATCACCATGGCCATGTTTTCCAACTACTGATCCCTTCTTCTTTGTTTCCAGCTTTTGCATTCCAGTCACCTATAATTATCAGTGCATCTTGATTATATGTTTGATCAATTTCAGACTGCAGAAGTTGGTAAAAATCTTCAATTTCTTCATCTTTGGCATTAGTAGTAGGTGCATAAATTTGAATAGTAGTCGTATTAACTAGTCCTTCTGGATATTTTCCTATCGCTGACAGCATTGAACTTCATGATAGATCCCGAAATGCTCTTTTTGATGATGAATGCAATGCCATAGCCTCCTCAATTTGTCATTCCCATCATAGTAGACCATATGATTGCCTGATTCAAAATGGCCAATACCAGTCCATTTCAGCTTACTAATGCCTAGGATATCGATCTTTATGCATTCCATTTTACTTTTGATGACTTCAATTTTCCTAGATTCATACTTTGGGCATTCCATGGTCCTATTATTAATGAAGGTTTGCAGCTGTTTCTTCTCATGCCACATCAGCAAATGAAGGTCCCGAAAGCTTTTCTCCATCTGTGTCATTAAGGTTGACACTACTTTGAGGAGATAGCTCTTTCCTAGTCATATTTTGAGTGCCTTCCACCATGAGGTGCTCACCTTCAGGTACTATATCAGACAATGTTCCACTGCTATTCATAAGGTTTTCACTGGCCAATTTTTTTAGAAGTAGATCTCTAGGTCCTTCTTCCTCGTCTGTCTTAGTCTGGAAGCTCTGCTGAAACCTGTCCACTATGGGTGACCCTGCTGGTATTTGAAATTCTGGTGGCATAGCTTCTAGCATCACAGCAACACGCGAGCCACCACAGTACAACAAACTGAGAGACGAGTGGTGGAGCTCTGGACTAGAGGTGGGCATATAACCCATTTCTGACTAATGATTTGTAAAAGAAAGTCAGTGTGGGAGTTTGGAGGATTTTCCCCTTCTGATAAGAGGGAGGTCTGTGTCTTAGTCATCTAGTGCTGCTATAATAGAAACACCACCAGTGGATGGCTTTAACAAAGAGAAACTTATTCTCTCACAGCCTAGGAGGCTAGAAGTCCAAATTCAGGATGCCAGCTCCAGGGGAAAGATTTTTCTCTCTGTCAGCTCTGAGGGAAGGTCCTTGTCATCAATCTTCCCTAGTCTAGGAGATTCTCAGTGCAGGGACCCGGGGTCCACAGGACACGCTATTCTCCTGGCTCTTGTTTCTTGGTGGTATGAGGTCCCCTTGTCTCTCTGCTTGCTTCTGTCTTTTATATCTCAAAAGAGATTGGTTTAAGACACAATCTAATCTTGTAGATTGAGTCTGACTCATTTAACATAACTGCCACTAATTCCAAGTCATAAACATCATAGAGATAGGATTTACAACACACAGGAAAATCACTTCAGATGACAAAATGGTGGACAATCACACAATACTGGGAATCATGGCCTAGCCAAATCCATATACATATTTTTTGGTGACACGATTCAATCCATGACAGTATGCAAAGAAAAATTCTAAGTCCCAATTTCCCCTAGCTTCCTTCTTGGGAATCCGTTGTGAGACCTGGAACCTGCTGCAGACCATGAGGAGAAATCCAGAGGATGCTGACTAGAATCCTGACATCCTGGAGTCTCTGGACCAATGCCAGAAACCAATTCCTACCAGATATTCTTTTCTGTAGAAAAATAATCCCCTTTGCTTAAGCCACTTTGGCTTTGTTTCCTCCCTTGCATCTTAATGCATTTATGTTGGATACAATTACTATTCCCAGGCTAAAGCAAAGTCAGGACTTTGCAGGACTCAGTTTTCAGGACTCAGCAAAGTCAGCATTTGTACCACCTGCACCAGGTTAAAGAACTCCATTCCCCTACCTATGCCTCTGGAGCCTCTTTAATTGTAGCATAATTTCTAATAGCACCAGCTTTGAAGCTAGACTGCCTAGATTCATAGCCCAGCTCTACACCTACCAGTTAGTGATCTTGGTCATGTTAGTTATCCTCTCTGTGCCTCCATTTCCTCATCTATGAAATGGGGATAACAATATTACCATCTTTATATAATTGTCATGGGGATCAAATGAGTTAACATATGTAATGTTCTTTGTACTGGCTCCTGATAATTATTCAATTAAAGTCTACTGTTATTATCATAAGTTTAATCATACCCTATCACAATGATCTTCTCTGACAGATCATAAACTTAATGAAGGCAGAGGCTGCATCTGTATTGTTTATTTCTGTAACGTATCACACAGTGCAGACAGTATACAAAATATAAACCAATCAAGCATTATCCCTATTGAAAAGGCTTTTTTCTTTTCTTTTTTTCATGAAGCTAGTAAAAGGAGTTAAAATCAGCAACTTAGTGAGCACTAGAAGGCTACTGCAGGAAAAATTCCCATCATCGACTCAAAGGACAAAATACCCATCTGCTCAAAAGGCCCCTGGCTAGTGAGCTTTACTCAATTAAGAAAAAAAAATCTCTAAATCAGCCAAAAGGATATTCAACAGTCAGTACTGGGCCAATCGTCCATAAGCACTTTACCCTGGCCTTGTCCAAATCTGGCCTTCTAAAGATAGAGTCTGTAATAAAAGATGGGATATGGGAACTAACAATGAACCAAAGCTCAGGGATTCCAGATAACGGCTCCTCCAGTATCTTTCTTGTTTCACTTTGATTTACCATGTTTTTTCTTGCCACTCACACTGTTGGCAGGGCAACTCCTACTCTCTGAGCTCTCAAATAACTCATCCCTCAACTCAGCTAGAACCTTATGACAAAATTATTCTTTGGTGTGTGTGTGTGTGTAAAAACAGGGAAGGAAAATCTAGCCCAAGAATGACTGCATACAAGTATTTTCTGGCGAGAATGTGGTTTTATTCCCTCATGTCTGACAGGTAAGACAGGAAAATGCTCCCTAGGTCATCAGAAAGTTTTTACCGTCGAGCCTCATGATAATTTACTTTCTTATCTCTTTCTTTTCCCTTCACCTTGAGCAATTACGGCATCTTTCTTTGCAGAAGTTCAGTAATTGGAAAACTGGTTTTCTGAGTCAGGTAACTTTTTTCTTCTGTGAATGTTTTTTCTCATCACACACAGAGGTAAGGAAAAAGAAAAAAAGTATACATTTTAGTGATAGCTGGAAAATTTGAATTTATGTAATATTCCCACTTAATACCTCTCAGAAAGAACTTGAAGAAGGGCACAGGAATTTGATCTTTCAGATGCAGAGGTGAAGACACATCAGTGATTTTTCTTTAAAAATATTTTTTAAAAATGTTTGTAGCTTCTGTATCAATCAGCCCCAAAGGGGCCCAGTCACAACACCAAGTTGCTCTAACAGAGAGACTTTAAATCACCTCTTAGAGAGGGTATAAGCCCCAGAGTTTACTGTGTAACAAAGAGACGACATCATCATCATCATATCAGCAACAGCTCACATTTGTCAATGGTTTACTATATATCAAGGATTGTGCCAAGCACTTATTAGATTTATTCATTTACTCCCAATAAATCCATGAGATAGGGTCTACAGTGAAACCTGTGAGAGTCAGAACTTGATGGGACTGCGTTGTTTTCCTGGGTCTCATGAGCTTTCCGCCTTTGACAGGGTGCAGTCTGTCACTTTTCTATTACCCGTTTTAGTGGGAAATATTTGTGTTTTCCTTCTTTGATAGGCTTCCGCTTTACACAGGTTCCAGCTTTTGCGGGTTTTACTTTCATTTTCAAGGAAACTAAAGCTTATTTCTAAATAACTTGCCTGAGGTGAAGGAGCTAGTAAGTGGGGGAGCTGAGAGCCCAAACCAGGTCTGACCTGAACCGGGCACATGCTCTTAACCACCATGGAAACTCACATAACGTGTGACCAGTATGCATTTTGAAAGCATAGTAACATAACTTACGTGATCTGAGAACATAATAGAAACATGCATAACAGGGGTTGAATACAAAATCTAGAATTGAAGAGATTTTAAGTTTTGCCTGAGGGGTCAAAGTCTCGTTGTTGTTAGGTGCCATGGAGTTGGTTCCAACTCATAGCGAGCCTATGTACAACAGAACAAAATACTGCCTGGTCTTGTGCCATCCTCACAATCATTATTATGCTTGAGCCCATTATTGCAGCCACTGTGTCAATCCACCTGATTGAAGGTCTTCCTGTTTTTTGCTGACCCTCTGCTTTACCAAGCATGATGTCCTTCTCCAGGGACTGATCGCTCCTGGTAACATGTCCAAATTACATGAGACGTAGTCTCACCATCTTTGCTTCTAAGGAGTATTCTGGTTGTACTTCTTCCAGGACAGATTTGTTCATTTTTTTGGCAGTCCATGGTATATTCACTATTTTTTGCCAGTACCACAACTGAAAGGCATCAATTCTTCTTCAGTCTTCCTTATTCATTGTCCAGCTTTCGCACTTGTAGGAGGCAACTGAAAACACCATGGCTTGGGTCAGTCCCACCTTAGTCCTCAAGGTGACATCTTCACTTTTCAAGGTCTCAACTTATTTGAAATATTAAAAGACAAGATAAAATCTGTCAGAACCAAGAATGAGTACTACAGTCTACTCCTCACCCATGTGGAAGTGAGTAGTTATGTGCTGAGTTGTGAGCTGTGAGCGGCATAACTGGTGGGAGGGAACCTAGGAAGCTGTTGTAATCTTGGATTTACAGAATCTTTGTGAATACCTTTGGAGTCAGATCTGGTCTGGGATGTGACCATGATGCTAAGAATGCCATATGATCAATAAAATCTCCTAAGAACTTGCAGACCAAAAATTCTAATCTAAATTACATTGTCCTTCAGTCCCTAGAGCCCACAGTAACCTGCCTAAAGGCACAAAAACCAAAAAACCAAATCCATTGCAGTCGATTCCAACTCATACCAACTTATAGGCATAAAGAGAGTCAAAAGGTTCAATCTCCTCATTTCCTCTTCTATTTAGCTACGTCTTAGTGTCCCAGTGCTGCTGTAATGGAAATACCACAAGTAGCTTCCTTTAAAGAACAGAAATTTATTTGCTCACACTTCTGTAGGCTAAAAGTCCAAATCCGGGTCTGGACCATGTCAATTCTTTCTGTGAGCCTCTCTCGTAGCTTCTGGTGTCTGTGGGCCAGCGATCCTTGTAGACGAGTCCTCACATGTCATCTGTCTTCCCTTGTGTGGTAAATGGTTTTGAGGAGGGGCTTCTGGGCCCCTGGATTTTTATCTCATTAGGCAGAAGCCAGCTTTGCTTAAGCAGCCTTAAACCATGCATTGAACTAGGCAGTGCATGTAGTAGAAGAACTGGCAATAGAATGATACCAATCTGCCTGGCATCTAGCTCTGCCACTTACTAGCTGCGTTGTCTAAAGTAGGTCACTTCACTTCTCTGAGACTATTCTTGGTCTGAAAAATACCCCCTACTTTGAGACTATGAATATAAATTGTCAAACTCAGCATCTGGATCCTAGCAGGCATGCAAAGAGCTATTCTCATTATGGGTGGGGTATGACTAACGAACACATACACCCTGCCTTACCTCTAGGAGCCTAGCTCAATGGCAGCACAGCATAATGGAATAGTAGCAGCGACTCATATACTGTCCTCAGTCTGAGGTGCTACTTGCCTCGTGTAAGTGACCTTGGCAAGTCAGAATGACAGAAAATGGCTTTCAGGAAAAATGGTTCATTGGTCTTCCAGTCAATCAGGGTGGCGGAGAATTCTTTGGTTGGCTGACACGAGGATTGCCTCAATTTGACAAAAGCCATCTTGCTCTTACTTAGCGAAGGCTCAACTGGATGTTGTGTGGTAGGTCTAGTGTATTAGTTAGGGTAAAGTCTAAGCTGTGTAGCAGAGAGACCCCAAATGACAGCAGCTTAAACTAGACTAGAGTTTATTTCTCTTTCATGTCATAGTCAAGAGATGGAGGTGCTGGGCTGGTAGGCAGCCCTGCCGTTCTTAATGTGGCTCTTACTTGCAGGTCCAAAGTGGTGGCTGCAGCTCTCACCATCTCCCAGCCAACAGGAAATGGAGAAGCCATACGTTCAACAGAAAAGAGGAGCATACGCTCAAGCTTTTTAAGGGCAACAGACCCTCAGAACACATCATTTTTGCTCACATCCTGTTGACAAGAACTTAATCACGAGAGCTCACCTAGCTGCAAAGAACACTTGAACATGTTTTCCATGAGCCCAGCTAAACTCAATTATTATGGAAGAAGAAGAGAACAAGTAGTGGGAAATACAGCTAGCAGACTGCCACAATCAGCTCATAGGGTGTTTTCCTCATTCTGGGCCTATCAGTGGCCCTATCTTTAGGTAAGTCACCTTCCTAATTATGTTCCTTTTCAAGAAACGCCACCACCCCCCTCCCCCACACACATATATACACAGACACCTGCATTATTCAAAACAGATCGTAGGCCTCAGGTCCATGAACGTTAGAATAGTCGAGATTCAAGTTTGTATGGCTGCATTGTATTTTACAATTTACCAAGCTCTCTTCGTTTCATTATTTTATTTGATTTTCACCTCAGCTTTGAGATTTAGATGAAACAAGATTTATTATCTCCATTTTACAAATGCAGAAACTGAGTCTCGAAGAAGCTAGTAATTTATCCAAGGTCACAAACTTGTTAAGTGCTAGACTCAGGGCTTCTACTACTTAATTTTGGGCTATTTCCATATAGAGCCCAGGGAAAAGACCTGAAATTGGAACTCAATTCAATTGGAACAAGTTCATCCATTCTTATTAGCCATTCTAGGGAAGTGGTGATTGAAAGTAGTTAAAAACAGGGGAGAAAGTTTCTCTTTCTCAGGAATCTTCTCTTACCCCTCTTCTGACTCCTCCAGGTCCTGGAACCTCATGTCCTCCTCTGGAAGTCAAGAGCTCCCACTGTTGGGGCCTTCTACCAAGATGGCCTGTGGTACCAAACTGTCTCTCCATGTCTCTATTCTCCAACTAGGGTTTATGGATAATGCAAATGTTAGCTAAGTGTAAGGAGGAAAGCAATGTGATAAAGTTTACACCAGAACGTACATGTCTAATTAGTTATTCCAGCAGTATGTTAATTTTCTTTAAAAAAGACTTGGTTATGATACTAAATGAATCTTGAATTGGTACAATTTCAGGGGTATGGCACAGTAAAAATCTTCATGTTTGGGAGGTTCTTTTGACATAAGCATTGTTGTGGTGTCCAGCTGCTTTGCTTAGCAGGAAAGTCTGCCCTAAAATAAGATTAAGGGATTGTAGTAGCAAACTATCATTAATTAAGTAAGTACTGTGTCTCAGGGCACATTACCTGCACGACCTAATCTAAGGCTCATAACAATGCTGTCTGTAAGGGGATGGGGGTCCTCACTTTATAGATGATGATAATAACAGTTTGTAGCTATTTTGTTTAGCTTTTACTACATATAAGATAAAATGTAGAGATGAGGAGATCTTGTAAGCTTAAATAAATTGACCAGGGTCATACAGCAAGTAACAAGGGTTGGAATTCAACCCAAAGTTTTATTACTCAAAAGTTTTTCTCTTTTTACTAAGTAACACAGCTTCCTCTGATGCTTGAAATACTACCATAAAACTTTTTTCTCTGGGCAGAGGTAGTGCTAGAATTTTGTATTTTTCTACTCCCAGCCAACTTGCAGTCAAGAATCACTTAGTACTTTTAAAAAAAGGTATGGAATATATTGATTGATGTATTTTAGATATTTTTATGATATATATTCATATATAGTAAAGTGCTCAGTATGTATTGTTTACTAAATATAGTTAGGTTAAAAAATGAGAGTTTAAAATATATGGATAGTATCATCCCATTTTTGAAGACAAAGGCTTAAATAGATGTAATCTGGTGGGATATTTATCAAAAATTCAGTGATTATTACCTTACAAAAGGATTAAAGTTTGGAAGTGAATATTTTATTATTATTATTATTTTGCCTGTCCATCAACTCTCTTGCACTTCTTCCGATAACTGCAGTTTATTACCTCATCCTTTCCTTAGAAAGTTGCTTCCCTTACTCCATTTGGTTTTGATGGGACTTCCATCCAAGGCATGCTGCCCTAACATGCCTACGAGATGGACCTATGGCCAAGCCTGGACTGATCAAGGTATTGTGTGATTAGTCTAAGAGGTGGGAGCAAACTGAAGTTGAGCATAGCAGCTTCTATTTATATCCCAACTCTTATCCCCTTGTCTATTCTCTGAGTTCACGTGCAGTTGTATTGGACAATTTCTGGCATGCTGACAGCTTCCCACCTCAAGCCCCTTTTTTATTTCTTTACCTGAGACCGTTCTTCAGTGTTGTGGAAGTTTGCTCAGTCTAACCCACAAATGCTGGAGGTTTAACATTCTCGGGACAATCCTCAGCCAATAAGAAATGGCAGTCTATGGACAAATACTCTAGCTTCCCAGTCCCCTGGTGGGAGAATTCTGGCACAGGGTCGCTATGAGTTGGAATTGACTCGACAGCAACGGGTTTGATTTGGTTCCACATGGTACCTCAGAGCACCCCTAGTGGTTCAGAGTTCTAGTTGCCCAGAGTGGTCATTCATTCTTTCACACACACTTTACTGATTATCTCTCTTCCTTGTAGCTCTTTCCTCACTCCATCACTGGTGCTTCCTGGCATCACTTCCCAAATAATTTACCTGCATCGAAGGCCTTGTCTCAGGATCTGGTCTATTAGAGTCTGCTATGGGTTGAATTCTGTCCCCCAAAATATGCGTTGAAATCCTAATCCCTATACCTGTAGATACAACCCTGTTTGGAAATAGGTGCTTTTTCTTTTTTTATGTTAATGAACTCATACTAGTGTAGGGTGGGCCCTAAACCTAATTACTTCTGAGTTATAAAAAAGCAGAATAGACACAGAGGGGGAAGACAGATGCCAAGGAACACCAAGGAATGCCAAGGATTGACGGCAGTCACCAGAAACTAGGACAGAGACCCATAGAAGGAACTGACATGACGAGACCCTGATTTGGACTTTTGGCCCCCAGAACTATGAGAAAATAAATTTCTGTTCTTAAAGCCACCCACTTGTGGTATTTCTGTTATGGCTGTTCTAGGTAACTAAGACTGAGTTCTTTCCCAGAACTTCCCAAGCTGAAAGTAAAGATGTAGCCATCTCTTTCCCCTTGGATTATAATGTATGAGCATGAGAACCCAGAACTCTCGGTGACATGACCCCTATAGCTCGAGAGTCTGAATACATGTGATACAGGAACTGACAGAAGCCAAGACTCAAAGAGAGGGTCCTGATGCTGTGGACAGCCCCGGCTGTAGTCCAACTGAGGTCAGCTACATCTTGATCTATCCATTACTTGAGCTTCAGCTAGCTTTTAGTTGGTTTTTGTCCCTTGCAATTGAAAGAGTCATGAGAGGACACTGTTTATTTTCTTCTTCTTTTTACTTATTTTTTAATAATGTAATATAAAAAGCATTGTAATATGAAAAATGACAATTAAGTTCTAAGGAAAAAAAAATCTATTCCAATATCTTTGACAGTGTCACCTTAATAACCCATGTGGGGACACAATCTACCTTTTTCTCTTAGTATCAATGAAACCAGGCCTTCATGAAACAATAGAATCATTGAGCCATGCATCGTCAGAGGCAATCACACTCCCCAAATGCTCCCACAGTGGTGAATAACAGAGGATCTTTCCTTTGTTGGCTCCACCAATCACCCAGACTTTTAGAATGGTTTGGCTGTAGCTTCTCATTTGGCCTCAAAGCTGTGCCCAAGTTAATGACTTGGAAAAGCATGTCATCATCCATGTAATCTGCAGAAACCAGAGAGAGCCCTGAATCAGGCATTTCTACTGCAGAGGAAGCGTTCACAAATCCTGCGCATTTTGATAATGTTTGCGTTATTTCTCACAACTGTTTAATTAACTTCTGTGTAAACAGATGGGCTTATTTGTTTGGTCCTAATAGTTGTAAAATTTGGATATTTTGCATGCTGACAATTACAAATATTTGCATTTATCAAGTAATATTGTTTCCATTAAAAAAATCCCTTTATGCAGCCAAAATCAAAACATTAACCCTACGACTCGAACAAATAGAAAGAGAGCAGCAAAAGAAGCCCTCGGGCACCAGAAGAAAGCAAATAATAAAAATTAGAGCAGAATTAAATGAAACAAAGACTAGAAAACAATTGAAAGAGTTAATAAGACCAAAAGCTGGTTCTTTGAAAAGATCAACAAAATCAATAAACCATTCACAAACTGACAAAAGAAAAACAGGAGAGGAAGCAAATAACCCGAATAAGAAATGAGATGGGCAATATCACAACAGACCCAACTGAAATTAAAAGAATCATAACAGAATACTATGAAAAATTGTACTCTAACAAATTTGAAAACCTAGAGGTAATGCACAAATTTCTAGAAACACACTACCTACCCAAACTAACAGTAACTGAGGTAGAACAACTAAATAAACCTATAACACAAGAAGAGATTGAAAAGGTAATTTAAAAACTCCCAACAACAACAAAAAAAGCCCTGGCCCTGATGGCTTCACTGGAGAATTCTACAAAACTTTCAGAGAAGAGTTTACACCACTACTACTAGAGGTATTTCAGAGCATAGAGAAGGATGGAACACTCCCAAACTCATTCTATGAAGCCATCATAACCCTAATACCAAAACCAGGTAAAGACACTACAAAAAAAGAAAATTACAGACCAATATCCCTCATGAACATAGACGCAAAAATCCTCAACAAAATTCTAGCCAATAGAATTCAGCAACATATCAAAAAAATAATTCACCATGACCAAGTAGGATTTATACCAGGTATGCAGGGATGGTTCAACATTAGAAAAACAATCAATGTAATCCATCACATAAATCAAACAAAAGAAGAACCGCATGATCTTACCAATTGATGCAGAAAAGGCATTTGACAAAGTTCAACACCCATTCATGATAAAAACTCTCAGCAAAATAGGAATAAAAGGGAAATTCCTCAATATAATACAGTTATTTATATAAAGCCAACAGCCAACATCATCCTAAATGGAGAGAGCCTGAAAGCATTCCTTTGAGAGCGGGAACCAGACAAGGATGTCCTTTATCACCACTCTTATTCAACATTGTGCTGGAGGTCCTAGCTAGAGCAATTAGGCTAGAAAAAAAAATAAAGAGCATCCAGACTGGTAAGGAAGAATTAATAGTATCTCTTTTTGAAGATAATATGATCTTATACACAGAAAACCCCAAAGAATCCACAAGAAAACTATTGGAACCAATAGAAGATTTCAGCAAAGAATCAGGATACAAGATAAACACACAAAAATCAGCTGGATTCCTCTACACTAACAAAGAGAACTTTGAAGAGGAAATCACCAAATCAATACCATTTACAAATAGCCCCCAAGAAGATGAAATACTTAAGAATAAGTCTAACCAGAGATGTAAAAGACCTATACGAAGAAAACTATAAGACACTACTGCAAGAAACCAAAAGAGACTTGCATAAGTGAAAGAACATACCTTGCTCATGGATAGGAAGACTCAACATTATGAAAATGTCTATTCTACCTAAAGTGACCTACAGATACAATGCAATCTCGATCTAAATTCCAATCGTATTTTTTAATGAGATGGAGAAACAAATCACCAACTTCATATGGAAAGGGAAGAGGCCTCAGATGAGTAAAGCATTACTGAAGAAGAAGAACAAAGAGGGAGGCCTCACACTACCTGATTTTAGAGCGTATTATACCACCATGGTAGTCAAAACAGTACTGCTACAACAACAGATACATAGACCAATGGAACAGAATTGAGAATCCAGACATAAATTCATCCACCTATGAACAGCTGATATTTAACAAAGGCCTAAAGTCCTTTAAATGGGGAAAAGACAGCCTTTTTAACAAATGGTGCTGGCATAACTGAATATCCATCTGCAAAAAAATGAAACAAGAGCCATACCTCACACCATGCACAAAAAATAACTCAAAATGGATCAAAGACCTAAATATAAAATCTAAAACTATAAAGATCATGGAAGAAAAAATAGAGACAATACTAGAAGCCCTAATACATAGCATAAACAGAATACAAAACATTACTAACAATGCACAAATGCCGGAAGAGAAACTAGATAACTGGGAGCTCCTAAAAATCAGACACTTATGTTCATCAAAAGTCTTCACCAAAAGAATAAAAAGACAATCTACAGACTGGGAAAAAAATTTTTGGCTAAACAAATCCATCAGGGACTAATCTCTAAAATCTACAAGATACTGCAAACCTCAACTACAAGACAAATAACCCAAGTAAAAAATGAGCAAAGGATACGAACAGGTACTTCGCCAAAGAAGACATTCAGGTGGCTAACGTGTATGAGGAAATGCTCATGATCATTAGCAATTAAAGAAATGCAAATCAAAACTACAATGAGATACCATCTCACCCCAAAAAGGCTAGCATTAATCCAAAAAACACAAAATAATAAGAGTTGGAGAGGTTGTGGAGAGACTGGAACATTTATACACTGCTGGTGGGAATATAAAATGGTACAACCACCTTGGAAATTGATTTGGCGCTTCCTTAAGAAGCTACAAATAGAAGTACCATATGATCCAGCAATCCCACTCCTTGGAATATATCCTAGAGAAATAAGAGCTGTCACATGAATAGATACATGCACATCCATGTTCATTGCAGCACTGTTCACAATAGCAAAAAGATGGAAACAACTTAGGTGCCATCAACGGACCAATGGATAAACAAATTATGGTATATTCACACTTGAATACTGCGCAACCAAAGAACTATGAAGAATCTGCAAAACATTTCATAACATGGATGAATCTGGAAGGCCTTATGTTGAGTGAAATTAGTCAGTCGCAAAAGGGCAAAAATTGTGTGAGACCACTATTGTAAGAACTAAAGAAATGGTTTAAACACAGAAGAAAACATCTTTGATGGTTATGAGGGTGGGGAGGGAGGGAGAGGGATATTCACTAACTAGACAGTAGTTAGGTGAAGGGAAGGACAACATACAATACAGGTCAAGTCAGAATAACTGGACGAATCCAAAAGCTAAGAAGTTTCCTGAATACAACCAAATACTTTGAGGGACAGAGTAGCAGGGGTAGGGGTCTGGGGACCATGGTTACAGGGGACATCTAGGTCAATTGGTATAACGAAGTTTATTAAGAAAATGTTCTGCATCCCACTTTGGTGAGTGGCATCTGGGGTCTTAAAAGCTAGCGAGCAGCTATCTAAGATACATCAATTTGTCCCAACCCACCTGGAGCAAAGGAGAATGAAGAACACCAAAGACACAAGGAAAATATTAGCCCAAGAGACAGAAAGAGCCACATAAACCAGAGACTCCATCAGCCTGAGACCAGAAGAACTAGATGGTGCCGAGCTACCACCAATGACCGCCCAGAAAGGGAACACAACAGGGAGTGCCTGATGGAGCAGGAGAAAAGTGGGGTGCAGAACTCAAATTCTAGTACAAAGACAAGACTTAATGGTCTGACTGAGACTAGAGGGACCACAGAAGACATGGCCCCAGACTCTCCGTTAGCCCAGAACTGAAACCATTCCTGAAGCCAACTCTTCAGGTAAAGATTAGAGTGCACTATGGGACTTAAAATCATACTTGTGAAGAGAGTGCTTCTTAGTGCAAGCAAATACTAAATGGGCAGCTCCTGTCCGGAGTTCAGATGAGAAGGTAAAAAGGGACAGGAGCAGGTTGAAAGGACCCAGGAAATCCGGGGTGGAAAGGCGAAATGTGCTGTCACATTATAGGGAGAGCAACTAGGGTCACGTAGCAATATGTGTATAAATTTTTGTATGAGAAACTGACTTGAAATGTAAACTTTCACTTAAAGCACAATATAAAAAAAAATTCCTTTATGCTAAAGAGAAAGCTGGTTTATTCTTTATGGAAACATACCATGTCTTTTTGTTCTCATGGCTTTTTTATAGCCAGAGGTATTCACAGATAGCTGGGTGCCATTGGAAACAAACTACCGAGCACTGTCACCCTCTGCTCAGGGTTTTGATACATCTTCATATACTACTCCATGTCTGAGTCTTGAGGTAGACATCTTAAAAAATGGTCCAGGTAAGAGGGATCCAGTTTTCAAAAATGTGCATTTCCTATTCCATGTTTAGGAAGCTATGCTAAGAATCCAATTTAGAGATGTGAGCAAATATATGTATAGATAGACAGATGTAGGTATATAATGTAGTACAGGCAGTCTCCAGATTACAAACATCCAACTTACTTGCCCTTTAATGTTATGTAAATTTGCCCTCACTTCGAACTAATTGAACCAACCCTTACTCCAAACCAGTTCTTCATCACAATTACCTTCACCTGCTGCACGTGGAGCTTTTAAATCATTGAAAAGTCTTCAAGCTCTTTCTTGCACTATAAAACCAAAACCGAACCCATTGCCATTGAGTCAATTCTGACTCACAGTGACTCTACAGAACAGAGTAGAACTGCCCTATAGGGTTTCCAAGGAGCAGCTGGTGGATTCGAACTGCCCACCTTTTGGTTAGCAGCCTGAGCACTTAACCACTGTGCCCCTAGGGATCCTCTTGCGTTAAAGTAAGGCTAAATAAGAACCTTATCCACCTATTCTGACTTCCCTACAAATTTGACTTAAAGACAGTTAGGAACAGATCTCATTTGTAACCCAAGGACTGCCTGTACTATTTATAAAAAATATTGGAAATAAGCCAAATGTACAATAATTGGTTATCAGTTAAATTGTGGTACATCCATACCACAGAAATGAGTGCAGCAATTAAGAATGATAATGTAGATATAACAGCAAAGGGACAGGGCTATGTTAATAATATAAGTGGAAAAAGGATACATTACAAATGATTGTGAATAGTATAACCTCTACTTTGTAAAAACAAAAGCTGTATCTCTATACATATGAAATTTTAGAAGGCCATACACCAAAATGTTAATAATATACATTTTTGAGTGGTGGGAATATATATTTTTATGGTCTTTGGGCTTCTCCAAAGTTTCTGCAATGAACATGTGTTGCTTTTATAATCATAGAAACAAAGCAAAAAATGAAAACTGATAAAAAAGAAAAGGAATTAGTTTAGAGAAGGCAGATAAGTAACTTGTATCACAGGTCAAGAGGTTATTCCATGATTTCTAAATCACTCATTCAGAAACATTAAGTGTCCACTGTATGCCAGATAGGAAACCCTGGTGGCATAGTGGTTTAAGAGTACGGCTGCTAACCAAAAGGTCCGCAGTTTGAAACTACCAGGCACTCCTTCGAAACTCTATGGGGCAGTTCTACTCTGTCCTGTAGGGTTGCTATGAGTTGGAATCAACTCAACAGCAATGGGTTTGGGTATGCCAGATATAAGTTGGAAATATAGAAGCTTAAAAAAAAAAAAAACCTTGCCCATCTGACTTTGAAGCGTTCACATGTAGAACAGCACTGTCCGGTAGAATTTTCTGCAATGATAGAATGCCCTTTGCATTGTCCAATACAAGTAGCTATTGAGCACCAAAAATATAGTCAATATGACTGAGGAATGGAATTTTACATTTTATTTAGTTTTATTTAACTTAAATGTAAGTAGCCACATGTGGCTAGTGGCTACTGTATTGGATTACGTAGAACTCTAGAAGGCACACATGCAGTAAATAATTACAAAGCACTTGGTGTTAGAGAAGAAAATGGAGACATTAACTCTATTCATAACAAGCCACAAGTCTTAAGGTGTGGGTAGGAATTCACTCTAGAGAAATGAGTCATTTGGGTACACTCTTTAAAAGAATACTCACATTTCAGACACTAATTTTCAAACCCACTATCTCAGGATAGGAGCTCTTGAACTCTGTGCCAAGCACTATGCCAGAAGCTTTCATACACTTTATCTCATTTAACCACCACAAGAACCCCATTTGACTGAAAAGTAAAGTGAGGCTCAGAGGATAAGTGCCCAAGACCACACAGCTAGGAAGTGGCTGAACGTGGATTCAGACTCATGACTGTCTTATTCTAAACCCTTATTTTCACTATATTGTGTTATCGCCACCCAGGACGATGTTTAGCCTGAAACAGAAACACTCTGAAATAGGATGCAGAGCCCTAAGAGATCTTTTCTTTTTTAAAGTTCATGGATCATTTCCAAGCTCTAATGATGAAATCCTAGGGGTCAACGACCACCACAATTAACTCTAGGTGGTCTGTCAAAGATGGCAGACTGAGTTGGACTATTCCAGGCTGTTGTTTGATATAGTCTCATTCTCTATTGGATACTGCAGAGCACTAGACAAACAGTCCCAAAATTGGAGGCAATGTCTTTAGCCTCCTAAACCCAATTTACAAGAGTACCACTCTGTGACAAAGTCACAAATCCTGAAACTTACCTATGCTGCCCAGCAGTTCCTACTAGTGTAAAAGGTCTTGAATCATCCTTACCATTGTGCCTTTCTGGACCTTCTTAAAGATTTGACTCAATAACCTTAGTTATCTCCATAATCTACCTACACAGTGAAACTTCCCAATGTCTGTTCTACTTTACTTGTGGGAATTCCAGCTGGGATTGCATGATGTTGGACTCAAAAAATTTCCCCCACTAACTAGGACAGCAAGAGAAGGCCAGAGGAAAAAAGAACATTTCAGAGAGAAAGAGAACCGTCTTTACCATCACTGCAGACACAGAATATCAATTGTCTTGTATCCCATCTACTAAATATCTCCTATTTCCAAGAATGAATATATTTGAGGCCTGACTTCCCTTACAAGGCTAGTATCTCCCATTTTGGGGTTTGGGGACTTTGAGCAGGTGGATATACACGGAAGAATTATACCTGGAAGGAGATTAAGTTGTTATACTAAACATACGCAAATGGTAACTCAGGGCTACAAAAAAAAAAAAAAAAGTTGCGGGGAGGCCCACAGGAAAAAAGTGCATAACATATTTCCCAGAAAAACACCAAGGTTGCCATTATGGAAAAATTAGAAATAATAAGTTTTAAGTTTAGTCGAAATTACTGTTTAGTATATATTACAAGGACGGGGTGGGGGGAGCAGGGCATCATAATATTTTCCATGACTGTATCCTCTAAAGGTCTCAATTAGGCCCTGGTTCCACCCCAGAAGAGCTAGAAGATAGAAACACCAGGACTTTTGGAAGGAGGATTAGCTCAATATTAACAGTTCAGATCCTTGAGTAACTGAATTCATTTTTCTGAGCTCTATTCCTCAGAGAAAGACAGTAAAATAGATTTAGGATGAACACTTTCTAATGAAAGTAGCCTGTTTGGTGAACATTCATTAGGTTCTGGTGCTGGACTTTTTTTTTTTTAAGATGTTCCTTTATATACATATTTTTAAACAAATTTATAAAGATGATTATTTCAACCATTTTTTTGAAGCACAGTCTTTCCTCCCATCTTGTTTTTTTTTTTTTTTTAGCTTAGCTCTTCCTCCCTCTCTCCTCTCCACTCCGCTCACAACAATGCCCACACTGCTCACCAGTATTCCTACTTTCTACCTAATGTGTGTCTTTCCACATTTGTCTGGAACACACACACACGGGGGGTTTTAGTCATTGCTTATTTTACGAAATTGGTATATTATGCACACTTTAAGGCATCTGGCTTTTCCCATCCAACGCTTCATGAAAATCTCTCCAAGTCAACCGCATGGCTCTATTTCTTTCTTTTTAATAGCTATATATCATTCTATGCTGTAGCTATACTATTAACCTAGTGGGGGATATTTCCTTTTTCTCCCTAGGCATTCATTTTATCTACTATGCCATAATAAGCAACCTTGCACTGTAGTTTTATTTCTTTGGGATAGATTCCTAAGAGTGGGATTGCTGGATCAAAGGACAGCATGCTTACTTATTTAAATAAGAGCTGCTGCTGGACTGTTTATTTCTAATTTGCCAAGTAACCTTGAGCTCTCACTTTTCCTCCCTTGGCCTCCCTTTTCTCACTGGTAAAGCCAAGATGTGGGACTACAGATGACCTTGGACGTCCCTTTCAGCTTGTTCTCAAATTCCCTGTTTCTGCGCAGGCCCCCACTGCCCTGTGTTTTGCTGCAGTGAAGTGAGAATCATCACTACTGCTGACTCAGGAACAAGTGTCCTGCCTGTCTTAGTCTCAAGATTTTGGACCTATATTTTGCACACAGACTAGTTATGTAGCTGAACCACTGATTTCCAAGTGCTGAGTTTTCTGAAATGTTATGATGAGGAAAGCTTGCCTTGATTAGTTCGTGTCTTCCCTGTCACCCAGGGTCCAGATGAGAACTGGACAGTGAGGCCAATTACAATGCTCTAAGCTTTTGTGGTTTATGTTGCGATTTACCCTAATCTAAGCAAACGTGCCCCAGGACACACTCATAGCAGCCTCTAGGTTAGAGCACATTTGCAAGGTGCTCCTAATTTTCTGTTAATGAAGGCTTCTTATTTGGGTGACCAAACTGCTGAATGAGGAGGGGAAGTGTTGTACAATGATTATCTGCTTTGTAAGGCTTTCTATTCTGTGTGAGTCTTCCCTTATTAGAACTTTTGAATCCAGGAAAGAGAACCATTTTGTTAAATCTGAAGGGCTTGAAACAAATGATTCACCCAGACTGAATAATAACAGCAATCGCTTATTCAAAGCATACCAGGTAGCTGGCCCCAATCTGAGTACTTCACATGCATTACTAATTTAATCCTCAAACAGCCCTTGAGATAGGTTAATATTCTATGATCCTTATTTTATACATTGGGAATTTCCTCCAAGGTTACAGAGCTAGGAGGTGGTGCAGTCTGTCTGCAGAACTCATGCTTGTAGCACAGAACAATACCGCAGTAGAACTGGACAGTAGTAGGCAAGTGGGACAAAAATACCGCATGGCTTCTTGACATCGGCAGTCACCTGCACCTCACACTGAGTCCTCGCATCCATCATCTATCCAAGTTTTAGGTGTTTACAGTTCCCGTATCAAATTCACCTGAACACAGACACAGGCGCTCACATTGTATCCCGTGTGGTAGTGTGGACAAGTTAACACGGACCTGGCCTCAAATCCTGGCTCTGCCCGCTGTCCTTGGGAAGTTTCTTCGCCTTTCCGTCGAATTTGCCTGGCAGCTATTTCTCTCAGGCTGGTACTGAAAGCGCCGGCTAACAGCCGAGCGGGCGGTGTGTGAGTACGACGTTTTCTCTCCCTCCCGGCTCCTTCCCCAGTGAGACGGAGAGCAGCGACTTGAATCCGAAAGGCCGCCCTGCAGACCCTCTGCTGCCTAGGCTCCAGCTTGCTACTCCTCACCCCCACCCTTGTGTCTTGGCACAGACTCTGGCGTCAGGGCCGCCAGGGATGGCCTCTTCTCCAGTAGGCTACTCCCACACTGCTGGGTGGACACGGGTTCACAAAAATAGGCATTTATTTGCTTATCAGCAGTGGAGGGGGGGGGACAAAGTGATCCAGGACAAAATCAATTACTATTTTTCATCTTTGACAAAGTAATTAAGACCGTAGTGATTGGCTAATTCCAACCGAATGGCTGGCTGCGGCGGTGATGGATGCCGATTTACCGCCTTCTCGGTGGCGGCTCCCGGGCGCCGATTATCACTCCAAACAGGCGGCCGCGGAGAGCGGGGGCGGGGGCCGGCGTCCGGAAGGCCTGAGCCTTTTTATTCTTTGGTGAGGCTCCAACCCCTGCGCTTCCCCAGCGCTGACACACACCAGTAAGCACGAAAAGCTGCCCGGGGGCCTGGCCTGGCCTCCGGCCCCCGCACTCTCTCCCTCGTCTACTCACTCCGACCCTCCTGCCCTTCTGGTGCCCCCCAACTCCGCCCCCATGCTGGCCTCAGTGCGACCCCGCTAGGCCTCCCAGCTCCAGACCGTCCCTCCGTTCTCCACGCTGCTTCTCCTTTCTAGAATCTTGCTGCCAGAGGTGGGGAGAGGTGGGGAGTAGTGCAGCCTTCCATCCACCTCCGCAGCCTTCCCTGCGCGTCACCTGCCCCTGCAAGGTCTGACGCGCAGCAGGCCCCACGAGGGAACCCAACGCACTTGGGTGGGGAGGGCGAAACGTCAGGCCTGGGGGCCGAGCGAGGGCGCGGGGCGTCACTCGTACTCAAGGCCGCTGCGGCAGGGACCGGGCGGGGAGGGGGTAGCAAGAAGGCCGACAGGACCCGGCAGCAGCTGCGCAGTCCTCCCCCCTTACGGGGACCATTGAGGTCCGTGCGCCCGGTGAACACTCAGTACTCTCGCGGCCCCGTGCGGGGGCGGCTCAAATGCAAATTTGGGAAACTGGCTGGAGCTTATCGAAGTCGTGACTAGCTCTTGGGGAGGTCTGTCCAGCGCCCGTGGGAAAGGACCTGCAGAGGGAGGCCAGCCAGGACTTAGGGGCAGGCGTCTTGGCTTCTCTCGGGGCCAGGGTCTGCTAGGCCTGCCCGCTGTGACCCTCGCACCCAGTATGGTTCCTTGGAAATTGGGCTTTTTAATTTTTTTTTTTTTTTTTGCAAGAAGCGTCCAAAAGTTCCCCCTTAGGTTCTCTCGGTGACTCTCAGAGTCCACCGTGCTTCTCCCCGCCCGCCTGAGCTCGAGCTTGCGGCCCTGCGGGATTTTCGGCCCGATCGCCCGCCCTCTCCTCCTCTAGCTGAAACCCACTGCAGCCCCCCGGAGCCCACTGAAGCCCGCTGGCTCCCTGCCTCGCCTGGATTCCCTCCGCGTAGTCCCATGGGAGGCCGTTGTGGAGCGGTTAAGAGTGCAGACTTCCTGGGGTTATCCTGGGTTCGAAAGCGACTTTCTGAGACTCAGTTTCCTCAGTTTTAAAATTGGGATAATTTCTCAAAAGCTGTTGTCAACACTAAATGAAATAAGTCATGGAAACCATTTGCACAATGGTTCAAGATTGAGAGTTCAATAAATGTTAGCTCAAAACTACAATGAAAAACGGCCTGAAACCCTCGTAGTGGCTTGGAAGGAGGGTCTCCGTAGGGAAACTATCCACCCCCAGGATACTGCAGACCACAGGTCTCCAGCCAGCTGCCCTCGGAGGGGTCAGGTGGGCGAGCCAGTGAGCAGAGAGGCATATTAGCGAGCTGGGGCAGCTCGCGAGCGGACGGGGGTGGGGGTCGCCGCAATCTGCCGCTGCAGCCTCCGCCTGCGGCAAACCCGGCTTTATCCTCCTGCCGCGTGGGGACCACCCAGCCAAGGGCGACTGCACCGACCCCAAGGCAGTGGGCCGGGCTGCGGGCCCCAGGGAAAGGACAAAGTGTTTTCCGTAGCTTCTCATCCTCGAGGCCAGGGGTTCTCCGAAACAGGCCAGCAAGCTTGCAAAGCGTTTTGGCTGAGATCTCCCGCTAGTGTCCAGCCTGCACCTTCTCTATCTATAAAAGGTGTTTTCCCTTTCTTAATGAGTATAATCTTTGCTTTGTACCGACAGGAAAGTCCATCTTTTTATCCCAGTGGTTTGCACACACCCCACCCGCCTCCACCTCCTTCAGTAAGGCAGAATGTCCCCCTTTGGCTTCCTGGTGTGTGGGGATTTGGAGGGTCTCTAAGACCCCGCGCTTCCACATCAGGCCTGACTGGCGAATTTTTATTGAAAGGGAGAATAAGAAAGAATGGATTTTCTTTGACATTGAAAGTGACCTGAGAAACCGGTCACTGTTGGAAATAATTTTCTTTTTATTTTCACCAAACGCTTCAGAGGAACTTATGAGAACAGTTATAATTTTACTAAGGATTTTCTCTTGATTGTGTTAACAGAGAAAAATAGAAATGCAAACACTAGATCTAAATTTCTAAGCGGAAACCTAGGATTCGTCCAAGACTGGTTGTCTGGGAGAGGGATGCGGGTCGGGCTGTGAGAACCTGAAGTCCGCATATGCACAGGGGACTTCATCTTTGAACATGCAGCACCCGTGGCCGCACCAGGCATTGCAAAGCCGTGGCGCTACGTGCCGACCCTTGATCGCTTTAGGAATGATACTGCGGAATCCGTTGCCTGTACATTTGGGGAAGCAGCAACGGGATCTAGTGGAAGAGAAAGACCGAGCCACGACAGTGATTTACCACCACTCCTCCCCTGCGCCCACCTCGACAACCCAATCCACTCTGTTGGCGCCTGCGTCTAGCCTTGGGCGCAGTGGGACGTGTCCTTCCCATGCTCCCCTTAATTAGAAGGAAGCAAACTTCTGTCGTCCCCTCCCGCCGGCTTCGGTTTAGTAATCAGACCCACATGAGTCACGCAGAACACGCAGCCCCCTCCCGCCCGAGTGACAACTGACCAGCGCGCTCTCGGCTGTTGTCTCTTTAAAACTCGAATCCAAGGGGATAATGATTTATCAAACTTGTATTATCAAGAAAATGTCACACGAAGGGCACCTTGCTTTGCACTGACGCAAACCTGGCCTTTCCCAAAGAGATATAGAAAGCGCCTCTCTTGCCGGAGCCAAATCCAGTCTTGTCAATAGCTGGGTTCACTCCCTCCAGATTCAATCAGTTGCCTATGTCAGACGTGGTGAGTGTTTGCTTTTGTTCCTTTAAGAGAAGAGGGGGCCGAGGGGGTGGAAAGGGCAGATTCGTTTTGGATGTTTCTTTTTGAAACGTTTTGTGTATTTTTGGGAGGCGGAGGAGGGGAGGACAATTCTGGAGGCGGTAGATATTTGTGCTTGAGAGCTTCACCTAAGCTCAGAAAGAGGTTCCTGAGGCTGTAAAAAGAACTGAGAGGTTGGTGGTGGCTCCCAACAGGCTTGATTTCGGGCACTGTTCTCGGTGCTGAAAAGCCAGATGCCGATACAGAGACGGGTCGCTCTGGGTCCTAGAGGCTACTGAGACAGAAATGCTGGCTGGAGCCAAGGTACTTAGATTTGGTGAAAATTAAGGAGTTCTGATCTGTACATTTGTGAAAAGCGGGAAGGAGGTAGACGAGAGGCCAGCAACTGAAATGAAAGTACTATGATTATTCTTACTGTATGATAATAATTATTATTATTGGTGAGGAGGTTTAGGAAGCTCTGAAAGATAACACGAGGAGAGAGAGAGAAGGAAGGAAAAACCACCTCTGGCAGTTCTTTTCATTTGAAACTGACTTGGGAGAAAGTAAATGAAAATTAGTTGTGAGTTTTTGTCCCCAAGCAAGTGTATGGGTGAGAAGGATATTAGACTCCTGCGAATAGTTATGCCTGAAAAAAGCTTTCCACATTCGTTCACCCTTCTGGGAATCTGAAAGTGAGAGTAGGTTCTGTAAGATAACAAACCTGGTTACTGCCTTGTGTTTTAAGTCTGGTTATTATCCCTGTTATTGTTGTGTTTTTCTTTTTTTCTTTTGTAATTTTGATGGTGATCTTTATCTACGCCTTTGCTACCTGGCGGCCGGGGTGGGTTTTGGAGCGCTCGGATTCGCACCACCGATTTGGCCTCCAGCACGCGCAGGTGCCAGGGCATCAGCTTTGTGGTCGCAGCTTGTCTATCGCTTATAAAAGAAAAAAAAAAAAAAAAAAAGGCAATGTGCATTGTTGAATGACAAAGGAAATGGGGCGGAAAATTAAAGAATCTTTCCACAATGGTGATGGGGACGCAGGCATCCTACAGCCGTGATGTGAAATCCAAACAGGGCCGGGAACGCATGGCTGTAGGGCTATTTCTGTCCTCTGCTTTTCCCCCAGCCCAAAACATTTCTGTCTCCTTTTTAGTTCGCCCTCTATCAGGGAGGAGAATATTGCTTCTTTAGGTCACTTAGGTATTCAGAGACAGGCAAACTGATAAATATTGCTTGCAGTATTTTATTGTCAAAAGAAAAAAGAAAAGATTCCAACTTGCACCCCCAGATGTGTCTGGACCTGAGTTGTGAACATCATCTGCAGATATAGATACAGGTATTTTTTAAAGGTGCCTTGACTTTATTTTTTGCACGAACTTGACGTTGTGTTTGCAGGATTGCGGTGCTCCCAAGGAAATGAGTAAACAACCAACCAACAGCTTGGAAGCGGCGGCGGCGGCACCGGGTCACCCGCAGGGCCTGTGCGCACCCAGGACGAGCCCGGAGCAGGAGCTACCCGCGGCTGCCGCGCCACCGCCCCGTGTGCCCAGGTCCGCTTCCACTGGCGCCCAAACTTTCCAGTCTCCAGACGCACGAGCCTGCGAGGCAGAGCGGCTGGGAATGGGCGCTTGCAAACTTAGCCCACGGGCGCCGGCGGCCTCTGCGGCTCTGCCAGACTTGAGCGAGGCGCACGGCGCGCAGGCCGCCCCGCCGACTGGGGGCGCCGGGCCCGGCAACGCGCTGCACTGTAAGATCACCGCCCTTCGCGGCCCGGAGAGGGATGTGAACGTGAGTGTTGGCAAGGGTACCCTGGAGCGGAACAATACCCCGGCCGTGGGCTGGGTGAACATGAGCCGGAGTACCGTGGTGCTGGGCACGGATGGAATCACGTCCGTGCTCCCAGGCAGCGTGGCCAGCACTGCCGCCCAGGTAAGCTGGGTGCTCTGGGCCCGCGCCGCCTCCTGCTGTCTAGCCGCGTGCGAGGCGAGCTGCGCCGCGGCGGGTGCACGTGTGCTGATGGGGAGATGGGCTGGCAGTGCCAGGCAGATGGCGGGAGGAAGCTTGGGGCTTTGGAAGCTCGCACTGCGCTGAGGTCGCCAGTTCAGGGCTGCACCGGGTACGCGGAGGCTGCGGTGATTCTGCCAGAGGGGTCGGAACCTCACGAGCTGCCCGCTAAGTGCCCCTTGGGAGACTCGGTGACAATAGGAATCTGAAGGCAGACACGTTAAGCAGTGGAGGCAGATAGATCCTCTATGCAGGCATGACTCCTCTTCCTGCCAATGACTGGGTCTTTAATTAATTAATTAAAAATACAAAGAAAAGCCCGGGGTGGTGGGGAACAATAGTTTACAGTCCCCTAGCCCTTTGCACTGAGAATAACATCATAGAAGAATTCATTCAATGAAAGATCGGTTCACTGAGAGGCTACTGAAGTCTAAGCTTCAGAACCCTGTTATTTGCATTGACCCTCCAAAAGCCTTGTACCCAATTTGTCATCATAATTTTGTATTATTTTTTCTTGAAGAGGACCTACCTCAACCGTATAAGCTTCAGGTCCCACACACCTGGATCCATGCCTGCATTTGACCGCTCAGCCAGAGGCATGAATAGCCCACAGAGCTAATGCCCATCCTGGGTTAGGGATAAGGCACCCTCCCCAGTACCAGCAACTCTAGGTATTCCTGGTGGCCCCCTCCCCTACACAGGCCTTTGTCTTCTATTTTCCTCCAGTCTTCCCCTCTTCTCTGATCTCATTTTTCCTCCGTCTTTGTTTCACCCACTCCAGCTCTACCCTTTTCCCTTGCCTGCCTTCTGCTACTTCCCACACACTTGGCATGTGTCCAGCAGTCAGGGCCTGGGCCAGGACATCCCCCTGTGTAGGATGCAGGGCATATCCAGCCCTTCTGTCCTGAATCTCTCGAGTGTTTGCCCACACACACACCACACTCCATCACAGGCCCCCATAGCAGGAGTTCAGCCGTTAGAATAATTAGAAATAAGCACAAACATAGGCTCTTCTGCTTGCCCTTGCTTTTGGGGTCCATATCTGGAGCATTAGTCTGTGTGTATTAACTGCCTCTGAGAGCATGTACCGAAACAGTGTGTCCCCAGGTGGAGGCAGAAAATTTGTTTTCAGTGCCTTACTTAACCTCTGCACTGCGGCAAAAGGAACTGGAACTCCCGCCCTTCTTAGCCCTGGAAGGATTGGAAGGTGGTGGTGAAGGGGACTAGAGGATCACAGGGGGAGAGAGGTGTCGGGAGGGTGTTAAAGATAAGAAGCTTCCTCTGGCCCTTGGGCTCCTAAAGATGCAGACCAAGCCCTGCCCTTGCCTATTTTCAGCCCTGAGCATCTTTCAGATTCTTGTCTTCCTAACACCCACCCTTTTCCCTCCCCAAGCCTGCCACCCCTCCTAGCAGCTGCTGCTTTATCCTTCACAGCCCGCAGAACGGTGTGGGACATCCCAGGGTACTGACGTAGGAGGTGGAGTGTGACTAAGGAGGTGGAAGCTGTGCACTGGTGTGTATCCCAGGAAGCTTTGTGTAGTGTCCAGGTGTCCTGCATACTTTCAGAGTTCATTTGAGGTGACCTCACCCCCAGATCTTTCTGCTTTGTAGTGAGGCATTCCAGAACCAGATACTGCCCCCCAAAAGTATATTAGAGTGAGCTGGGAGAAGTGAGACCCAAAGATTCATAGACTGCCAGAGCTGGAAGGTGTCTCAAGGAGACAGTTATTCTAAACCTCTCATTTTACAGATGGGGACACAGAGGCTCAGAGAGAGCAAGTGTCTTGTCTGTGGTTACCCAGCTGGTTAGTAGTAAAGTTTAGACTAGAATCCAAGGTTTTAGATGCCCTAGCTCTTACCACACCTCATTCTCTATCCCCCCTCCCGTCTTGTTTTACCCTTAAGTCTCCCTCCTGCCCATCTCCCTTGTCCCAGTGCTGAAGGGTGCTCCCTTAAATTAGCCTACCAGGCAGCTTCCACCTGCAAGGCATTGACAGAGAAAATGAGGCAAGGGCTCTGGCTGGTTTCAGACATTGCAGCTCTCTTTCTGGTCTTGGCACTGACTCCAGAGGAAGAAAGAGCTGAGGAAGAGGTGCAGGGAGGGTTTTATTGGGGGGAGGGGTTGACTAGCGACTTGCTTGCTCAAGACTCTAGGCATGATATTGGGGGCCTGCTTGCCAAACGAATTCTTGGTGAGGGATTAGGGATGGGGGGGGGAGGGCTGCTTGCAATCAACCTACCAGTTCAAGGTTTTGGGAGAGCTGCTTGCTGGTGTACCCTGACTGCAGGATTGGGAAAGAGGGACTCGGGGTTGTTTAAGATGGATCTTCAGATCAGAACAGGGGTTCTGCTTGCTGTAAGACCCTCAGTGCAGGATTGAGAGGTGGGGCCCTGCTTGTAGAT
The DNA here is from genome assembly GCF_000243295.1 of Trichechus manatus latirostris. NCBI lineage: Eukaryota > Metazoa > Chordata > Mammalia > Sirenia > Trichechidae > Trichechus > Trichechus manatus. Next base: position 12,644,414 of record NW_004443942.1, read on the forward strand.
GCATCCTCTGTTCAGAATTTGGATCCTGCTTGCCGATGCATCCTTGGTTGAAAAGTGGGGGCCTGCTTGTGGGAAGGACCCTCATCGGGGGGAGGGGCGGAATGCGGCCTGCTTGCAACAGCCCCGGGGCTGTTATCCAACAATGTGCTTTTCCGCCCCCAGGAGGACGAGCAAGGGGATGAGAATAAGGCCCGAGGGAACTGGTCCAGCAAGCTGGACTTCATCCTGTCCATGGTGGGGTACGCAGTGGGGCTGGGCAATGTCTGGAGGTTTCCCTACCTGGCCTTCCAGAACGGGGGAGGTATGGCTTTTCCGCTCTTTCCGCCTGCGGCGAGGTGGGGCGGGAACTCTCGGGTTGGGGGGAACTTGGAACCCAAGGGGGGGGTCCGGGAGGGGCGGCTCCAGGCAGCCTCCTCACACACCAGCCCGGATTCCCTGTTGCCAGGGCATAAGTACGAAGCCGGAGGGCAGGAGCAATTGACTCTAGATTCCGAAGGCTTCTACCTGGAGATGGGGTGCAGGAAAGGGGTGGGAGCAGGTGGTTCCCCATTGGCCCATCTTGGGGGGCTAGATCCGGAGGCGAGTGGGCATTGACTCAGGGAAGTTCAAACTCCTAGCGGTCAAGTATTTCAGGGAGCAGCTGCCCTCCGCGCACTTAAACGACCTTAGAGCCAGTAGCTGTGCAGTCCTGGAGCTCCGAATTAAGGACTTTTTAAGATGATAAGCTGGAAACCCAATACTTTGAGACTGGGTGCTCGGGTCAAGCGGAGCGCAGAATGCAGGCGAGCGGGGAGGTGCGATGAGGGGAGCAGCTGGGATGGTGCTCTCGCAGGTCTCAGGCTGGGATGGAAACCTCTCAGGAGCACCCAGAGACATACCTTCTTGGGTACAAGCAGGACATATTTTAACTTCAGCAAAATCGTTTAGCAAAAACGGTTTTCGTTTCATTCGTCCTAACGGGATGGAAGAACCTGCTTTTGAAGGAAAACCGTTTCCGGAGATGGGGAAGACGCCAGTTAGGTACTCTCCAGCCGCCTGGCTATTAGGATCCTGGCTGCTGGAGTTTCCCATTGAATCTTTTCTGTACCCACGAGGAAGGACCCAACACATTCAAGGCCCCCTTTGCTCGCTTTTTCCTTGGGCAGCTCGCCCCACATTAGCTAAAGACAACAAAGCCGCCCTCTAGGAGTTTGCACCTAGAGATCCCTCCACAGCTTCTCAACCGAACCAAAGGGACCCGAAACGCGCCCCCTCACCGTGTCGTGTCTGACAGCTTACGTTGTCCTCATTGTTTGTCTCGTGTGTCCGCTCCAGGAGGAGTTTGGTGCACAGGAATGAACAAGTAGGTGTCGCACCGGCGAACCTCTCCCGCATCATAGGACTATTAAAACGGAAAAATTTGTGACTGCCCCGCCCTCAATTCCAAATTAAAATACGTTGACAAGTACTTCTGAGGACCATAGAGCACAGCGTTTGCAATTAGGGGTGCCCTGGAAACAGAGGGACCTGTGCTGGCCACGCGACTCTAGGCGCCCCAGCTGGAGGCTTCCGCGTGGTTTCCGCAGGGAGTCCCCAGAAAATGGGTGCGGGAAGTGGGCCGCAGGAGCTATGATGTGGCTTTTAGTGACTGCAGGGAGAGCGGCTCTTCACCCTTGATTCTCGGGGTGAGTGTGGGTCCCCGGGCTGGCGGGATGAAAAGGAGTACTAGCCAAGGGTATTTGGCCCGAGAAAGTGCTCCTGCTTTGCTCGCCAGGGATCTACAAAGTGCGGAGCCACGCACTAGGCGAAGCGGTTCCGCTTCCCGGGGCCCGGGCGCAGCCAGGCGAGGGGAGGAGAGAGGCAGTCCTTTTCCGCACTGCGGCTCTGGGGCCTACAGCCCGCAGCCCGCAGCCCGCAGCCCGCAGCCCGCAGCCCGCAGCCCGCAGCCCGCAGCGCGGCGTGGAGAGCTCGCCTCCTCCTTCCCGGGAGCAAGAGAGAATTGTTGGACAATCCACTTCTCTTCTCAAAAACCCCGCCCGGAGAGGAAAAAGCAGGATTCCCGTTTTTATTCTCCTGGAGAGGAAAAAGCGGAATTCCCGTTTTTACTCCCTTCCCTCTTGGAGAACCCCTGGGCGGCAAAGGTCCCTTCGCTGGGACAGGAAGTTGAGAGAAGGGTGAGCAGAAAAGGCGGGCTAGCGAAAGACCAGCACAGTGCTTTGGGCTCTGGCTATTTTTGTCCTGGAATTGACTCTGACCTATTAACAGCCCTTGCTGGTCAAAACCTTTTCAAAAATCATCACTATTCCCCTGCCTCCTCCCAAACAACTTCCAAGAAGCCTGAAGGGAAAGAACCCTAGAAAATGCTTAGCAAGTCTGTGGAGGCCTATCAGGTACTATTGCCCTAGGCTGAGTATTCCACGGGATAAAGAGATGAAGGATGAACTAACGTTGATTTCAGACTAGACGAGACATCCACATGAGTACTGTTAAGTGATCAGTGCCTGGAGAAAGTATTGTGGGCGGACAGAATGGAGACTTCTTGGAGGAGAAAGCATCTGAGTTGACCTAGAAGGATGGGAGGGACTTCACCTAAGGAGAAGGAAGTCGAATGTGTGATGGAGGTGGTGGTGGGAGAGGGATGAGTACTGGGGGTCTGTCTGGCAGAGGAGGCCTAACCTGGTTGGCCAAAGGTATGCAGGTAACTTGGGTTACTGTGGGGGAGCATTCTGGAGTCCAGCTGAGCAGATTTGAGGTCCTTGGAGGGCTCAGGCTCTGAGGAGATTCCACCAAATCTGACTCCCATAGTGAGTCAAAGGCATTGAGTTGCTGAATCTTGAAAGGGCTTAATTTTGGGAAACCGAAGTACTATAATAAGAAAAACAAACAAACAAACAAAAACACCAACCTACCACCACACAACTCCTAGTACCTGTGGAAAATTGAAATAAGAAGTGTGTTTGCATGGGCACTCCCACACGTTTTGGAGGAGGGCTCTTAAATGTCTGTGGGTACCTGTTGTTGAGCATGAATATCAGAAGCTTCTTCAGAAAAGGAGCTAAATTGTCCCTGTAAGTTCATTGAGAGGGAGCTCAGCCCCCAGCCCAGAGGACTGTGCCCCAAGGTGGGCCAGAGCCCTGCCTTCACCTCCCAGGGCTCTCACTTCTCACTCTCTCTTTCCAAGGTGCTTTCCTCATCCCCTACCTGATGATGCTGGCTCTGGCTGGGCTGCCCATCTTCTTCCTAGAGGTGTCACTGGGCCAATTTGCCAGCCAGGGACCAGTGTCTGTGTGGAAGGCCATCCCAGCACTACAAGGTGAGTCCACTCGGCCTCCCAGCTCCTCAGGCCTTACCCTGCCCTATGTCACCACTCAGCTTTGCCCCAGGGTGGGCGACCTGCTTTTGTGAGCAATAGAACTCACTCATTCCTTCTTTTATTTGATTGACTCCACTTTGCCTCCCCGCTCCCCAGAATGGCACAGGACGACCCACTTGTTCAGTTCCTAGCTGAATGTCTCAATGTCCCCAGTAGACATAGAGTCTACTCCACTATAAGCAGATCCATCTGTAAAAGGGAGTCAAGACCTAGTTCCCCCACCCCCCTTTACCCAACTATAAGAATTTTATAGGCTTTGGGATGGAATGAGCCCCTGGAATTTTTGCTTCCACAGGCTGTGGCATCGCGATGCTGATCATCTCTGTCCTAATAGCCATATACTACAATGTGATTATTTGCTACACACTTTTCTACCTGTTTGCCTCCTTTGTGTCTGTGCTGCCCTGGGGCTCCTGTAACAACCCTTGGAACACACCAGAATGCAAAGATAAAACCAAACTTTTATTAGGTAAGTTTGGGTATACCAGCTTTAGGGGGTGTGTGTGTGTTCTGAACTATTCATTCTTTCATTAAATAATGATTAACTGAACAAATATTATGCATTCTAGGCTCTATGATATGAGCTGGGGGCAAGGAGATTAAAACAAACAACCAAACAAGCTTAGTTCTAACTTTTAGAGCTGATGAACTAGGGGAAAAAAAAAAAACCATTGCTGTCAAGTCGATTTCCCATAGGGCTTCCAAGGAGCACCTGGTGGATTCAGACTGCCAACCTTTTGGTTAGCAGGTCATAGCTCTTAACCACTGTGCCTCCAGGGTTTCCCACGACCTAGAGCAGGGATGTTTGTTAAAAATGTAGGTTCACAGGCCCACCTGTTAGTCTGATATATTAGATCTGGGTGGGGCTGGAAATTTGCATTTTAACAAGACCCTCTAGTATCTTACTACTCAAAGTGTGTTCCTCAGAGCAGCAACAGCATCCATCACCTGGAAGCTGGTTAGAAATGCAGAGGCCCTACCCCAGCCTTCCTGAATGAGAATCTTCATTTTAACAAGATCCCCAGGTGACTTGTATGCATGCTGCAACTGAAAAGCAATGCTCTAGGTCCTAGACCAAGCCCACCTGGGGAGTCAGGGCACATTCCTGGAAGAACATTCCAGATCTGAAATCGATCGGTACTTGAGGACTTGTTTGGAGGGAGAGGGGGGCTATCAGCTTGCTGATTTAGGGACAAAGGAATGAATGTGAAGAGGAATAGGGTAGATACGTCTGAAAGGCTTTCCTGTCTATAAGGCATCTCTGCCACTGTGTGTGTCTCTGGATCAAGTAACTTCTCTCTGGATCTCAGGTTTCCTCATCTGAAAATTGGAAATAATATTATTGTTTACCCAACCTACCTCATGGAGTTGCTGTAAGGAGAAAATGAAATAAGGGATATGATAGCAGTTGGAAGAGTATGAAATTGTCTAAATAGAAGGTATATAAGGAGCCCTGGTGGCGCAGTGGTTAAGCACTCAGCTGCTAACCAAAAGGTCGGCAGTTCAAACCCACCAGCCACTCGCAGGAGAAAGATGTGGCAGTCTGCTTCCGTAAAGATTGCACCCTTGGAAACCCTATGGGGCAGTTCTACTCCATCCTATAGGATTGCTATGAGTTGACTTGACTCGATGACAATGGGTTTTAGAAGATGCTAATACTAGTCATCTTTGAAGGCTCTGGTCATTTTTACGGGAACCTGTAAGCAGGTAGTTTCTGCTTTCTCCACAGATCTGTTATTATCCTTAAGCTGGGTTCGTCCTGAGAGCAGCATCCTGTGATCTTTATATGATGGGCTCTTAATGTTGGCCCCTTAAGCCAGCTCTTTTCCCCTGCAGTCTGCAGACCTAGCATATTATCTGACCCTTTGAGTGTGTTAAGAAGCAAAGGTGAATTCTTCCCTCCCATACCCCCAGAACTTATTCACATATCTAGAGACAGTAACTCATACTGGAGTATTTTTACACACACACACACACACACACACACGTATATATATGCCATACCGAGCCTCCACCTAGAGAGGCTTTAAATAAGACTGAAAGAGAACTAAAACTAGAGACACTTGCCCATTAAATTCCAGTCCAACTCCATGCACTTAGAAGAGCTCAGGAATGGGGAGGAGTGGGGATTGGTCAGGGTTCCCAGGTATATGGTTAATGAGTGGTATGACTAAGTACCCCTTAGTCTCTCTGGGCCTCAGTGTCCTCATCTTAATCTCAGTGGTGATGGTTTCTTAGGTTTCAGTGGTTCTCAACCTTGGCTGCTGCACATGGGAATCACCTGGGGGAACCAACAAATCAAAACATCACTCAGGGCCAATGCCAGACCGATTAAATCAGAATCTTTTGGGCTGGAGCTTAGGTTTCTGTCATTTTTAAAATTCTCCAGGTGCAACCAAGGGAGAACCACCGGGCTGAAGTTTTCCCACATTCCTTAATTAGGCTGCCCTTAACCATTCTTGGAATGGAGTGCCTCATCTTTGCATTCCCTGTTGGGCGTGGTGGTCAGCTCTGCAGAGCTGCTTTCTAGGAGAATTCCACTTGGTAGCTGTTCATAGATTCATAATGCCTTCCTGAAGGGGGTTTCCATATTAGGCAAAGTGCATTTTCCGGAGTGTGGGGCCTGGAATAGAGAAATACCTCAAGATTGTAGGTCATCCTGGAGCCCTCTTGCCCTTTCCAGATTCTGCCTGGGAGGGAGGTCACTTTCCAAGGGAGTGCCTGCTGGAGGGGTGCTGTTGCCTTGACTAAGGCCCCATGGGACACTTCCCTGAGGACTTCCCTCAAGGACTACCTGGGTCATGGCAGTCAGTGGCCCTGCAGCTGTCCTCACCAGGATCGATAGTGCTTCAGAGATGTCATCCTCATCTACTCACAATATCCACTAATATTTGTGCAGCATCTTAACATTTAATAATAACTAGTGTTATGTGCTACATGCCAAGTACCATGTTAAACCCTTTTACATGTGTTACCAATGTTAAGATACATCACAAGCTATATGTGGGTTCTGTTATTACTTCCGTTTTACAGATGAGAAAACAACGCTTAAGGCCATGGAGTTAGCTGTGTGGCAGACCCTGGGATCTGAACCCATGTTTGCCTGTCTCCCAAGGCCATGGTCCTAACCACCAAGCTAAATGCTTCCCCAATTTACAAGACAGATTCATAAACACTATCTCCTTTATTCCTAACAACAGCCCTGTGAGTTCCAAAGGACATGATCACTTCTTTGCAGGTGATGAAGTGGACTCTGAGGCTTAGACAGAAAGAAGTGTCAGGCTGTAAGTACACAGGTAGACCACCACAAGGATTTGGGTCTCATGGCCCCTGATCCTCCACTCTGTCCAGGGTTCTTGAAGAGTCCAGCAAGTTCATCTCCACCAGTCCCAGCAAAGTGCCATCAGTTTGGGTGTTCCCTAACTGGTATTTGTGGTTGAGATTCTATTAGGTAAAAAGGAAGCTGATCTGAACAGAAGTTTGACTTAATAATTCCACTTCCGTGAATCTATCTTAAGGGGTAATCAGAGATGCAGGTAAAAACTATACAAGATTGTTCATTGCAGCTGTATTTTAAAATATTGCAAAATATTATAAACATTTAAATGTGTGACAAAATGCAAATAATTATTGAATAATTCCATGGATCAAATAAATTATGGTGACTCCATAAAATGAAGTATTCTACAGTCACTAAAAATGAATATTCATAAACAGGTGCTCGGTGGCACAATTTCTCTTTATCTTATGGGAAATAAAGAGATAGGGATTTTTAAAAATATTCATAAAAAATCCTCACTATAGTATGTTAAATGTAAAAGGTGGATACAGATTTCTAGTACAATTTGTATATGAATAGAAAACATATAGCAAGGTAATATACAAAATGTTAACAATGGTAGATTTGGGGCCATTTTCTTTTTATTTTCTACATCTTCCATTATGTACGTCACTTTGAGGAGTAAGGTACACCTGACCCAAGCCGTGGTATTTTCAATTGCCTCATATGCATGCGAAAGCTGGACAATGAATAAGGAAGACCAAAGAAGAATTGATGCCTTTGAATTACGGTGTTGACAAAGAATGTTGAATTCTGGCATGGACTGCCAGAAGAAGGAACACATCTATCTCAGAGGAAGTATAGCCAAAATGCTCCTTAGAAGTAAAGATGGCCAGACTTCTTCTCATGTAGTTTGGATGTGTTAACAGGAGGGACCAGTCCCTGGAGAAGGATATCATGCTTGGTAAAGCAGAGTGTCTGTGAGAAAGAGGAAGACCTTCAATGAGATGGACTGACACAGTAGCTGCAACAATGGCCAAGGACCAGGCAGTGTTTCGTTCTGTTGTACGTGGGGTCACTACGAGTCGGTCATGTATTTATTTTATAGTCAGAGAAAAAACAAACCAGTTGCCATCAAGTAGATTCTGACTCATGGTGACCCCATATATGTCAGAGTAAAACTGCCCCATAGGGTTTTCAATGTCTGAGTTTTTGGAAGTAGATCTCCAGGCCTTTCTTCTGAGGCAAATCGAAACTCCAACCTTTCAATTAGCAGCCAAATGCATTAACCATTTGCACCACCCAGGGGTATATGTATATATATATAGTTTTTTGTATGTGCGTATATATATACATACATGCATATATATATGTATATACACACACACATACATACATATATATATATAGACTCCTGGTGGCACAGTGGTTAAGAGCTCAGCTGCTAACCAAAAGATCTGCAGCTGGAATCCACCAGCTACTCCTTGGAAACCCTATGGGGCAGTTCTACTCTGTCCTATAGGGTCTCTATGAGTCAGAATCAACTCAGTGGCAATGGATTTGGTTTTGTTTTTTTGAGTCAATCCTGACTCATAGCAACTCTATAGGACACAGTAGAAATCCCCCGTCAGGTTTCCAAGGCTGTAATCTTTACAGAAGCAGACTGCCACATCTTTCTCCCATGGAGCGGCTGGTGAGTTCAAACTGCTGACCTTTCAGTTAGCAGCAGAGAACTGCGCAAAAAAAAGAAAAAAAGTTGTTGTGTTTACTTGGCCAGGCATGTGGATGGGGTACAAGAGGCAGAGAAGACCTTGTCCCTGGCCTTGTAGATTTTCCACTCTGCTTATGACTCAGGAAACATGAAAGGCAGAATAAAGACATTACCTAGCTAAGCTCCTATTTGACTGGTACAAACCATGCAAACGATGAAGTTCTGAGCAGAGAGAGATAACGGACATTTTTCACCCTGATTATTCCCTGGGACATATGGACAGGCTGGGCAGATCTTACCTTATTCTCAGCCAGTGCTTTAAAATTTGTTTTGCTTGTTTGTTAAAAAATGAGGTATCAATTTCCACTCTTCTTTGCACAGACCCTCCAGTTTTCTTCTATGTTGTCTGTATACGAGTGTGTTCCGTTACAGGGTCCAGGCTGCCCTGTGTGGAAGTATTGGTCCTTTGGGGTCCTGTGGTGACTTAGCAAGGATGATGGTGACCTGACTTGCAGCTACACAGATGGCTTTATAGCCCCCCTGCTCTGCTGGACAGGTTGGAGTCCAAACAACAAATGTCCCCAGGCTCTCTCCCAGATGGACATTCTGAGCAAGGCTTAGTTAGGAAACGGAAAAACTCCTTCCACCAGCGCGGTGTTGTGCAGATGAACTTCCACGTTAACCCTCTCCTTCACAACTCCATAACCACCCATATCATACGAAAGCCAGGCAAAAGAACTGTTACCAGGAGAGAGGATAAATCGCCTGCCAGTGTGACCTTTGGAAACCCTGGTAGTGTAGTGGTTAAGAGCGACGTCTGCTGACAGAAAGGTTGGCAGTTCAAATCCACCAGGCACTCCTCGGAAACTCTCGCTATTGAGTCGAAATCAACTTGATGGCACAGGTTTGGTTTTGGTTTTATTGTGATCTTCAGTGACAGTAGGGAATGTTTGTCCCATGCCCCTCAGCACTGCTAATGGCAAACTACCTGGAAGCTCTACATAAACATGCAGGTGCAGTATACCTGCTCCGGCCCCCAGAAGGAAGCCCAGGCTGCAGTGGGGAGAGGTTGAGTTAGCCACAGATTTCCAAGGTGTAGATTGTGAGAGAGACTATCTTCTTTAGGGTGACCC
>NW_004443942.1:12660283-12661356 GCF_000243295.1 Trichechus manatus latirostris
TTAAAGCGTGGAGTAGTTCAGAAGGTCAGGGTGCTATGGAATTGTTGACTAAGTGGTTTACTTAATTGCGGGTGGGTAGGGATGAAAAGATCCTTTTCATTGCTTGAGAAATATGGTACCCAAAGTTTTGTGTTGGAGCTCAGTCCCGTTCCACCCCTTGGCTAGTCCTACTGAACTCTTGAGCCCAGGTCACTCCAGGGTTTGAGACTGTGTCTGCACCACAGGGCTTGGGCATCCCTGCTCTGAAGATCATGTTCATGAGCTGCGGAACATCCTCTCTAGAGGTCCCTCACTAGCTGGCTGGAGAACAACTCTCCCAGCTAGACCAGGAGTGATGCTGCTGCCTTCCTTTCCCGCAGCAGGTCAGAGGTTTGTGGGCCGTCCTTTCACCATCATGCAAAGTCTGGATTCTGGCTGCCCCTTTGTTCAGGTTCACAAGGTAATTGGAGTCACAGAAAAACACAGACTTACAGGCTCAGCAGTTCCATACAGGATATGTGGCTAGATTTTTACACAGTTGAACGGATTGCCTGAATCAGTTCTCAGGCCTCAAGGAAGATGACTGAAGATGCCCTCCTGTCCTCAGGAGTGAGGTTGCCCCGCTCACCTGCCTGCCCCAGGGATGTGGGGGTTGCCAGGTAGGTCAGGACTTCTCCGGCATCTGCACAGGTTGCCAGCAGCTGCGCCAGATGACCAGCAGCCCCCTTCTGTTGGCAGCTGGTTGTCTGTCTGTGAATATGTTTCTCCAGTAAGGTCCAGCCAGCCCTGCTTTTACATTTTAGCCAACCTCAGCCTCAGACCATGCCCAACAGAACTTGAACGAAAGTGCAGAGCAGCATATTTAGTCAAGACTAAGCAGTTCCCACTATGTAGTAATTTTTTTAAATTTAAAATTATATACATGCTGAGTACATTCTCATAAAAGAGTAGTGCAATATAGCAAAAGCAGAAAAACCATCCTTGACAAGATAGAGTTTCTATTAGTGACCTTAGATAGATAAACCAACCTTGCTAATGCCTGTTGAGGGGCTGTATGGGGATCCCCCGATGCTGTTGGATTTGTTGCATGCCTC
>NW_004443942.1:12663007-12663873 GCF_000243295.1 Trichechus manatus latirostris
TTTACTAATAAATGAAAAGCAAATTCTCTTTATTTTAGCTATTTCAGGAGTCCTCAGTTTCTTTATTTCTAAAATTAAAGCAAGTAGACTGGATGATGTTTAGGTCCCCCTAGCTCTACCATTGTTCTTGCTACACAATTACCAGGTGAGCTTAGGGGCTACTTTTCCTCCCTGGCCTCAGTTTCCCCTTCTGTAGAACGAGGACTGGGATTAGGTCACCCATTTTGGCTCTGAATGAGTATTACAAGACTGGATAGATTGTTTTTCTGAGGAAGCAGGAAGATGGGAAAAGTTAACACGACCCTTATAACAATGTCCGGAGTGCACCCAGGTTTCCTGGACTCCTTGCCTTTCGCAGCTTGAAACTGAGCTTGGGATGGGGGTTCCATGTTCCAAGAGGCCCAGCCAAGCGGTTGCTCAGCAAGAGTAGCCAAGTATTTGCTCAACCACAGTCTCACTGGCAGGACTGTCACAGCAAAGTAAGTACCTTTATTCCCATTTTATAGATAGGGAAGCTAAGGCTCATCAACGTCGAGTAAATGCACTGAGGTCATACGTTTTTAGGTGGCAGTGGTGGGATTTGAACCCAGGTTTGTCTCATTTTAATACCTAGACTCTCTCCATTGCATGACATTCTCTTTCAAGGAGAGGACATTAGGAGTAGATGGAAAATTCAGAGTTATGGAGTCAACATCTGCAAAGAGTAGGGAAACAGTACCCCCACCATGAATCAGAGCCCCTGTGCTCTCACTTGGCTCTGGTGTCATTTGCTGTGTGACTTCGGGCACGTCACGGGTTGGATCTGGGCCTCATTTTCCTCATCTGCAAAATCAAGGCTTAGAATAAATATTTCTAAGATCCCTTCT
>NW_004443942.1:12664253-12718070 GCF_000243295.1 Trichechus manatus latirostris
TGAATCATACTTTAATCTCCTGCCCTGGGCCATGCAGACATTAATTATGGAGCATTATTTAGAAGCTCAGGTGAATGCGCTGCTCAAGCTGCTCATTAGAATGGACTCCTTTGTGCTGAAATTCCACGAACACTGTCATTTCTAAGCAACAGAGATCTCCTTCTCCAGCAGCAAGATTAGCTTGATTGCTCTCATTTAGGCCCTGAGGAGACAAGAATGGAGGATTGTTTCCTCTGAGACCGAGCCCTTCCAGCAGCTAGAATTCCAGAGGCAGGAGTGACCAGCAGGCAGCCTGAAGGTCAAAGGCGGCCCATCTGACCTCAGGGGCTGCTCTGCTTGAGAGTTATGGCAATATAACAAAGCTAACCTAATTAGCTAGCACAGGCTGGTGGGATCTTATCACCTGTTCAGGGCTCCTGGCCTGAGGGGCTGTGCAAGGTATCAGGCCACCAGGCTCTGATCAACTAGTCATTGTCACTCCTGCCAAGTGTAACTCATTACTGTTCAAGTTTATTTCCTCCAACAGTACATCCTGAGACAGGTGTGTTCCGAAGCGCCCTGACACAAAGGGAACTAGCTGTGTATAAAGCCTCCATGTACACCTGACTCACATTTGAGGCATCCCCAGGGCTTAGAAGCCAAAATGTGGACCCTCTCAGTTCACATCATTGTGTACAAAATGGATGCAGCATCCACACACCAGGGCCAGGACCTGGGGGAGGCCAACCAGGTGCCTAGGGTGCAGAGTTTAAGGAGACGTTCATTCGCAGGTTCCTGCAAGTGCAGAGTTGCCACCTGAGAGTGAGTGCCTCCTTAAATTTGTGCCTTAAGTGCTTCACTTGCCTCACCCTAGTCTGGGCCCTGCCACACACTCATTTCTGATCATGTGGCCCATAACATGACATTAGTGGAAAGAGTGTAGGCTTTGGAGTTAGAAAGCTTTAGTATGGACCTTGGTTCAAGCTGGGTGACCTTGAGTGAGGTATTGAACCCCAGTGAGATGCTAACCTGAGCCTCAGTTTTCTCCTCTGCAAAATGGGATTAATAATACCTGGTCCACAGAGGGAGATCCGGAAACAGTCATGTTTAAACAAGTCTCCAACAGTCAAGTGGGAACAGTTGTCTCAGCTGATTAGACAGGTACCAGTCTTGGGGATTTCCTGCTGCAGGCCCCTGCTGCTGTCTAGATCATCTCCTCTCCCTTGCCTCCTTTTTCCTTCCTAACTTCCTCACCGGACTGGTGGTCAGGGGCTGGAAGGGATGCTCCTTAGTTGTTCCCATGCCTACACCGTACTCTCTTGGTGGGATTGGGGAAGTCAGACTGGTTAGGGCAATGCCCTGCACTTGTACCATTTTCTCTCCCCTGCCCCATCTCGTGGCTGGGACACCAGCCTGGAACAGCCGGGGGGCTGGGTGATTTTCCCATGAGATGTCAGATGCCCTGCAGCTTTATAACATTCGTCTGTAGAGGGGCTTTGCTTACCTTTCAGACTTGAAGGGGAAGGAGAGAGGCAGGTTTGGCAGGAATAGGAGGGAGCTAGCTCCTGTTCCTTCCCACTCCTCAATCCCTAGCAATGCACGTTCTTCAGGTCCAGGAGCAGGGGAGAGACTTTGGCCTGCTCTCCTGTGGGGCAGGGAAGAGGCAAACCCTGTTTCAAGGTGGTAGCAGTGGAGAGGAAAGGAGGCCAGCCCATCCTGGGTCTACAGACAGAAAGAATTTGACCTTGACTGAGTAACTGAGTTTAGAGGAAAAAGTAACTCCTAATCTTTCCCTTACGTCTGCTAACCAAAACGTCAGCAGTTTGAATCCACCAGGCACTCCTTGGAAACTCTATGGGGCAGTTCTACTCTTTCCTATAGGGCTGCTATGAGTTGGAATCTACTTGATGGCAACGGGTTTAATTTTTACCTACTTACAGCCTTCCTAATTGCAATTGATGGCAGCTCCACCCTTTAGTTGCTGAGGCCAAGAATTTTGGAGTCATCGTTGACTCCTTTCTTTCTCTCACACTACACATTAAAGCTGCCAGGAAATTCTCTTGGCCCTTCCCACAAAATACATCTGGTGTCTGACTGTTTCTCACCACCTTCTCTGAAAACACCTTGCTCTGAGCCACTGCCATCTCTTGCCACGGCCTCCTAGCAGCTGTTCCTGCTTCTACCCATGCACCCCTGCAGTAGACTCAACATAGCAACTCAGGTGGCTGTTACCCTGTGAAAACGTTAGATCCATGTTACAAATGCATGCAGTAGCTCCCCATCTCCCACAGAGTAATGGCCAAAGTCCTTATAATGCCCCATGGATGCTATATGATCTGCCCATCCCTCAACCCCTACCCGTCTGTCTTTCTCTCCGACCTCTGCTCCTTCTCTACTCACACTGGCCTCTTGCTGTTCCCAGAAGTCATGCACACTCCTTTTTTAGAACTTTTACTCTAGCTGTTCTCTTGATCTGGAATGTTCTCCTGATATCCAATTGGCTGACTCTCACTTCCTTTGAGTCTTTGCTGCCTTCTCACTGGGGCCTCCTTGACCACCATTTTAACATGGCAATCTTCCCGACCATTCTGCCCAGTACTCCCCATCCCCTTACCCTATTTGACTTTTTCTCTTTTCTGAAGCACTTATCACCTTCTAATATACTGTATTTTTCTAATATACTATGAACAGCATTTATTATGATTATTGTTGGTTGTCTGTCTGCCCAGCTAGAATGTAAGCTTTTGGAGGGCAGAGGTCTTTGTTTTGTTCACCGATGTATTCCAAATGCCTAAAACCATGCCCACCACAAATTAAGTGCTCTAAATATATATGTACATGCATATGTATATATGTATTTGAATAAATGAAGTGGCCACAAGAGTTACAAGGGTAGGAGGTCCTCTCCTAATCTCAATCCTAACCCTACTCCAACCCCCTCCCCCAAGTCCCCAGATCTGTCCTCATCCCCTGAAATCCCTGTGCCTGCCACTCACTGCCAGGCCCTGGAGACCGTGCAGCCAGTGTATGGGGGGGTTTCTGTCTCCCCCCCATAGTAGGCAGGTGTTCACGTGTCCCAGGATGGAAGACTATAGGTGGAAATAGAGGCATCTCTGACCCAGCAGTGCTCATTGTGCTGCATATGCCCGCCCCATGGATCAGAGAGGCTTTGGTGGGTCAGGATGGGGGCTTACTTCATCCTTCCAAGTATCTTTTTAATGCACCTTTGGGATGCAACCTACTTGTGAGCTGTGGGTTGACAGTGTTAGTAAACTTAAGACTGATGAGTCCTAGGCAAGACTGTGAAGTGGGCACTTCTGTTTCCAGTGCCCCCTGGTCTGTACCGTGTTGTATGGATTGTCCCATTGTTCCCTCCCAAGGGTCCATGAGGACTATACTGTTGTTAGCATCACCTTGCAGGTGATGACACTGAGACTCAGGGGGTTAAGTCACTTCCTAAGATGACACAGCGCTTAAGTGATGGAATCAGGCTTTGAACTCAGGCCTGTGAGACTGTGGAGCTCTTCTGCCATCTGTCATATCCCAAACCCTTCCTCTACTCTAAGATTTGATTGACAGATAAGAAAGTACCACTCACCCATCTCCATCCAACTAGTCCCCAGGTTCTGCTGATGTTACCTCTCAAATGCTTCTTGACTCTGGTCGCTCCCTGTCTTCCAGAGCCCAGGAGTATCCTTTGGTTAGCATTCAAGGCCTTCCATGTTCCACCTATGTCTCCGGCCTTCCCTCCACCACTCTTAGCCTCAACTTTATGCTGTCCTAATAGTGGGCGATGTGTGCTTTATTCTGACACACCTGCCTGCCCCCCTCTTCCTTCACCTTCCCACCTTGCTTCACTTGGTTTACGTTGCACTCAGCCTCTGAGATCCAGCTCAGGTGTCATCTCCACGACTCTTTGTAAACTCCCAGGTTGGGCACAGTGTCTTTGGCTGCACTTCTCTAGTGTCCTGTGTGTAATTTTATCGTAGCACTTAGCTTATTATCCAGGCGTGTCTCTGGGACTGGGACTTCTAGATCATGAGTCCGTTCATCTTTATGCATCTAGCATCTAGCTCATCACCCAGCCCTTACTAAGCCCTCAGAAAGTGCCTATTCTAGGTGTTATGTCTTTATTAACTCATTTAATCCTCATGATTGTTTGTAAGAAAGGTGCTATTATCCCCAGTTTACAGATGCAGAAACTGAGACTCAGAGTGTCAAAGTAGCTTGCCCAAGGTCGCACAGCTGCTAAGAGCCAAGGGTATGATTCATTTGAACCGAAATGTGTCTAATTCTGGGATCAGGTTGCCTCACTTATGGAGTCTGTATAAATCGGATGGAAGATTTCGGTTAAAAGCATTAATCTCTAAAGGTGGAATTTGGGGGCCTCGACCAGTGGGTGAGGGTAGGAGTTAGGAAGGAGAGGAGGTGTGTAGCCTGCCTCCCTCGAAGAAGTGTCCACTCAGCGGCTGGGCAGGGTGATAGTTCCGCTCAGCCCTCTCTGCACTGCAGGCTGACGTATCCCCCAGCCTCGGATCTCCACAGAGGCCTTATTTCCGGCTCTCTCTGAGTCACCTTTGGTTTCACTGTCCTCTCTGCATCCACAGCCCTGGCAGAGTTTGGGGAAAGTTACCTTGATGTCCTCACAGGCAGGAGAGTTTGCCCAGGTCACAGATCACACCCTTGCCCCGATTGATGCTACTTTCGCATGGGCACACTCTGCAGGTCTGTCTCATTCCAGTCTGCCTGTCCTCTGGTTTTTATAGGTGGTGTACTTCACGGCCACGTTCCCCTATGTCGTGCTGGTGATCCTCCTCATCCGAGGAGTCACGCTGCCTGGAGCTGGAGCTGGGATCTGGTACTTCATCACGCCCAAGTGGGAGAAGCTTACGGATGCCACGGTGAGCTTACATTGCACTGATAGCCCCGGAGGGGGCATGGGCCACCCATGGGGGGAGTCACACTCTAGGACACTGTTTGGCAGGAGGAGTTAGGCTTCCTTCCACAGAGGCTCTCATGGGAGTGGAAGGTGGCTATTTGCTTTTACAACGCCTGGGTAATCTTCGTACATGATGAACTCAGGAAATCTTTAATGAGAACTGGGCAGCTGGGGGTTTTCAGGCTCCTGAAATAGTTGTCCTACATCTGGCATTGCTCTGGAGGCTGAAATGAAGAATGAAATCCCTTTAATAGCTTTGGGCCACCTCACACCGCTTTTCTGTTAATTACTTATATTGTGTCAGAAGTATGGTTTTGTTGGTTGGAAAATAACAGCACTTAGGCAGACCACAAGCAATTCTATTTTAAAGGGCTCAGACACATTTGAGTATTTCTGGCAGGTGACACAGGGCCAGCAAATACTTGAACTTTCTCTTTGCACATTTGGTACTGGCATATCTCATTCTAAAATTCTCAACACACGCAACTCCAAGTGACTCAAAAGAAAAAAAAAGGTAGTAAGGTCAAAAGGTAAAATATATCGTGTGTATGGCAAAATATTAAAATCTATTCATTCTTGGTGGACACATAAATAATATATTTGGGGATTTTTTTTGTATGTTTGAAATATTTTATAATTTAACATCTTATAATTATTTTTTAAAATAAAAATTCAAGTGTGAAAAAAACTTTTTAATATGAGGAGGTGATTGTTTAGATGAAAAGAGGGTTTTCTCACTTTAAAGAAAAATCTACCTCTCTAAAGTGTGTTAAAAACATGTAGCTAGGATTGAGTTTTACTGCACGTAACAGAAAACCTCTGATCACTGTGGCTTAAACAAGATAAAAGTTTATTCAACTCTCATGCACAAATGTAGTCCAGGGGTAAATAGTTTAGGGCCAGTTAGGTGGCTCATGGTGTCATTGAGGACTCATGGTGTCATTCTGCCCCACCATTCTCAGTGAATAGCTCCCATATAGCTGCTAGCGCTCCAGCCGTCATATCTGCATTCCAGGTAGCAGGAAGGGTGCAGATGATAATAGAGAAAGGCACCCTCCCTCTCTTTCAAGGCAGAGAAACCCCAGAAGTCCCACATAACACTTAATTTTCAGACCACTGGCCAAAAAATAAATCATATGATTATCTTCCCTTACCTGCACCCCTTGTCCCCTAGAGGCTGGGAGACAGTCATTTAGCTAGATGTGTGGCCACCTTTAAATAAAACCACAGTTTTGTTACTTGAGTTTTCTCTTTGCATTTTTAAAGCACAATTTAAAAACAGGATTTAATTTATAAAAATGATGGGAGGCTCATCATATAAATCTATAGCTCAGACTCAAAATCTTTGGAGTTTTATGAGGACAATTAAGAAGAACCACCTAACAGAACCAAGAGGTGTGGTCAGCCAAGTTCAAGGAGGATGTGGAAGTATAAAGTCTACTCTGCTGTAGCACAGAAATTGCCTTACAAACATTAGCGACTACAGAGTTTCCGAGTTTCAATAGCAGGTTTTTTTTAAAATTGTGGTGAAATATGTATAACAAAACGTTTGCCATTTCAGCCATGTTTACATGTACAGTTCAGTGATGTTAATTACGTTCACTATGCTTTTCAACCATCTATCTGTTTCCAAATTGTTTCATCACCTTTAACAGAAACTCAGTTCCCCTTAAACAGTTCTTCCCCATTTCCCCCTCCTACCTGCCCCTAGTAGCCACTAATAAACTTTGGCTTCTATCAACAGCAGTTCTTTTAATTTGTGGGACTTTCAGTTGAAAAGGATTTTTACTTTGGACTCATGAATTTATTTTGCTGTTGTAAATTGGTTCTTGACAGATATTGAGCGAAAGAAAGAGCTCTCTCCTGGACAGTTTTGTTATTGTGGTTAGGTGCCAGTGAATCGATTTTCAACTCAGTGACCCCATGTGTCAGAGTAGAACTGCCCTACAGGGTTGTCTAGGCTGTAATCTTCATGGGAGCAGATCACCAGGTCTTTCTCCTGAGGAGCCGCTGGGTGGGTTCCAACCGCCAACCTTTCATTTAACACCTGAGTGCTTAACCGTTGCGCCAGCAGAGCTCCTTCTGAATGGTTCTGTGTGGTAGGAAATTGAATCATAAAATGCATGTGCAGTTTATTGAGCTCCTCTCCTTTGATTATAATGGAATTAAAATGCCCAGGTAATTTGCTGCTTTTTTGGCTTCCAGTGCAAATGATGTATGTTTCTTATTTATTTTGGTGTCCAAAGTCATCTTGTCCCTGGCTGCCTTTCTTTTGGGGAGGTAATACAGCATTGGGCGTGTGAGACCATCTCCCACAGAGCCTATTTCTCAGTGACCCTGAATCTTCTCCCCTTTGGCTTCCCAGGTGTGGAAAGATGCTGCCACTCAGATTTTCTTCTCTTTATCTGCTGCATGGGGAGGCCTGATCACTCTCTCTTCTTATAACAAATTCCATAACAACTGCTACAGGTATGTGGAGGGACTTTCAAGGCCGAGAGGTAGCTGGTGAGAGGAAATAGGGTCTGGGGGCACGCAGTGGCCTGAGAATCCACACCCTCACGCTTCACCTGAGGGAGAGCCAGAGACTTGCCTCCGGCAAAGGGAAAACCACCTGCTAAGGCCTAGCTGCTGGCTTCTGGGGGCCTGGACCCCGCCTTGCATTGCTGATGGTGACACGAAGCAGGGGCTGAGTGACTGTTTCTAAAATGGAATCGAGCTTCTCTGGAGGTTGCTGTGCGGCCAGCTGTGTTTTGTGGTAGTCGTTTGTGAGCCACCTAGTCCGCGGACACCGTCAGATGGTAGTCACTCGTCACTCGGCAGAGGCAGCACAGTGCAGAGGAAGGAGCACTTGGCAGTCAAACAGACATGCAGGGGAAGGATGACGTCACCATTTACTAAAACTCCAAGACACTAGAGAAGGGAGTGCATGCTTCACTTCTCTGATTCTCCATTTCATCTTCTATAAAATACAGATTCTAATGTTTTGTTGAGGGCTAAGGCAATCTATACAAAGTTCTCAGTACAATCCTTGGTGCATAATAGTAGCTCCCATTCTTTAGGGCAGCTGCAGCCCAGACATTAGTAGGTGCTCAGTAAACGACAGCTATCACTGTTATTATTATTTTTATAATGGATGAGATATTTTGTGAACCAGAAGAGATACAGAGAGTTTCAAAGCATATCGCTGCCCTCAAATAGCTTGCCATCTAGGTGATGAAGTGCAAGGTGACTGGTGTGGGTTTCAGACTCAGATTGTCTTTTAACCTCACAAGACACAATAGGCTTATTGAACACAAGTTTGCTTGATTTTAAGAAAAGATGTGTATGGAACAGAGAGGACAGCTACATACATAGCAACAGCATTGTGGCGGCCCCAAGGACCCAGACTTGGCTTCCAGTGTCTGAAGCACTTCACAGGGCCTGTTTGGGAGTAAAAGGTGATGATGAGAGCTGATGTGAGTGCCGATCACATCAGGACAGGGGATGTCCCTCAGCTTAAATACTTTGTGGCCACTTGGCACCTGAAGGGGTGCAGCCTAGCTCCCACACTTTAGCGCAGCTGCAGCCCATACATTATAGGTTACACATTAAGCAGTCCTAATGACTAGGTTACAGCATGCTCAGGGACATGCTTGGATCGATAATCAGTCCATAGAAGCCACCATGGGACCCTAGTTTATCTCCAGTGAATGCATTCATTCACTTGATGTTGCCAGAACTTTGATTCAGGGTCAAACTTTCCTCAAGTATCTCTGAAGCTAGAGGAAAAGATTGCAGTTAAGCTGTGGGCTGGAACGCTAAGATGGTCTCACAGAGGTGAGAATCATACTGGGCCAAATTCCAGCAGGTGCAAGGGAGGAGGGAGTGTATTCCAGGTGGCAGAAACAGCCCAAGAATGTTGTGTGACAGAGGTCGTGTGGAGGGAGCAGGTGGATGGGATTGGAGCAGGAGTGTGCACTCAGGACTAGAAAGAAATGGGGCCTGAGAGTTGGTTGAAACGAGACTGGAGAGAGCCTTGAAAGCCAGACTAACTGATGACCCAAGAATGGGTCTGAACACTCTCAGGGGGTGCAGCATTGCTACGTGCTCTACTAGAAATAAGGCTGTGTGGCATGGCAGAAAGAACCCAGGGCTGAGAGCCAGGACATCTGCATTCAAATTCTGACCCACCATTAATTAGGCCATTGTCTTTCCCTTTCTGGGCCTCAGTTTCCTCATTGGTAAACTAAGGGGTTGAACAAGGTGGATCATTTACTGAGCACTTACTTTGTGTCAGGCTCTGTGCCGTCTGGGCATCATCTCATTCTGTCCTCACAACAGCCTATGAGGAGGGAGGTCATTGCTGCCATTTTACCTAGACTAGAAAGGAAGCAACTTGCTCAAGATCATACAGCTAAGAGGCAGGACAAAGAGGATTTGAATGTAGCCCAGAGGCTCCATCTAGCTGTAATCTCTCCTTTGATTCTGGGGATGACTGGGCAGGGCAGGCTGGGGAATTGAGGGCCATATTGGCAGCAGAGGGCCCTGGGATAAAGGCAATAATATCTGTCTTCTCTCTTCTCCCTTTTCCCTTGCCTTCTTAGCTCTGTGTGCCCCAACCCCAGCAGCCCTTACTAACTTGGGGTCTTTTCATGGTCCTACCATCTTCCCTTCCCTCATACACAGTTCCTGTCCTGGACCCTTCCTCCACCCATCAACCCTTGCTCTACTGGACAGACGTTTCCCTGTCACTGAAATGAAGGGACCGAATTGTACAGCTCATGGAGCCAGCTTTGCCCAGAGGCCCTAGAACGGGGCAGCAAGGCAGATCTCTTCGTATTTTATAAATCAGCCCAAGGGAGTCTGTGTTCAGGACTGGTTGTTTCTTTCCTTGTGAATAACAGAAAATGAGGCCCAACCCACGGTGGATGAATGTTTAGAAATGGCTCTCTGTCCCTACGTGGACATGCATACAATGCACAATTGTACACATGTGCACACACGCACACTCATACGCACAGGCATGCGTCTTTGTGTTTTTCCCCTTGTCCTTTCCCACTCACAAAGCAAAACTAACAGCAAACTCTGGTCCCTTCCCTCCAGGGACACCCTAATTGTAACCTGCACCAACAGTGCCACAAGCATCTTTGCTGGCTTCGTCATCTTCTCCGTTATTGGCTTCATGGCCAATGAACGCAAAGTTAACATTGAAAATGTGGCGGACCAAGGTACGTACAATTGTCACCCTGCTGTTGCAGGGCAGGTTTCAGGCTGACCGCATGAGTTTCTAATTTATGCTGCAGTGGGACATGGGCTTTCTGGAACAGTGTGGAAGGTGGAGGAGCCCAAACCTCCCTTTTCAGAGAAACCAAGGCAGGCTTGAGTGGGAAGCTCACTGCTAGGCTAGAGCTGGCTGGCTGGTCCCTGACTGGGGAGATTGCGTTAAAATTCCCCTTTCCTGCTTCTCCCTGGCTCCATCTTCCCTTCCCATTCTTAATTTAGCTCCCAACCAATTGCTCTTGAGTCAATTCCAACTAGCGACCCTATAGGACAGAGTAGAATTGCTCCATAGGGTTTCCAAGGCTGTAATCTTTACAGAAGTAGGTTGCCACATCTTTCTCCTGCAGAGTGACTGGTGGATTTGAACCGCCAACCTTTCGGTTGTCAGCTAAGTGCTTAACCACTGTGGCACTAGTGCTCCTTTTAATTCAGCTCTAGCTGAATTGGCCTATAAATATGGGCTATACCTATTCAATACAGGTGGAGGACTCATTAGGCAAACCAGTGCCCTCAAGCTGATGTAGGCACAGCCTCGCAGGCTGGCATCCCTTGTTGAGGGCCCTGGAGAAACGGAGCACTAAGGCTTAATCAGAGCACTGACTTCAGCGTCGCCTTTTCCTTACAAACCACTTTCCTGATTGTTAGGTTGAATGTGCTCTCAGGGCCTTCTGCTTAGTTAGCAAAGCAGACGTGCAATTTTTCGCCAGTGGGTGGAAAGGTTGAAGGGTGATAGTGAGAGGGATGTGGAATAAATGTTTATTCTCTGCTCAAAGTGATCCCTCTATTATGGCTAACATTAGTATGGTACTTTTGAGTTTGCAGAGAGCTTTCATTTTTCTCTTTTAATCCATACTTCTAGCAGAGCATTTTGCAGACAGAGTGTTTAATATTTGTATCTAACTCTTTATTGCCACCCAGCCTTTTTGTACAAAACCTGTGTTTATTAGTTTTCAGTGACTGGAGCGCTTAATTGTGGCTATTACCAGGGACAATGAAGTCCCTAGGTGGCGCAAACAGTTAAGCACTCTGTTAACCGAAAGGTTGGCAGTTCAAACCCAGCCAGAGGCGCCTTGGAAGAAACGTCTGAGAATCTGTTTCCAAAACGTCACAGCCTTGAAAACCCTATGGAATGCAGTTCTATTCTGCACACATGGGATCTCCATCATCAGGAATTGATTCGAGGGCAACTCGTTTGATTTTTTTTTGAATTACCTGTTATTATGATCATACTCTCTAATCAGACATTTATGGGATGCCTGCATGAGTCCGTGCCGTGCCAGGTGCTGTGAGGACATGAGTGTGGAGACCTAGATAATCCAGAGTGTGTACCTGGGAGAGGGCTCTTTGTGCAGTTATCCTTCAAGGAGCTCACTGTGTTTTTCAGATAATGGCTCAGATTTGAGCGCCGGAGAGAACTCAGCCCTAGAAATGTCACCCCTTTGGTGGGCTGCCTGATCTCTTCTGGCTCCCCAAGGATAATTAATAACTGCCTCAGCGCACTGATAGTGCACCGGGGGCCTCAAAGAGTTAAAGAGTCAGCTTGTTCCGGGGGTGTAATTATCCCTCTCTGGGGAATGCGTTAAACCCCGAGGGAGGTTTGGTTCTGCAGCAGTGCTTTAAATTAGAAGGGCCCCTGGGAGCTGAGTGAATGCTCCTGCCCCCGGATGAGAACTCTCCAACTTCCTGAGGAGGAAATGAGCTTTGTCTCCAGGGGTGCCTGCGCTACCCCAGCTGTCCTGTAACCTCATTTCCTCCCAGCAGAGTAGCTGGAACAGGTACGTTTTGCCCCACTTTCTAGCAGATCTGAGGCATTTTGCTATTTTTGTGATGTTACTGAGCTCATTGTGAACAGTGGCTGAACTGCCAGAGACATGAACTTTTCTGGGCTCTTTTCTGCTCCAGGAAAGAGATTTAGGAGGACATGTCACTGAAACTCAAACAGGATTTTTTCCTATATGTAAAAAGGAGTCTGTGTTTTCCTCTAATTTCCCCTTCTGGTATATTTTTTTTTACTTCCTCTGATTTTATCAAGGAGGAAGAGCACTTCCAGCAGGCTCTAAGAGCCTGTGGTGTTAATACTTGGAGGTTTCTAATTGTTTCCAGCACAGGGACAGTCAGCCTCATTCCCCACAAGAGAGAAGACTGGCCCATGAGGCTTTCTCTCAGACCCCTTCGGGAAGCCAACCCTCCTTATCTGAAATCTCACACAATCTTATATGTGATTTATAGGCTTGTCTCATCACAGAGGTGCCGCAAAATACAGGACAGAGATTGGGGATCAGACACTCATTAAAATCCCAGCACCACCCCTTCCTCGCTGGGCAATGTTGGCATATAGACATTCAGTACATTTTTGCTGACCCAACATTAGTAACTAAGTATTGGTCTTTAGTCAAAAACAGCTTTAATGACCTAACACTCTTCTGTTGACTTTGCTCCTCCCTTCTAAGGGAGGGATTTCTGTCAAAATTATCTCCCCAAATCTCAGTCATCAGAATTTTGGGGGGCTGAGGATGGGATTGGTTACAAGGCCAAGCTGTCCTCTGCTTTAACAGTAGGCATAGGGAAGGATGCACGTCCTCAGGGATCTGCTCCAGAAGAGCAGCATCCGGGGAAGTCGGCCTTAGAGGAGCATCTCCCAGACATCTGCGTCACTGCCTGTGGCGCAGAGACATGTTCAGGATCCGACCTGCAGCCCTACAAAGATGCCCACCCAAAAGCAGAAAGACTAGGTTAGAACCAGAGTAGATGAACACACATGGGTGCATTCTGTTGGGAGTTCCCAGGGAGAGGAGTTGCCTGTCATTAACCCGACCACACGTGGAATACTGCCTGATTCCCTTACCCTCAGAAGTTCAGAGACTCTGCTAACCAAAATGAAAGCTTGCAAACATGGCTGACGCCCCCCGCCCCCACCTCCATCCAATCTGTCACCTCTATCCCATCCCTTCTACCTGAAGGCACAGAAGTTCAGCTGGTATATCCTCCAAGAACCCAGAATTTCATTTGTAATAGATATCACAGCACAGTGGACACCCAGTGTGTGCTGTGGGCCTTGATATATTTCGTTGATCACGTCTCCTTGTTGAGACTTTGTGGCTCTCTTGGATAAAGGAAAGGAGTTCTGATGGCGCATTGGTAAAGCGCTTGGCTACTAACCAAAAGCTTGTCAGTTTGAATGCTGAAGGAGAAAAGACCTGGTAATCTGCTCCTGTAAAGATTAGAGCCTAGGAAACCTATGGAGCAGTTCTACTCTGTCACATGGGGTCTCTATGAGTTGGAATCAAGTTGAAGACACCTAACAGCAGCAACAAGAACAGGATAAAGGATGCTCTCACTGTCCAAGTTGCTGACATCCACAGTCCCCTTGGCCCCCTCTTATGGGAAGAATAATAGTTGTCAGCTTGTCACACTGTGATGGCTTTTGTATTGCTATGATGTTGGAAGCCATGCCACCAGTATTTCAAATATCAGCAGGGTCATACATGGTGAACAGGTTTCAGTGGAGCTTCCAGATTAAGATAGACTAGGAAGAAAGGCCTGGTGATCTACTTCCTGAAAATCAGCCAGTGAAAACCCTATGGATCACAACAGAATATTGCCCAATGTAGTGCTGGAAGAGACTACAATAGCCGCAACAATGGACTTAAACATACTGATGATCATGAAGACGATGGGGGACGGGGCAACATTTCATTCTATTGTATATGGAGTAGCCATGAGTCAGAGCCGACTCAATGGCAACTAAAAACAAAACAACAACATGTTTATTGAGGTCTTACTATGTCCAGGCATTGTTCTAAGGTCTTTATTTGTATCAGTGCATTCAATTTTCACAGCAACCCTACCAGGATAGGAACTATTATTATCACCATTTTATAGGTAAGGTCCAGAAGGAACAAGTGCTTTGCCTAAGTTCCACAGCTACTAAGAGTCAGAGTCAGTATTCTGATCTGTAGTGCCTGACCCTGCATATCAGCCAAGGTGTACTGACTCCTACTGGAAGAGGAGAGAGATTGCACCTGGCCTATCACACAGGCCCGTAACACTCAAGGGAGGGAAAACCCTGCTCTGGCTCAGGCAAGCCGTCTTTGGGGGAGAGAAAAAAAAAAAAAAACTATACAAAACCATACAAAAATGTATTTTTAAAATCCAACAATATTACTCACTAGAAGACTCCGGTCCCCAGCCGCCTTGGATAAAGGGGGTTTGCAGTAACGTAGCTTGAAAATTATGCCTTCACCTGGGTACTTCAGGGAGCAGCAAAAGTTGAACCAGCCCTAATATTTTGAAATCATTTCCCCTCCTAAGAAAGTGGTAAAGCCTAAAGGGTAAAATCCTACTAAAGCAAGCAGTGGCGGGCCTTGGTAGCGGCCATTCCAAAACCTTCTTGTCGGCTTTATGGACCCGACTTGTCGCCAGAGCCCTGAGCTGGCTCCCTCGTGTTCTGCATTCGAGACCTATTTTGCAATGTAGTTGAATACAGACTTTTCTTTTATGGTTCACATAGGAAGCCTTCCGAGGCTGGCTTTGACAGCCTGTTTAATAAATGCATAAAGCTTTGGTATCTTAGGCATACCAGGCTGTATTTTTTAAAAAGCTTGAGGCCTTGGCAACATTAGGAACTAACAACCCGATAAATCTCAGTTTCAAAAAGTATGATTATGTTTGAGTTTTAAGAACTCCAGCTGCTGTGATTTCTGGTTTCCAGACGTGTGCTGGACGTGGGTTACTCCACGCCGCGTTCGCTCGTCTCTGCACATTATTATTTCATTTCCTCTAGCATTTACAAGGAAATTCACAACTGCAGAGTCTTTAGCCATCTTTGATTACGGTAATCTTCCCAGTGAGGTCATGAAGCAGGTCAGAAGCACTGGCAGAGCTTTAGTATAGCAGAGAAAACTGTAGCTCCGACATCACCCACCAAAGACTGCATGCAGCATTCTTGGGAAAACCTAATCCAGAACGCCTAACTTAAAAGCTCATTGTCCACTCATGACAAGAGCTAATATTCTGTGAGTGCTGATGATGTGCAAGGCACAGGGCTCAGTGCTTTACCTGTGTTTTCTCCTTTGTTCCCCGTAACCACCCTGTGAGGTGCTATTGTTATGCCCCTTTTACAGATGGGCAAAATTGAGGCTGACAGAAATTACTTGTCTAGGGTTGCACAGCTGCTGAGTCATGGAGTCAGGATTTGGGACACAGATCTGTCTGACTGTTAAAGCCCAAATTCCCTTAACCACTATGCCATGCTTCACTGCCATTTCGGCCTGTGGACTGATATAGTCTTACCAACCCTGGAAGTCAGTGACACTGGGTCTTCTTTTGTAGGGCACGATTTTAAAAGTGTTAGATACTTGGGTGATGCAAATGGTTTAAGAGCTTGGCTGCTCACTGAAAGGTTAGAGGTTCGAGTCCATTCAGAGGTGCCTCAGAAGAAAGGCCTGGTGATCTACTTCTGAAAAATCAACCATTGAAAACCCTGTGGAACTCAGTTCTACTCTGACACACATGAGGTCGCCATGAATTGAAATGAACTCAATGGCAACTGGTTTGGTTTTTTTGGCTTAGGTAAATACGTGTTTTGTGTGAAAGGCTTCTCCTGGAAGGGTAAAGAGGAGGAAGGGTAGTTGAAAAGAGAAACGTATATAATGCCATTCTGCGCCTGTTTTAACATTTAGAGTGGACTTTCTCAACCCCAGCATTATTGACATTTGCCACAGATAATTCTTTGTTGTGGAAGACTGTCCTGTGCATTGTATGATATTTAGCAGCATCCCTGGCCTCTACCCACTAGATGTCAGTAATGACTCCATCCCAGTAGTGAGACAAATGTCTCTAAACATTGCCCAATGTCTCCTGATGGGCACACGCACCTCGGGTTGAGAGCCGCTGCTCTACATGGTAATTATATTCTTTCCTTGCTCATCCAGTACAGAGATGGGGCTTCTCATGTTATTTGCATGCAACACAGCCAAGCCTTGGAGTCAGGTAGAGTTGGCCCTGAGTCTCTGCTTTGACGCTTTTTTTTGACCCTCTCCTCTGAGTTCCCCTAGTTAAGGAAATGGACAGAGATGAGTAAAAGAATAGCAAACGGTGGGAAGCAGCATATAAGAAGTAATAACTCAGGAGCTCAGTGGAGAGAGGGCTCTGAGGGCTTCTCGGAAGAGGGTGCCTTCAGCTGGACTGCTACACTCATCTCTGTCTTGTTGCATCCAGGCCCAGGCATTGCATTTGTGGTTTACCCGGAAGCCTTAACCAGGCTGCCCCTCTCTCCATTCTGGGCCATCATCTTCTTCCTGATGCTCCTCACTCTCGGACTTGACACTATGGTAAGCCCCTTCCTTGACTGATCCCTGCCCCAGGCTCCTTCTGAAGAACACCTTTCTGGGTCCTGTGCCCAGCCTGGGGTAGAGAGGTGGAAATAGGTACCTTGACATTTTCCCTGAGCAGTGGAGGGATGCTGACGTACCTGTCCAGGGCTCAGGATAACCCAGGAGTCACCAACATCCTGAGGGGCAGGCTAGCGTTTTCGTATTTGTCGGTGACTTCTCTCTCCTTCTCTTTTTTCTCCCTGCCAAGTTTTAGCCTGTGTACTACTTCCTACCTTGGTGTCATTTTGCCAAAGCAAATTCTGTGGGGCTGGATAGGAGAATAATAGGAAGTCAAATTTAGGGAAATTGTTGTGCGGCTGAGATGACTACAAATCAGGCTGACAGGCTCTCAGATCTTAGTAGTTGGGTGCAAAGGGGGCTGTTCCTCAAGAAGATCAAATGACAGGTAAACTGGAGAAGAAGAATTTACATCTCATGAATACAAAGTAAATCTTAAGGTGTCCTGATGGATGAGTACTAGTGCTGTCTGTGGGAAGTGAGAGGTGCAGTTTCTAAATCTCACATTCTGCTTGTTCTCCTGGCTGGCCTGGGGATTGCACCCCAAAAAGGCCCTTTAATCCCATCAAGGGAATGGAACCCTTAAACCAAATTTCATACAAATACAACTTCCCCTGGTGAGAAGAGCACGGGGCCTTTTGGAAACTTCTGGGTTGGGCAGTTGGTCTCAGAGGCCCCTTTCCTGGCCCTGTTCCAGTTTGCCACCATCGAGACCATCGTGACCTCCATCTCGGACGAGTTCCCCAAGTACCTGCGCACGCACAAGCCGGTCTTTACTCTGGGCTGCTGCATTTGTTTCTTCATCTTCGGCTTTCCGATGATCACTCAGGTAAGCTGCCTGCTGGGCGCAGGCTTGGGGTGAGGGTGAGTGGCCAGGCTGACATTTGTCTATCCTTTCACTTTTAGCTCTCAGACCTCATAGCCGTAGCCAAATAGCTGCCACTTCTATGTAGATGGTACCAGGTCATCAGGGATGCTGACTGCAGAGGGAAATATGTCATCTTGGCTACTAGTGATGTTTCTAGCATCTTTATAATTGAGATGTAGCTTTCTTGAGCCAACAAGGCAGGTGTGTCCTACTTTAGGAAGATAGAATACATGAAAATACAAATTTACCGACCAGATAAACTTCTAGGTGATTACTTTTCAGGGGTCAACAGCCAACCTGATTTCCAAGCAGTCCAGAGTGGCTTAGTAAATACATATATATATGTGTGTATATATATATATAAATCAAACTCGTTGCCGTCAGGTCGATTCCGACTCATAACAACCCTATAGGACAGAGTAGAGCTGCCCGATAAGGTTTCCAAGGAGCCGCTGGTGGATTCAAACTTTTGGTTAGCAGCCGAGCTCTTAATCACTGCGCCAGTCCTGAATAATGGGCTGGTAGTGTAGTGGTTAAGTGGTCAGCTGCTAACCAAAAGGTCAGCGGTTCAAATCCACAACCCGCTCCTTAGAAACCCTACAGGGCAATTCTACGCTGTCCTATACACATACACGCGCGTGCGTGCCCGCGCGCACACACGAATACACATATATATGCATGTAGATGTGTAAGGACTGCCCAGAAACACTTAAAGGTCATATGAAGGTCAATCAAGTGGAGACATACAGATGGAAGTGATCATCTATTGCTTAAAGCAAAAAACAAAGCTATCATTTCATCTGCTTTCACCTATACATCTTCAGGCATTGATCTTTGCCTCTTAAGAATAAGTTGTTAGATCATTTTCTGTGCTTGTTCTATTGATTAGCTTAGAGTCTTTCCAGGGACTGCTCTGTTCACATGACAGGGCCTCCATTTTACAGACTGGACCAGGGTGAGGTTCCTGCTGTCAGCAAGAGGGGCGAGGGGAGGGCCTTTAATTCCTGCTTGCTCTTGACTCTCTTCAGGGTGGAAAGGACTGGCTGTTATCAGTGGGGAGCGAGCCCAGCTACAGACATTTGAATGTTGGTTGTTTCTCTTTCTTGTTAGGGTGGAATTTACATGTTTCAGCTTGTGGACACCTATGCTGCCTCCTATGCCCTTGTCATCATTGCAATTTTTGAGCTCGTGGGGATCTCCTACGTGTACGGTAAGGAAATCACTGTGCCTGCTGCTAAGGTAGAACGTTATCACTGGTGAGATGTTCATGGCAATCAAGTTTTCCATGTACAATAAGACGATGAAAGGATTTAGTTGCAGCTATTTAGGAAACAGAAAGCTTTATTTCCAAGCTTGCCTCAGGACCACTGTGATCCAGCTTTAATGGAGGAAGCATAAGGGAGTTAGTGGTGAAACTCAGAAACCTTTGCATCAGGACCAGGACACGCCTTGTGATATGATCTGGCATGCGAACAGTTAATGGTTGTGGACCTTGACCAGATGGGGGCTGCCTTGCAGGTGTGAAGTTATTTCCTGGTCTTGGTAGCTGTAGTCTCCATGTAGCTTGAGGTGAGTGGTAGCTTCATGGATCATCCAGGGATACTGTAGTGAGAACAGAGACCACCTGGCTCACAGATGCTTAGAAAACTTTGTTAGCATCATGGGGGCTTAGATGCAATATCTCAATCCCAGCTTTTCCCAGGAATAAACTTCCAGTTCCCTAATAGTTTAGCCCTTCCTATAATCACCATGGCAACCTGCAGGCCATTATCAAGAACAATAGGAGTGATGAGCTTGCAGATGCCATCTTCACCCTTCATTGGGAGGTATTTGTGCTTGGAGATTTCTCCAGGTGATCTCCTGGACCCCTTGTATGCGCTGGCCAGTCAGCACAAGGAAGTCCTATCTGATCAAGGCACTTTTGGCATCTTTATGCCTAGGAGTTTGCTCAAAGACTTCCCTCTCCCTGGGTGGTGCAAATGGTTAACACACCTGGCTGCTAACTGAAAGTTTGGAGGTTTGAGTCTACCTAAAGGCACCTTGGAAGAAAGGCCTGGCAATCTACTTCCAGAAAATCAGCCATTGAAAACCCTATGGAGCACAGTTTTACTCTGACACACATCGGGACACCATGAGCCGAGGTGACTCAATAGCAATTGGTTTTAATATAGATAAAGCCTCCATAACAGATATCACAAAGGTGAAAAATTCTAGTTCAGACTATCTAACTGTACTTCAAAACTAAAAAGAGATAGCAACATGCTGCAAGTTCAAAGTAAATACAGGGTATCACTAGGAATGCATGATATGAGTAAGGGACAAATATGCTATCTGGAGCCTGAAGGAAGAGAGGTCTGCAGAGCTCTGCCCTTTAAGCTGGGGGCCCAGCAGAGCTCACCCTAACCACCAGGTATCCTTGATATGAACATCTTGCTTTTAATACAATTGTTAGCCTCACACCTAACAGTTGCTCAATAGCATCTTGCTTTCCTGAAAAACTCATTAAAATTGGGTAGGGGAGGAATCAAGACGCAAAAAGGAAATCTCCCATGTCAAACTTGAGTACCCACAAACTTTTGGGTGTTGGTGGAAGAAGAATTTGTCTTGGGCTAGAAATCACATTTCTGTGGCAGGGAGGGTTTTGTTTCAGGCAAGAGAAGTGGGCAGGCATGCCAGCTGCCCTGATAGGATCAGAGACCAAACGGCCAGCACTTTGGGCTGATAAGACAGCCTGGTCCCTGCAGTGAGGGTGTGATTGAAGACCTGTTATTGGAGTTAGGATGAGGTTTCCAGGTGATTGCTACCTGAGCAGAGAGTGGCGGAAACTCGGTGAGGTTAGCCACAATGAATCTTAACTTTCTGCCCAGATACCAAAGCCCTGGCCATGGAGAGGGAGGAGAAGCCTCAGAGGTCCTCCATTGGAAACTCTACCCGTCATGGTTCCAAATGCAAGCCCGAGGTCACCAGATGGTCTGTTGGCAAAGGCAGGAAAGCACTTCATTTGCAGCACTGGTCCAAGTGCAGGTAGCAATCTCATTACCTCCACTGTTATCCGTATCCTCAGATAATTGCCACAAAAGACACATTTGCACAGTTCTCTCCTGCAAAATAGGGCTGCTCATTGTGGTTTAAAAGCATCATTACAATAGAAAGCTGTTAACATTTCTGTTTTTAGAGGTAAAATACTTCCTCCTTGCACCCATATAAAGCTCGTAGCTCATTTCTTGGTTTTGAAGAAAAAATAAATCCTGAGTGCCTCAGTCCTTGGGCTCTGCTAGTTTTTCTGGGCACCAGCCAGGAAAGCCCATGGTCTCTCAGGGTGCTGGTGCTGGGCCAGCCTCCAGAATCAAGGTGGCTCTGCACTGAGCTCAGGCTGAACTTCATTTCGGCAATTCCAGGTGTGGGTGTGAACGTACGATTTGGTCCTGAGTGGAGGAATGTTGAAAAGTGAATCTCAGGAAGACTTATTTGAAATAAGCTAACATAATTGTCAGAGATGAAAGGAAAAGCCTGCACAAGTATATAAATTACACCCCAGGGGACAAAACATTCTTTATTGAGGCAATGAGGCTCAAAACTAGTGCAAGATTAGTTTAAGGCAGTCGGATCTGAACCTGTGAAGAATAAAAATGAACTTGACTGGTTTGGTGCATTCCCTTCCTGGCTGCAGAATTTTAAACATAAGCAAGTGAATTGCAGACATTTCTGTTTCCTTCTTGCTTTAAATAATGTCTAGACTCTAGATGGTCTAGAGGCTGTTGCTCAAAGGTTTGAAATATGATGAGTATAATTCTCAGATTTGATCATTAGGTTGAAATAGTTGATTGAAGCTCTCAATATTCCTCACAGGCTTGTAGCTAGGTTTGAGGTATCCAGGTTTAAAAATGGAACTCCCTGGGTGTGGTGAAAAAGCTAGCTCTCTCTCTCACTCTCTTTTTTTATTGTTGTGAAAATATATCTAACACCACACTTGCCAATTCAGCATTTTTCAGGTGTACAAATTAGTGATACCAATTACATTAATCATGTTGTGCAACCACCACCCATAATCATTGCCAAATTTCCCATCACCGTAAGAAACACTCACTGCTCCCTAAGCAGTGGCTCCCCTTTTCCCCTCCTTCCTGCCCCCGGTAACCACTTTGGTCTCAAACTACATTCGTCTATCCTTGTTAGGAGCCATCTCTTTAATACACTTTTACCTAAGTAGAGCCACTTTGAAAAAGTGACTTGTGTTTTACCGGGAGCTGATACAGGACCTTCTGGCTGGGGGACCACATGATTGAACAGCTGCCATGAAGACTTTCTGTGTGTGAATTGCTCGGCTCCACATTGTGCATTTTCCTCAACCTCAATGTGTTAAATTGTCACCCTCTGTTTTCCACCTCAATCAATTACGTGTTTCACACCCCTCCCCCAGACCACCTCCATCCATATCCTTATGAAGGATGTTAGATTCACACCTCGCAATGGCTTTTGTGCAACCAGAATGCTCCTTAGAAACAAGGATGGCGAGATGTCGCACATACTTTCGATGTGTTGTCAGGAGGCATCAGTCCCTGGAGAAGGACCTCATGCTTGGTAAAGTAGAGGGTCAGTGAAAAAGAGCAAGACCCTCAATGAAGTGGATTGACACAGTGGCTGCAACAGTGGGCTCAAGCATAACAACGATTGTGAGGATGACGCAGGACTGGGCAGTGTTTTGGTCTGTTGTACATAGGGTCACTATGAGTCGGAACTGGCTTGACAGCACCTAACAACAATAACAACAATGGCTTTTGTATGGTGGAATGTGTCTGTTTTCAGTTCTCATTGCCCATCCCGCTGGCTGAACCTATCAAGATTTTAAGGATAAAAGAAGCAAACCAATTAAAAACAAAACCAAAAATTCCCCCTGAAAAAAACACTACAAATTCAAGCTTAATTTTTCCCTCCATGATCCCCTTCCCTGTGCCCCCTTTTCATTTATGCTCTTGGCTGAAATCATTTTGTACCTTCTTTTTAGGGTACAGGGCCCCCCAGTTCCATTTGCTGGGGCTCAGTAAACAGAAGGAATAAGACTTCAGTCCATTAGTAACTCATACAGTGAACAACTATTTATTAAGTGCTTACTGTATGCCCTATACACTCCTAGGAGAAGGTGGGGGGGATATGGGTAATTTCCTACATTCATGGAACTTGTCAGCTAACTACCAGCTTGCCAGCTAGCTATGGAGGAACAGCAAGCCCACTTAAAACACTGAGAAAAAGGTAAGTGTTAAACCATGCAGCTCTGGCTGGAGGCACTTTCACTGCTCAGAGATAAGGAAGGGCCAGAGTAGTCAGGGAACCCTTGAGAAGGTGGCATCTGAGAGAGAAAAGAAAAGAAAGACTGAGACTTAGTGAGTGCTAACTGAGTTTATTGCCACTAAGGCAGGGGGTTCCTAAGCCAATACAGAAGGATTGGGCTCTGAGGGACGACCTTCAGATGAATGGTGAAGGGATAATTTGGAGACCTTACGTGTAGTGTAGAGCCCACCACCACCTGTCTGTCAGTTGTCGAACTGTGGTGACTTACATGTTGCTGTGAAGCTGGAAGCTATGCCACTGGTATGTCAAATACCAGCAAGGTCACTCATGATGGACAGGTTTCAGTGGAGCTTCCAGACTTAGACCAGGAGGAAAGTCTCAGTGATCTACTTCTGAAAATCAGCCAATGAAAACCCTATGGATCACAACCGAATGTTGTTTAATATCGTGCTGAAAGATGATCCCCCTAGGTTGGAAGGCACTCACAATACACAGTGGCCATGACACTGGACTCAAGAACACCAATGGTCGTGAAGACAGCGCAGGACTGGGCAACAGTTTGCTCTGTTGTACATCGGGCCAACAGGAGACAGAAGCGATGTGATGGCAACTAACAACAGCCCGTATAAAGCAGTGGGGAATACTTGCAGATGCACAGGACCAACTATTCATCTGCAGGACCCAGTGCAAAGTGAAAATGAGGGGTCTTTGTTAAAAAATTATTAAAAATTTCAAGACAGGAGAGCAGAGCATTAAAGCAAGTGTGATGCCCTTTTTGAGCATGAGTCCTATGGTATGTCCTGTACAATTTGTATGCCTAGGAAGGCAGCCTTGGATTCACAGTGGGGAGAGCAGCTCCTATGAAGATTCTATCCAGACCAAGAGCAAGGTCAGGTTTATAAAGGCAAAAGCCACAAAGCTGCACAGGCTAAAGAAAGTGATTGGTTGATTGAAGCAAGTCCTTGGCTTCTCAATTCAGATTGTTTGGTTGTATGGAGTTCATTGCAGGTGGATTTCTGAGCCCTAAATCCTAGACTTGTTTGTCTGCTAATTCTGACTCATTTTTGAGCAGCTATTACCCTGATCCCTTCTGGGCCCTGACTACTTGCTCTCTAACCCTTCCTGGCTCAAGGTCTTGCAATAGGCAAATCTCTATGCACATGCTCAAGCCTCCATAAACTATTACTTTACCATGAGTTGGGCCTTGAAGGCAAGAAGGATTTGGGTTAGTGGGAAGAACAGAGCAGGCAGGGAAAGCTATATAAACAAAGGCCTAAACTGAAAATCCCTGGAGAAGGATATCATGCTCGGTAAGGTAGAGGGTCAGAGAAAAGAGGAAGACCCTCAACAACATGGATTGACACAGTGGCTGCAACAATAGGCTCAAACACAGCAATGATTGTGAGGATGACGCAGAACCAGGCAGTGTTTCGTTCTGTTGTACAAAGGGTCTCTATGAGTCGGAACCAACTTGACAGCACCTAACAACGACAAACAAAGTAAATATTACCATTGACTCAGTTAGGGACTCAAGGGAGAATTTTGGGTATGAGCCAGGGTATAGTGAGGGCTGAGGCTGATGATGGAAGGCTTGGAGAGTCTGACTCCGGAATGTGCACGGGGAAGAAGGGAGATGGTTGCCTGGCAACTCCCAGCTGGTGCGCCACCTGGCTGATCTGTAGGACTAGCCTACAAGTTGGCAGAACAGGCAGAACAATCACAGGACCCAGAGCCTGACTGAGTGAGAGACCTCATGTTGGGAGGCCCAGGGAGGGAGATGACCTGCCAGGGTCAGAGCTGGCCCTGGAGCCCAAGCTTTCTCATTCTCAGTCCCAGGACCAGTCCTCTGCATCAAGCTATCTCTTGCTGAAAACTGAGCATGCATCATCTGCCTCTTCCTACAGCTCTGGGTCTACCTCTCTGTCCCCCTGGGGAAACGTGAGCACTTTACTGTGACCCCTCCTCTCCATAGGAGGTTATCTGTGTCTTCCTCAGGTCTTACCTTGAGCCCTGTTGCTTCGATTTCCCCAGTCAAGCCATCTGGAGCTACCATCTCTCAGGGGTGGTTTGGTGGAGAAGAATTGATTCTGATAACAGAAATTTCTAGAATCTTTTTTTCTCCCTCAGATCGAAGTCTACTTTCAGTATCTTGGGTATGTTTTTGAGGGTCTTGGCTCTGTGTTTTATTTCTTTGGTTCTCTCCACTCACTTATGCCCAGAGAGCCTAGTGTCCAGAGACTGTTCATCTGAAAGTCTTGGATAACACTAAAGGAAACAAAAATATCCAAAGATGGTCAGGTCAACTGCTGGAAGCATGCAGTTCTTGTTTATGGACACCAGGAAGCAACCTGGAGCCCCCTTGTGTTCATGGACTGACCTCTCCAGAAGGGCCCTAAGAACTTATCTGGCCCAGGCCCCCTAAAAGCCTTGGTGGCGTAGTGGTTAAGAGCTCGGCTGCTAACCAAAAGGCTTGCAGTTCAAATCAACCAGCTGCTGTTTGGAATCCCTATGGGGCAGTTCTACTCTGTCCTATAGGGTTACTATGAGTCAGAACTGACTCGATAACACCTCACAACAACAGTCCCCCCAATGAACCAACGAAGTCTCAGGAGGGGGATTGCCTTTACCTAAGATCACACAGCAAGTTAGAGGTAGAGCTGGGGTTCAACTCTTGGATACTAACTCCTGGTCCAGTGCTCTTTCCACTTGTGGTTGGCCATTTGTAGTTGGCCACAATCCAATTTAGCTTAAAGCAGAACAGGAAGCTCAACTGACAAGTTTTAGAATGAGTTGAGAAAAGTTGCCTTTGGTGAGTTCCTGACACTGTTCCCAGCCATAACAAGTGCAAGACTTATCTGTCTTCTGTGGTGGCTGTTGTCAGGGGGCCTGGCCATCAGTAATGGTCATGAAGGCTGACTGAAGTTCTGGGTCTGTCTGGGCTTGGCATGGAGCAGAAGCAAATGTTAGGAGCTGAGGCCCACGGAAGTGTTTTGGGGTCCGTTATTTTGGAGGTAGTGACTAGAGTGGATTTTTTTGGGGGTAGGAGTAAACTTCAAAAATGAAGTATCGCATACATACAAGGAAGAGCGCACATCGTGAGTGTACCACTCAATGAATTTTCACTCCCGTGTAGCCAGCACCCAGATCAAGATATAAAACATTATTGGGACCACTTTTTCTGGAGCTGGGATTAACTATTCTGTTCCCTGGAAGAAATACCACAGCCTCTGCTTTCTGTCTCAGCAAGAGATTGTCTTCACTTATCACATCCGACTTTTCTCTGTGTAGCAGAGAGCAGGCCCTTGAGGAAAAAGGGCAGGAGAAGTCTGGACTGTGGCAGCCGTTGGCGGGGGCACTGGTCTCGTGAAGGCAGCCAGTATAGGTGGTGCACAGGGAGGAGATGGCAGAAGGATAAGAGATGACAAGGTGAAGGCTGGAAGAGGAGTGCTCCAAGACTGAATTCACCTGCTCCTCACAGGGTTGAGGGCGAAGGACCCAGAAACCCGATGGGGCTGAAAGCCAGATTTCAGAGGACCAAGTGGCCAAGGTCTAGAAGACCTGAGGAGGATGCACAGGGGATGATTCTCGTTGGGAGGAGGTGTCTGGGAAGTGAGAACTTTTCATGAAGAATGCCTCAGCCCTTCTTGACCTGCAGGGTGCCCACTTCTCAATAAATGACCCAGAGGATGAAGAAATGATGAGTGTTCAAGCCAAGACTGCCGAGCCCCTGGTCAGACTGCTGACTACAAAGGAGTTGACCTCGGAGGCCTTTCAGGCTCTGTGACCCCGCAGTTCTGAGAAACCATGCTCTGGCAAGCCCTCGAAAGAATGCAAGAAACCACTCAATTCTAAACATTCCTCTGTGGCATTTCTTTCCAAGGAGTGGTTTAAAAGCCTCCTTAAACAAGAGTGTATGAGGATGATGGTTAGGTAGGGCCATTAGAAAAAGTATCTCTTGTGCATTTTACTTAAGTTGATCGGTGACCAAAAAGACAGCAATACTTTGAGTTCCAGTGAAGTGGGCGAGGGCCACTTGGAGTTTATGTGGGTTTTTGCTGGCCATTATCATCCTACATAGGGCAGAAGTAGAATGACTCATTGGAAGAGTATCCTTGGGAGGGTGGAGAACAAAAGCGAATGTACGGTGACGTTTTCTCTAAATTCCAAGGCTTCCATCATACACTCTGCTTATTGACCACAATCTTAATTGGTTTTGCCAGAGTTGTAGCTAAGCACATAAGGCCACCTCAGAAAACAGCCGCATGTGAGTATGTCAGGCTGCGGCAGTGCTATGATGTCCAGCCTGGACTGGAACTGAGCTATCTTGATGTCACCATGGAATGACATTTTTGAACCTCACTGCACAGAGCATTTAATATCTACTTAAATGTTCAGTTTGCCCTGATCTTCCCAGCAATGAGTCATTTATCTGGTGGTTCCCTGCATACCAGGCTGGGACCATCCCTAGCCAGTGGTGTTTGAGTGAGGGCCTCTAGCCCCTGCTGCCCACCGCACCTCACCCCCTGCCATTGCACCTCAAGCTCGGTTTCTTCTTGTCTATTTGTAGGCTTGCAAAGATTCTGTGAAGATATAGAGATGATGATTGGATTCCAGCCAAACATTTTCTGGAAAGTCTGCTGGGCATTTGTTACTCCAACAATTTTAACCGTAAGGATTGCATGCTTTATTGTGCGAACAGAATCTTGCGTGTGCATATGGGGTTTTGTGTTTGAACAAGATGTGTGCCTGTGTATGAGCCTGGGAAGTTGAATTATTCTTCTCTTTCACATGAGGAGACTGAGGCTCAGAGAGGTGAAGTGACTCACCTCAGGTGCTTAGCTGGTCAAGGGTAGAGCTGGGCCTCATGCACAGGTCTTTGGGATACCCCTATGGAACATTTCCCACTGTATCAGCTGCCTCATATACTAATAGCAGATGCCAATCACAGCTGACGTTTACCACGTATTAGCCATGTTTCTGACCCTGTTCAAAGTGCACACTTTATATGTATTACCTCGTTTCTCCCTCACAGCATCTCTGTGAGGTTGGCCTTATAATTATGTCTATTTTAAAGACGAGGAAAGTGAAGCCTAGTCTTGTAACTTGCCCTGAATTATACACCCAGTAATAAGCACAGCCCGGCTTTGAACCTAGGTAGTCCGGCTCCAGAACTCATGCTCTGAACTACTACTAAATG
The DNA here is from genome assembly GCF_000243295.1 of Trichechus manatus latirostris. Classification (NCBI taxonomy): domain Eukaryota; kingdom Metazoa; phylum Chordata; class Mammalia; order Sirenia; family Trichechidae; genus Trichechus; species Trichechus manatus. The sequence continues at coordinate 12,692,177 of NW_004443942.1, forward strand.
TAACCACTCTACAGCTAACATAGCACTAATTAGACTTTTAGTGTTAATTCTTATTGCTTTTGGGGACAATCTTGTCATCCTCAAAGTGTGATGGTGACATTTGAGATTATCTGAACTTCCTCTTCTTAAAGATCAGACCCCTTCATATGTCAGTAAATCAGCACGGAGACTTACATTCACAGCCTGTTGCCTCCTTTAACGTGCCATAAACTGTCAGCTTTGTCCCACTCTGCCCCCAACCGCAGTCATTGATGGAGACCTTGCCTTTCCCCCTCCTCCTTCCTGGCTGGTTGTGGGTGTCGCCTCTGTAAGACTGCAGAGAGTTGACTGTATTACCTCCTGTCGCCAGTAGGTGGCACTAGAAACCAGATTAAGACCCTTGCTTTACCGTAAGGAAAGTGCCAGCCTCTCTAAAGGAAAAAGGGACAGGATGAGAGTAAAATTATAAAGAAAATATGTACCCTTGTTTCTTTTACTGCCACAGACATGAGTTTTAATCAAAGCACCTCAATTTCTTTCTGAAAGGTAAGAAGCTTCTACAGAAAAACCACTCAGCGTTTATCTCCCTCTACCCTCACATGGACAACGTCTTACTGAGGCCAACATCAGTACCACATTTTAGAGGCTATGATTTGTTTGAAAAGTCCCACCAATTTTGGTGCATGAGAATTGAAAAGGATTAAGATAGGTTTTCAGTCTCCTGAATTCAAGCCTGAATGTGTGTGTGAAGAACTCAGATTTACCTAACTGGTGAGAAGAAAACCTTTGTGAGCACCTTCTGTTGATGGAGATGCTCCCGCCTCTGATGTTTCTCATCTTAGCTGAGTGTTGCTATTTTCTCAAGTTGCTACCAGGGGAAAAAAAAATCGACCACCAACTTGTGGTAGAGTGGGTTCCGACTCATGGTGACTCCATCTGTGTCAGAGTAGAACTGTGCGCCATAGGATTTTCAATGGCTGATTTTTTTGGGAGTAGACCACCAGGCCTTTCTTCTGAGGCACCTCAGAGTGTACTTGAACTTCCAACCTTTTGGTTAGCAGCGGAGCACGTTAACCATTCATACCACCCAGGGACCACCACATGTGATTTATTCTTGGCTAACATCAAAGTCAGAATCTGTTCTAGATTCTGCCTTCCTTTTCCTCCTATCCTAGAAGACATTAAGCTACAGAGAATTTTATTACATTCTGCAGAAACATACCACATAATAACACTACTGTTTCTTGAGGCCGATTAGGAGCCAGACACTTAATGAACATTGTCTCTAAAGCTCGACCACCCTGCCTGGTGGGTGGTAATGCTCCCCACTTTATAGACGGAGAACTTAAGGAACTTGCCCAAGGCCACGAAGCTTACAGGTGGCAAGTCCAAGAATTGAATCCAGGGCTGTCTAGGCTGTAAGCCCATGCTCTGATACATTTCTAAAAACTCCAGTGATTTCATCTCCAAGTGGAATTTGGTCCATCCGGGATTAAAATACTCCTAATTTCTGGTGGCTCAGTGGTTAAGCACTCGGCTGCTAACCAAAAGGTCAGCAGTTCATACCCACCAGTGCTCCATGGGAGAAAGATGTGGCAGTCTGCTTCCATAAAGATTACAGCCTTGGAAACCCTATGGGGTCTTGACTTGGAAAGGACTCAATGGCAGTGGATTTTTATGGGAAACTTCTTCTTAGGCAGAATGTCAGAGAAGAGAATTCTAGGAACTTTCTGTGTTTTTTGAGATAGTTACTTAACCATGCTGTGCTTTACTTAATTCCCACTATAAAACTCATGTCAGAAACCTGTGGAGAAGTCACAGGAGATATCCTGAACCAGATTCCCCTTCTCTTTCATTTGGGAAACAGGGACAATTAAAAACAGTCAATTCCATCATCATTGTCAGCTGTTGAGTCTCTGTCCAGGGCCATCAACAAAAGGCCAGAGTGAACCTGACTCAGGGCCTAAATGATCGTTCTTCACGGCCAGGCCCATCCAAGGGTAGGAGTTTTATCAAAGCTGATTTGTCAGTAGGAAGTTTATGGCAAAGAACAAGTTTGCACAGGTTAGTTTGAAGTGGTATTTGTGCCACTGGAAATGGGAGTGAAAGGAGCAAATCCAAACACTTACCTTTTGCCATTTGCACTTCTGTAAAATGGGTATTTGTGGTGTGCTAGAATGGGCTAAGATTATCATTTAAATTACTTTAAAGCCCCTGAAATAAAAGTGATGATGTTTATATGTGCTTTTGTGGCTTTATAGAGCTATAAATATTCTCCATGCAATTACTGTATATATAGTCAGATCACGTTACTGAATTATGCCAAACATAAGCAGATGCTATTTATATAGTAAATGAAATGGAGCAACTTACCATAATTACATTAAGCCATACTGCCATTAGGCTAGTTAATAAAGCTTATAACTCTAGGGGTAAATGTTTAAAAAGAGGCCTAAAGTAGACATCTCTTTCTAGACGAACATTCTTTTTCAACGGTTGTCTTCAGGCTCATGTTGCTTAGAATCAATATATTGAATTATTGTTGCATTGAAATAACCACTCGCCCCAGCAGCCTGAGCTTTGCAGTAATAATATAGATGCCTTACATTTGTATGTGCTCCACGCGGTTCCAAAACACTTCCATGTGTTGTCTTTCCTGCATAATTCCCTCCAATCATTTTTGGGCTGTTATTTTACTGCTAAAGGTAGGAGGAAAGTGGGGGAAAGGACTTATGAGGTTAAATTGTTCTAGGCTGCTGCTCCTGTGGGCAGGATGAATACAAGGAACCACATAATTTTCTCAGGGAAATACCCGCCAAAGGCTTGGCGAGAGCAGTTAGAGTCCCTGTTCAGCTTCTTTAGGTACCTCTGGTTTCAGTTCGGAGTCCCTGGGTGGTGCAAATGGTTAACGTGCCTGGCTGCTAACTGAAAGGTTGGAGGTTGGTGTCCACCCAGAGGTGCCTCAGAAGAAAGGCCTGACAATTTACTTGGAAAAAAAATTAGCCATGAAAACCCCGTGGAGCATAGTTCTATTGCAACACACATGGCATCACCATGAGTCAGAGCTGACTTGAAGGGAATGGGCTTTTCGACTGGTTTCAGTGCACGTGTTCCCTTGTTCTCTGCAGGAAGCAAGTTTTCAGAGGGATTCTCACTGCTGCTGCCAGCCAGCGTGCACAGCGATCAGAGACAATGGGCAGAAAATAAATCACGACCTCCCTTATAATTGAGGGATGACTCTCCAGTAAAAACTAGGCTTTTGTTCCCAGAAAACCCCTGTGCTGTATACGCAGTGTGAAATATATCCATTTTACAGCAGAGAAGTCAGAGACATAAAGGGCCCTCAGCTCATTGGTGGCAGAGTCCAGATTAGCCTGCTGGTCTCTGGGCTCTCGGCCCACCATTTGGTGATAACGCCTGTTCACCTTGAGTCAGTGGAGGGGGGCAGTGCATCACTGTGTCAGTCCCCCGGCTTATTATAGGACCGAGCTTCAGGCTGTGGCACTGCTTGGGGACCTCTGGGTCTTACTGAGCCAGCTTTAGAGGCAGCTCCTGGATATGAGCCATTTTCCATTCAAAGGGAAAGGAAAGTAGCTTCAATTCATTTTTTAAAATTTAAACACATAAACTTAATGGGTTTCTTTCTTGTAAGAAAAGCTAATCAATCCATTATAGAAAGTACACGTAAGCCCTTGTCCTCAAAAAATCACCCACCATCTCCCCTCCCGCCTCCACCCATCAGTCACCTTGGTGAATATACTTTAAACTGGGCTTCTCAGCCTGTCTACTCTCTATATACCCATACTCATTGTTCAGTTCCCCTGGGATGGCAAATGCAGGGCCAGTAATTGACTAAGTGTGTGATCTTCAGGTGTTTCTGGGTGGTGCAAATGCTTAAGCTCTCGGCTACTGTCTGAAAGGTTGGCAGTTTGAACCCGCCCAGAAGTGCCTCAGAAGAAAGTCCTGGCAATCTACTTCTGAAAGTTTACAGCCATGAAAATCCTATGGAGCACAGTTCTACCCTGCCACGTGTGGGGTTCCCAAGAGTCGTAATCAACTCGATGGCACTGGTTGGGTTTTTGTGTGTGTGTGATCCTTACCCCTTTGACTTTCAGTTTCTTCATCTAGAAAATGGGACTAATGATACCTTCTTTTCAGGATAGTTATGGGTATAAAGTGCAATAATAGATACGAAAGCATCAAACTCATAGCAGGGACTCCATATGCACCTGCTGAACGAATGAATCATTCACATCACTGTTCTATCTCATGTGTTTCTCTTTTCTTCCCAGTTCATCCTCTGCTTCAGCTTTTACCAGTGGGAGCCAATGACCTATGGCTCTTACCGCTACCCAAATTGGTCCATGGTGCTTGGATGGCTGATGCTCGCCTGTTCTGTTATCTGGATCCCAGTTATGTTTGTGATAAAAATGTATCTGGCCCCTGGCAGATTTATTGAGGTAATTATCAGCTCCTTTCCCTTGCCATCCCCTCCCAAGGGAGAGCCCCTGAAAGCTCTGTGCATTAAAAAACAAAAGGTTCAGGAAACTTATTCAAGAGGGAGACTCGGTGATTAAGTGATCACAGCCACCACCGTTTCTGTTAAGCCCATTTTTATTATGTATTATTCCTCTAACCGAGGGGCTCAGCCGATCCGCGGGTGAGCTGTTATTCTGCCATTCCTCAGTGCGGTGAAAGCTGGGGAATAAACAATCGGGGTGTCTCCTTATTCCCTGGAGTTTCCCCTTCTCTCCCTCATCCACAGTTTAAACCCCAGTGTGTGTTTTTGACACATCAGATTCCCCCTTTCCTGATGATCCTGTCCATCAGAGCCTTCTCCCTCACAAATTCCTTTCTGGAGTTGCAGTTACATTTAAAATCACTTCCCCTTCCCTGTTGTGTCTTGAGTTAGTGATGGCTAAGGGGTCCAAGCCGATTAGAACGTTGCCCTCCCTGTAGAACGTAATGAGAGAGCCAGAGCAAGGTGAGACTTGTCCTTCTCTGTCAATCAATCCCTTGTTGGACTCATTTTCCATTTCTAATGCAGAAAGTCCCCACCCTCACTCCAGAGCAGATGGGAAGGGTACTGCTACTTGTTGAGCCACCAATGAAGTGTGGTCAGGCTTTTGTTATTGATGAGCAGTAATTTGCTCAGATGTGCTAGGAATAGTCAGCCTAGCCTCATCTTGGAGATCTGGGAGTCTGGCATTTTGGACTAGACCAATGTTACTCAGAGTTTGGTCCAGGGCCCAGCAGCATCAGCATCACCTGGGAGTTGTTAGAAATGCAAATCTGAGGCCCTGGCCTGGATCCACTGAACCAAAATTGTGGGGAATTGGGACCCAACTTCCCCTGGTGTCTGTAGTTTAACAAGCCAACTCCCCACCCCAGGTGATTCTGATGCTTCCTGGAGTTTGACAAGCATTGGTTAGACCAAGATAAAGAAAGAACTGCCTATAGAGGGCAGAGAACAGCTCTAGGGCCCTCCTCCTGGTCAGCTATAGGAGAAAAGGAAGAGGACCTTGGAGCAACCTGCTGAGGCTCATAGGGGAGAAGGGGATGAAAATAAGGCACGTGAGTAAATGCACAGCACAGAGGCCCATGTAAAGGGGAGGTAGCTTGTGTTTCCATTGGGCTAAAGATGGAGACAGAGTTGGTGAAAAAGAGGCCAAGGAGTCCCCTTACAAAGTCTGTATTCCAGTTTTCAGCCTCAGAAATTCTGCTCGTACACCTATTGAGGTGAATTGCCATGGCCCCACTGACCCCCCGAGAAGCTCACTGGTATCCCAGATGAACCTCCCCCACCCCTGACCCAGACATCTGGTTCGCTCCCTCTGAACAGAAGCTGGTTTAACCTCTGCTGCTTTTGTCTTAGCTAGAATTCTCTAAACGGATGAGTGTGCTCTATAAATTTATTATGGTTGATCTGGGACGCAAAGGTTGCAAACTGATGATTAAGGGGAGATTAAACTAACAGCTTTAAGAACCAGTTTCGCTTTAATAGGTAATAAACATAATCGTTCCCTCTTACATAGTCAGAAATATATTTTCTTTCCTTTTTCTATAAAATATTCCAGTCAAGTTCTATTTTTCTTTAAAAGTTCAGTTGAAGGATTAGAGGCATTCCCATTATTTTTAGCTCGCCTGTGAGAACCCACACTGCTGAACCAAGTCAGAAGCATATATTTTTGTCAACAGATAATTAAAATCTTTGCTCACTCTTGGCAATGTATCTTTGGGGTTGGGCTCCCCCCCCGCCCCAGTCATTTATATACTTTTGGGAAATATGCTAAACAAAACCCAATTATTTTGATGTAGCAACCCGCTGTTGAGACTACAGAACAAAAGTAATTGAGCACATGCCCTATGCAGACTGTTTGGCAATGGAGGGAGAAGCTTGCAGATTCTCTTCATTTGGAGGGAAAAAAATGTATAATTAAAATCTGGGCCCTTTATCCTCGATTAATTTTGTGCAAGGCAAACACTGAGCAGCAGTACATTGTAATATTGCTTGCAGGGTGATGTAAATAATTTCAAATGAAGCAAACTAAGTATTCTATTTAATGTCTCTGGCCTAGTTAATTAATGGGGCTGATCTTCTTAAGTGCTTCTCTTGGTGGGAGACCTCTTGGTTCAAGCAGGGACTCTAGCAAATGTGGTTATAAGCAGTTTGGGGATGGGTGGGTCCCAGAGGGCGGCGGGAAGGTACATTACTTCTGTGACCCTGTGTCTCTTTGGCTTCTTTGCAGAGGCTGAAGTTGGTGTGCTCGCCGCAGCCTGATTGGGGCCCATTCTTAGCTCAACACCGTGGGGAGCGTTACAAGAACATGATCGACCCCTTGGGGACCTCTTCCCTGGGACTCAAACTGCCAGTGAAGGATTTGGAACTGGGCACCCAATGCTAGTCTGATGGCGTGGGATGGTGGGGACTTGATCCCTGTTTTCCTTTCTGCCTCCGTCTAACATTTTTCCCAGCTTTCCTCCCATTTTTCTTCTTCTTTATCCCCATATTTTGGTTTACATCTGTGCATGAGCGAGGTTACGTAGAAACTTGGGACACAGTGTGTCACATGCTGTAGTGAAGAGCTAGACAGACCATTTGAAGTGCTCTGTGCCTGTGTTCATGGTGTCAGTTTCCGGTCAGGTTGGTCCCCTGAGCACATGCTTTATACAGCAAGAGTGCATCAACTAGGTGAAGCCTCTGCAGTGAAGTCACACATAGGTATGTGTGGTTTGTGGTTTGGTCAGTAGAGAAGTATCCACTGTGTGTGGTCATTGGGTGGTGCTAGTAAGGCATATATCAACCAACCAATTGCCATCGAGCGACTCTAACTCACGATGACCCCATGTGTGCCCCATAAAGTTTTTAGTGGCCGATTTTTCAGAAATAGATCACCAGGCCTTTCTTCCAAGGCACCTCTGGGTGAACTTGAACTTCCAACCTTTCAGTCAGCAGTTGAGCATTGTTAACCTTTTGCACCACCCAGAGACTCCAAAGCTTACATAGAATAGCAGACTTATAAAACAGTTAGTTTGGATTTGTCAGCATTGTAGAGCTGGACTGAGCAATATAATGGCCTCATTGAGACACAAAGGGTTCAAGACAGGGAATATTTAGAGCGTCAGCCATGGTTAGAAAATATTTTGGATGGAAGACAAGGCCAATAGATTTGGACACCACGGGGGTGGTTACGTTCACCCGTCTATTCACAATTGGAGCTCTGTTTTCTTCATTGGGACCAACTGTCTCAAGTGTGCCAAGGACTCAGCTACTTCCCTCTCTGCACTCTGCAAGTCTGAGTGCAGAGTCACTTCTCTTCTTCAGTCGTCATCTTTATTTCTTTTGAACAATCATGTATGTGAGTTCTTTTGGTCATTTCCCCCACCTCTGCACAAGAAGCCATCATATAATTTGTGCCTCATTTTGTACGTTCATAGTAGAGCTCCATTCTCGTTTCTCCATGGCGTTTGGCACTGTGGTTCAATGTCATGATCCCATCTTTCCTCTCTTATAAATGTCTTTCTATAAGCTGTAGATTCCTTGTCTTTCAGCCTTTGGGAAAACAAGATTTACCCTTGTTCTGTCTATATATTATATATATAGGACTCAAGCTCTTAAAAGAGATAACTTCTCAATTTTTACACTTAAATTTTTCATTCACAGTAAATGCCAACTGTGGTCATAGAGAAATCAAAGAAATGGAGAGTTTAATAAAAGGCAATCATAATATTCACTGAACTGGTAGTACATTTTAGGTCATCGTATTTACAGAAATTTCTGATAAATACAGCTTAGGTAAGTAGCGAGTGATCCAATTAAGACTATAGCTTTTAAGACTACATTTAGCCAATTCAGTTTAAAGAGTTCCCTATTCACAGTACTTATTGTAACTGCACTCTAATAAGAGTGAATCGTACTTCTGCAGAGATTGGCGAAGCTGTAACCTTTATTATCTTCTTGTATCCTGAACATGCATATGTGAAATTTTTATAATGTGCTACGTGTTCCTGTACTGTGTACTTGTGGTGTTTTCTGTCCTTACAAATATCTTAAAGAACCACTGTAGAGACGGTGAGTTTAGAACAATGTAGTCTGAGGTTTTGTTTTTTCTTTTTTTCCTTTACATTGCTAATATCTAAACCTAAAATTGTTTCCTTTAGGGGAGACCATTTCAATCATTTTCTTATTTGTCTTCATATTACAGGGTCTCAGGCAACATTTTCAGTTCAGATCTTGTCTATTGACGTGACATTTTCATCCCGTTCAGCAACAATGACGCCCAACAACAGACTTTGAACATTAAAAAAAAGAAATGACTTCATTTGTTTAAAAGAAAAAGTCTCAACTCATTTTACTGAGCTCTCCCTTTTCTAGGGCAAATATGGCTGTCATTTGCCAACGCTGACGTGTACTTCCAGTTTTCAAGAGTAGTCTGTGAAAAGCTTTAGAAAAGGAAACAAAGACTGGTTTTAAACTTTAGGTTTTCATGTCTTTTGTCTGCAGTGTATGTCTGTTCTTCCTCCTCCTTGTTCTTGTTGTCTGTCTCCTGAAGCTAGAATTTGCTGTCTGTCACAGAGACTGAACCCTGAGCTTCCCTGAGAGACTTAGCTTTGGGAAGCTGAGCTTCGGCCTCTCCTGTCCCAGTGTCTCCTGTAGCGACCTGTCTGCCGATAACATTGGTTTCCCTGAGAAAGCCATATTGACAAGAAGCCCCCATGCCTGTAGCAGATGTCGCATAGCAGCACCAAAACTTAGCCTCTCCAATTGATATCTGGCGGGGTGAGAGAGGCGGGGAGGAATGACTTAGGCCTGGAAATTATCTACAGCCTTTCCAGTTTGAAGGTTGAAGAAAAGAGCTTAAATCAATTAGGATTCTCTCACGGGACTGGTATGTTTGTGTCAGGACAAATGGTTTTTGGCTTTCCTCTCTTGTCTCTTGCCTAAAACTTGAGTCTGATGCTGGATGCTAACTCAATTTCTGCAAATTATTGCAGTTGTGATTAAAAGAAGAAAAAAAAAAACAAAAACCCACGGATGGCGCCAGGTTTGTTTTGTAGAAACTGAAAGTTTATTTAATGGTGAGGGTGGAGCCCTCTTTACTAGCTAGTGTGTTTTGCAGATGGAGGTGGCAAGGTTTGTGCTAATTAGGATTTGTCCAGTTAAGACCAAGTAACTGCGCACTGAGTGGCTGGTTTTCTTGTTGTTGTTTTCTCCTTTTCCCTACAGTTTCCAAGTTTTATGTAAAAGTTGCTTAAAGGCACGCTCAGGTGAAAGGTTCTGAACTTACCGGAAACTGTTACCTTAGTTTCTTCATGTCTAGAGCCACGTCCAACTCGGAGGCGTCCCTGGCAGGGCTGTGCTCAGCCATTGCCCACCCACTTGTGCTGCACCTCCCATAGACCTGGCTGGGACGCTAAGAGCTTAGATGCACACAACCAGATGGATGTTTCCACGCTATTAAAATGCACGGAGTCAATTGGAAGAAGAAAAATGAATGAATAAAAATAAAGCGAGGAGTATTGTCATAAACTGCCACCTGAGAGTTTCCGTTCAAACTAAGGAAAACAAACAAACAAAAATCTGAGTTGCTGAGGAAAGACTTTCGTTGGTTCGTCGTGCAGAAGACTGGGGCATTTTCCACTTGTGAGATTATTTCAGTAACACCAACGAATGCCAGAAACCCATTCAGAGAAAAAAAAAAAGCCATATGTGAAAAACAGTAACCCTATAATATCCTTATAAGGAGAAAAAAATGTATATTTATTAACTATTGATGTTGTGGCTTCTTATGCAAATGTTTGTCTTGCAAATTAGTAATTTTTAATCTCTTTAGGGCTGTGTTTGTCCCGTACAAGTGTGTGAAATTGTGCTGTTTTTCTTTTTTCTTATTTATTGCATGAAATCTGTGGTCAATGCACAATCTCGGATGATCTCAACTTCTCTGAAATTTCCGTGTTTTTAATATGCAAGAAATGTCATCAGCTTGTATTTCCAGGAGGAATAGCAGCACTTTAAAAGAGGAGTTTAACACAGTGACCTTTAGATGGATAAGACTTGGGTGGTCTTTATGCAAATGTTTCATTGGAGTTGAGTTTTCCTTTAATAATGTTCTCATTCTGTTACTTGTGCCTCAGTGCTTCCTGCCTGTCTTCACCTGTCAGCGTGGCTTTGCCATGACTGAAATTAACAGTTTTCTTTCCTCTTTGTTCCTCTGTCCATTGATCATTGTCCTCTTCCCAGAGACTTGCACAACACTGTTGCTCATTGAATTGCATGATGGCAAGATCATACTGCTGCTGTTGTGTCTGGATCTGAGTTTGCAACACGTATCTTTGAGGTAGATGATTCAAGTGAGGGTACACTGCCTGGCATGCTGTCTTGTAGGGCAGACAAAGGACCAAGGCCAGCCAATGAGCATTTTCCCTGTTTAACACTGGGATATCGTGCAAGAAACTTCCAGGCTGAGGGTAAAGGTTTGGGAGATTCAGTTTTGATACTAATTTCTCTATAAAACGGCTGCCCTAGGATTTGTGAAAGCAAAATCTTCCTATCTTTCCCAGATTTTGCTTCAACTGTCCAGAAAGGCCAAGTATTTTTGAAATGTGGCCTCTGCTCCGGTCACCTCGGAGCAACGTGCAGCCAAAGAGAAGGTGTTTTGCAGATTTCACATTCATCCCCTCTGAAAAGCAAGCAGTGGTTTGATTTGCCTGCCGTGGATTAAATACATCTTCAGGTAACCATTTGCCTTATAGGTGTATTCTTTTGTTAGGATGTTGCTTCGTAATGGACTAGGAAATGTTGCTTTTTGTTTTGTCACTTTTTTGTCTTTTTTTGCACTTTACTATGGACCTATCGTGGAATAGGTTAATTCTTAAATTGCATACTTGGCTAATGTCATAAATGCAGGCATCTTATGTGGGTACTGTTGCCTCTGAATAAAGATATGCTCCCTAATCAGGTCCTTATATTTTTTCATTAGCGATACATGAAGAAAATATAATATGTCACAAATGATGTGTCATATATATATCTTATAGAGCGCATATTATATATTGTGCATTATTCATTTAAGAAATCATTATTCTTGAGGCCCTACCTCAAATTTTGTATTTATGTGTACAAATGCAATTTATTGTATTATATATTTGCCTATTATATACTGATATAAATTAGAATTTATCGTAATTATGTATGAGTTCACAAAACCCTAAATAAATGTCAGTGTTTAAAACACGATGATTACAGTATTGTGTCTGTTACATTCCCACTACCCGTCATCTTTCTTTCTTAACAAATGGCTGCAGGTATCCACAGGATTGATCCCTTTTATTGTTAGGGACCTGGAACAGCAATGGCAAACTGACCTCCTGGGAAAATGAGATATTGTGCTGTTGCAGAAACAAATACCAATTAAGTTGTTATAGTCTTAACCATCAGAATACATGATTGTTTGCTGAATTATTGATTACTCCTCATAGGGTGATGAGAGAGAGAGTGAGACAGAAAGGAAACCAGAATATGAACTGAGCAAGTTAGATCCTTGGGTGTGTATTCGTGTTCACTTTGCCAGTCTTCAATTCAACTTACTATCAATTCACCAAACTAATGTAGCTCTTGCATTGTGCTAGGGCCTTTGTTGTTGTTGTTATTTGATGTTGAGTCAGCTCTGACTCATGGTGACCGCATGTACGACAGAATGAAACGTTGCTCAGTCCTGTGCCATCTTCATGATCATTGATATGCCTGAGTCCAATGTTGCGGCTACTGGGTATTTTAAGTGCCTTCCTACCTAGGGCGGCTCATCTTCCAGCGCTATCTCAGACAACATTCTGTTGTGTTGTGATCCTTAGGGTTTTCATTGGCTAATTTCCTGAAGCAGCTCTCCAGGCTTTTCTTCCTAGTCTGTCTTAGTCTGGAAGCTCTGCTGAACCCATCCACCGTGGGTGACCCTACTGGTATTTGAAATCCTGGTAGCATAGCTGTCAGCATCATAGCAACCTGCAAGCTACAACAAACTGACAGGTGGTGACGCTAGGCAAAACTGAATAAAACAGTCTCAGATCTCAAAAAAAAAAAAAAAAAAAAAAACCCTCAGAGCCTAGTAGAAAAACTACCTATATAAAATAAACAAATAAACAAAGCGCCATTCTTCCCCTTTTAAGTGAGTGGAGCAGCTAAGTTCCCTGACCAGAAGTGGAACTCTGAGCGTAACTGTTATGTGTGGAGACTGTCTTTGGTCTCTCCTGTCTGGCCATTTCAACCTAGAAGCTTCATTCTGTCCTATTCAAACTCATATAACATACTCACACTCTGTCTCCATCTTCAGCTTCAGTGTTGGAAGGCTCTAGGATGATCAGGGTCATTGCTAGTGGGAAGAGAAATGTCCTCAAAGTTGATGATGAAACCCACATGCCAAAAGCACACATGTCCATGCTGGGTCGAGCTTCAGCCTGGAAAAGGTCTATGGTAATGAGATTTATGCACGCACTTGGGATTGGCCACAACACTGCACATCAGCAGGTACCAGAGGAGCAAATACCAAAGTCAGTGTAATATCTTCTCAGCAATGGTGCTCTTGAAAGGGGAAGAAGAATGCTCTGTGGTATCAAATCTTGGAGCTCGCGCATCACCTTTGATTACCTCCCTGAGATTCCTTTGCTCAGTTTCATTTTTGTAAACTTTATTTTGAAAATCAGTTGTCTTTTTTTTTTTTTACTTTTTATTTTGAAAATCCTCAAGCATACATAAAAGTAGAATAGAATAATGAACTCCATCTACATGTCATTCACCTTCAAGAATTATCAACTCATGTCCCAGCCTATGTCATTTATCCCTTTTCAAAACTCCAAACTTTGTTTCTTTGCAGTATTTTAACACAAATCTCAGATACCATGGAATTTCACTTGGAAATACTCTATTGTATTGTGTTTGTATAACCCTTTTAAATAATCTTTCCCTAATGCGGACAAGGACAAAATGTGGGAAAGCAGGACCAATCTACTCTGGTTTGTTAGAAAGAAGTGGTGCAAGGATCTAGCTGGAAGGAACTAATCTGGTGTCTGCTCTGGTAACTGTCCTGCCTTCCTCCATCCCATCTTTCATCTTCTCGCCTTTACTTGCTAGGCAACTGTTCCTCCTCCTGGACTTCCCTGCTATTTTCTTACCCAGCTTACTCCCTTTGATTTTTTTCTGTCTTTGTTCATGCTTCCTTTCCCTTCTCCCTAGATGTCTCTCCTGAAACCAGAGATTCGGAATCTCACAGTTGCACGGGACCTCCAAGTTCATTTATTCCGGTGTATCTGACTCACAACTCCCCTCTATAGCAGTCTGTTTTGTGGGAACTGGATTTTCAAAGCACACACATGGGATGAGTAGTCGCTGTCTAAAAGATTCACCATACAAGCACTTTACAACAGAAAACTAGTGCCTTTAAAATGGTTCAACTTTACCAAAATTGGATTTGCTTCTCTGCACCATCCTACTGTGTAAAACAGAGTCCTTGCATAATTTAAGCCCCTCCTTTCTTGCCTTTTAGTTCAATCTGTAACTTTATGAGAACTTTGATACTTCAAGTCATTTGACTTATCACCATCCCCCTTTTCAGGGAACTTCTCCAGACACTTGTAGGATTAGGAGAAAATAATGACCAGAATACAGTGCAGAGTAACACTGAAACAGTTATCACATTTTCGTCATTCGTTGATTACTTATTTCCACACTAAACTCAAAGTCTTAATTATTTACATGTTCCCAGAGCATAACAGTTTGTAGCACATGGTAGATAATAAATACATTTTTAAAAAATTAAATAAACAAACACTATTGGCTCTGTCCAAAGAACAGAGCTGACTATTATAATGGGCAAAAACAAAACAAAACAAAAAAAACATAAGGAAAAATGGGTCTCTCCCTCCCGTTTACTCAGAGTGAGCAGGGATTTAAGACATGTACAGACATCACCATAATACATAGTGGAAAGGACTCAACACCACAAAAAGATTTAGGAGAAGAACATATTGAAAAGGTGCAGAGTAAAAAAAAAAAAAGAAAATTCTGGCTGAAATGATTAGACAGGACTTCATGAGACAGACCCTTGGTACATGGGGAAGATTTTGACCGGAGGAGTGTGCTGGGATGGGCTTTCCCGGTAGATGAAAGCAAGTAAGTGACGACACGGGGCTAAGACAGATCATTTCACGAACAAGTGAATAGATGAAATGGGAAATATAGTACATGCTGGTGGGAAGTGAGGACTCAGGCTGAAAATACAGTTTAGGACTTGACAATCAAGGGCCTTTAATGCCAACAGAGAGTTCAGATGCTGTTTGACAGGCCACAGGGAACCATTAAAGGTTATTCACGAGTGGAGAGGTATTTCCTGGCAGGGACAGCTGTGATACAAGGGAAAAGCACTGCCCGGGGTTCACATGTCAGCTCTGTTCCTTATCAGCACAGCCTCAGCTTTCTCATTTGTAAACTTGGAATAATTATACCCATCTCACGTAGTTGTTATTATTCGTTGTTAGTGGCCTTTGAGTTGATTCTGACTCGTGGAGACCCATTACGTGCAGAGTAGAACTCTTCATAGGGTTTTCAAGGCTGTGACCTTTAAGAAGCAGATCTCCAGGCTTTTCTCCTGAGGTGCCTCTGGGTGGGTCTAACCACCAACCTTTCAGCCAGTAGTCAAGCACTTAACCGTTTGTGCCACCCAGGGACTCCCCCATAGTTACTATGAGGATTTTGTTAAAAGTTACAGGTGAAATTGTTTTCTGAACAGTTATATCCCACATAAATGTTGAGTGTTTATTGTTAGAGTCAGATCTGTGGCATGAGTTTGGAAAATCAATCTGGTCAGTGTGTCAAGAATGGAGTGGAGAGGAGAGAGAGCTGAGTGAACAACACTGGTTTGACTGTGCAAGAAACCAGCACCATTTAGAGTGAACGGCGCACCATTAGAGTGAACGGCACACCATTAGAGTGAATGGCGCACCATTAAAGTGAACGGCGCACCATTAGAGTGAACTCCGCACCATTAGAGTGAACGGCACACCATTAGAGCGAACGGCGCACCATTAGAGCGAACGGCGCACCATTAGAGCGAACGGCGCACCATTAGAGCGAACGGCGCACCATTAGAGGGAACCGCGCACCATTAGAGCGAACTCCGCACCATTAGAGGGAACGGCGCACCCTTAGAGCGAACGGCGCACCATTAGAGCGAACGGTGCACCATTAGAGTGAACTCCACACCATTTAGAGTGAACTCCACACCATTTAGAGTGAACGGCACACCGTTAGAGTGAACGGCACACCATTTAGAGTGAACGGCGCACCATTAGAGTGAACGCTGCACCATTAGAGTGAACTCCAAGACACCAGGTCACAAATTTAGAAACACAGGGGGCCTTTGGCAGGGAGTCTTTCTGACTCAAGTGATGGGGACCAATAGGGGTATATTAAAATCTTTCGCAAGAGGCAAGGAGGCGACACTAACCAATAGGCACAGACTTGGCAGTGAGGCCATAGCAGGGTCCTGGAGCCTCTGGCCCTGCCAGGTGTTATCATATTCGTTGCTGCATCGTGAAGTCTGGGAGTCGAGGAGAGCTGCTGGGGCATCTGGGGGCATTGGGAGAGGGGCTTCAGGTCTCCGGGAAGCCGAATGTTTTTATCCCATAACTTGGTTCCTCTTGGCTTCTCCTCTCACTCAGGAAATGGAGGCTGAGGAATTCTGGGGACATTTGTGAGAGATACTCATTTGCACAATCGGCCGGCCATTTCTACTACGTGGCACTTCCTGCTCGTGTTTAGGAGAAATGCAGAGAGATAGGCTCGGACCCCACTTTCTAAGGCTGCATGAATTTGAACTTTCTTGCTTGGGGCTTTGAGACAGCCCATACTAATAAAAAATCGCTCTGCCCCACCGCTCAGCAGGAGAAAGCATTGCTAAGCACAGGCCTGTGACAACGTCCATGCACCCTCCCTCTCTTTTCTTGCCTTTGTGTAAGTGCTTCGTAATTCTACGTGCACAGTATCTTGAGTTGAGGGTAGGAAGTGCAGTATTTTGAGTTGACGGTAAGAATTTGCACTAAGACAATATTGGTATTTTGCAAAGCTGGTACAATGTTAGGGAGTGTGGCAGAGACTAATAATTGCCTCCAAATTTCTGTTCTCCTTTTCTTGAGTAACATCTCTGATTTTAGCCAGGCACATCATCATGAAGCCAAAAGGTAGCATTTCCCAGTTTTCTTGCAGCCAGGTATGGTAGACTGATCACTGATCCTACTTTTTTACCCCACACTGAATCCACACCCTTGCTGTGTCCTCATTGTGGGCAGACTGTACTTCCTGCCCCTTCACTTTGAGCTTGGCCTTGCATCTGTGCTCTGGCCAATGGCACATGAGCAGAAGTGACAGTGGGCCAGTTCTGAGTCTAGGCATTAAGAGACTTTGCTTATTTTTATTCACCCTTTTGTGCTTCTGTGTCTCCCATGGGAAGAGCATGTCTTGGGTAGCCCACTGGCTCAAGGGAGATGAAAGACAGGGCCATTTGACTGACACAAATGGCTGTCAGTGCAGTGCAAAGTAGAATCAGCACAGCCACTGTAGCCTGAAATGAGCTGAACCCCAGCCAACCTGCAGATATGTGAGAATAAATGCTTAGTGCTATATACCACTGAAACTTTGTGGTTGTTTGTTATACAGCAATAGCTAACAGAGACATAAGGAATGGCTGTGTGAATAGGTTTTGCCCAAATGTAAGTGGAAATGATGTGTGGAACTCCTAAGCATGCTCTTCTCCTTATCTTTATTCCATCCATATTTTCCTGCCTGGAATGTGGATGTAATGGCTGGAGTACCAGCAGCCATGTTGAACCGTGAGGATAAGAACTACATTCTAGGGATGGTGGAGCAAAGATCTGCAAGGAACCTGGGTTCTTGATCATGGAGCCACCAGGCTTACACTGGACTATCTGATTTTCTAGAATTCTTTTACATAACCCAACCAAAAACCCATTGCTGTCAGGTCAATTCTGAATCATAGTGACCTTATAGGACACAGTAGAACTGACCCATAGGGTTTCCAAGACTGTAACCTTTACAGAAGCAGACTGCCACATCCTTCTCCTGCAGAGCAGCTGGGGGCTTCAAACTGTGACCTTTCGGTTAGCAGCCAAGTGCTTAACTACTGCACCACCAGGGCTCTTTTTTTTTTTTTTTTAATGTAAGAGTATTAAACATTTATCTTATTTAAGTTACTTTCATTTGCTTGTTATATGAAACCAGATAGAATCCTTACTGATGCAGATAGTAAATGAACTGCCCCAGAAGGAGACCCAGGGAACCACTGGGAAATGCGGATGAGTTTAATATTCATTTTTTTTGACCAGGAGAATTTATGTGGCCTGTGACACTGGAAAGCAGTCTAAAAGCATTGAAAATGACTATTTCTGTTTTATGTGGATGGAGCCAGTCTCCCATCATCACGTGGTAGGGTGTTATCCAAAGTAACTAGAGTAGGTTTTCTCTGCTCAAAAACCTCCCTCCCACTGCATCATCCTGTGGCCTGAAATTTGACCAGCAGATATTCATTGTTTTGGGTCAAGCTGCCTGCTCTTGAAAGCCATACTCTAAAAAGGAACGCTTTATCTTTCCCAGCTTGGTATGAGTAAATTTAAAAGGATTCCTTCCTCCAAATTTTCCCGTAGAGCAATGGTAACAGCATTGAACACATGGGACTTCTAATAGGAGTAGAGGATCATTTTCAGGCCTGGAAAAGAAGACTTGGGTGAGCTCTTTGTGGGCAGCCCAGGACCACTGGAGGATAGAAGGAGGTGATCCAGGTTTAAAAGCTGATCAAGGGCATTGTCTCTTCCCTATCTTTCGGTTTCCATGGTGAGGGATTTTCCTTAAACACTCCTGACCTTTTACCCATCTCCCCCATAGAGGAGGGTGACAATCATTGGTGCTCATTTCTCAATGGGGTCTCTTTCTCTCTTCATCCAGATCAGTGGGAGCAGATGGCTGTGCCAAGGTTCAGCTTGGAGGGAGGACAGATGGCTAGGCCATTTCGGCTTGTACATCAGGCTATGCTCTTCCAGCGTTGTCTCTATATTAGTAAAGGGAATATTTTGGCCTCCTGCTGACAGTTTTGTCTTATTTCTCAACTGGTTCAGAACTCAGGCAGAGAAAAGTACTACTCTATTGGTCTCTGACAAGAACTCAACAAGGAGATTGAATTCACAGGCTTCACTCCCAGGAGAGGCCGTGGAGCTTGATGATCACATGCACGGATTCCGCAGTCATATTGCCTGGGTTTGAATCTTGGATCAGCCACTGTCATGGATTGAATTATGTCCCCCCAAAAATGTGTGTGTCAGTTTGTCTGGGCCCATGATTCCTAGTACTGTGTGATTTTCCTATACGTTGTAAATCCTGCCTCTATGATGTTAATGGGGGAGGATGGTTGGCAGTTGTGTTAGTAAGGCAGGACTCAATCTATAAGATTGGACTGTGTCCTGAGGCAATCTCTTGAGATATAAAAGACAGAAGTGAGCAGAGAGACAAGGGGACCTCATACCACCAAGAAAGCAGTGCCAGGAGTAGAGCGCGTCCTTTGGACCCAGGGTCCCTGGCAGAGAAGCTCCTAGTCCTTGGAACATTGATGACAGAGAAACCTTCCCCTGGAGCTGATGCCCTGAATTTGGACTGCTTTTCCGTGAAGAAATAAATTTCTCTTTGTGAAAGCCATCCATTTGTGGTATTTCTGTTACAGCAGCACTAGATGACTAAGACAGCCACTCACCTGGCAAACAACTTAGTTTCCCTGTCTAAAATAGAGATACTAATCCTACCTACCTAACTGGGTTGCTTTGAGGTATAATGAGTTGATTTATGCAAAAACACTTCACCATTATCATTCTGGTCAGGTTTGGGGCTACGCCTGATTCCAGGGCCTGTTAGAAGGTAGCTTGCCTTGTTTTTCCTGGTCTCTTGGAACGGACGACATGTGCTTACTTAACATGTAACAAAACCTGGATATGTGTACATTTTGGTTCTTGTCATCAGAAAAAACTTGAAACTCATCCAAGACTGTTGACATTATGGATTAGAGAGGTTCTTTTCAAACAGTTATGAGATGTCTTTATTTATATGTCTGTCTATAGATTTTTCTACCTATCTTCCTACAGATTTGTACCTAGCGTTGTTCTAAAAAACTATTTGAAGTTGCAAGGCAGAAGGACAATAGTTAACTAACAAAATATGAGTCCCTCTAATTTGGATGCCATTGAAGCTGATCGTAGTAATTAGAGTAGAGAACACGTTTTTACTCATATAGAAACAGAGGTATGTGCAAAAATGCATTCCTTCAACTCCTCTTTATGATTATGCATACATTTTAGGAAATGAAAATATCTACCCAAATCAGGCTTGCACAGTTCCCGAAAGCACTGGGGCTGCTAGATTTGTGAAGGCAACTTGGGTGTTTTTGTACTTTTTAAGTCTCAGCCAACAAATTGGCACTCTCCTCTCATTTTCTCCAGTTTTGTAAGGAAATTTGTTATGTGCCCATGAACTCCATAAACGTGAAGTAGTTGAATGGCTGTTTGGACAAAGAAGAGTGGCTTAAGGAGGGGAATTAGGAGTCCCAGGGTGGTGCAAACCGTTAACGTGCTCAACTGTTACTTGAAAGGTTGAAGGTTTGAGTCTACCCAGAGACACCTCAGAAGAAAGGCCTGTCAGTCTACTTCAGAAAAATCAACTATTGGAAACCCTATGGAGCACAGTTCTACTCTGATACACATGGGTCACCATGAGTCAAAGTCGACTCGACGGCAACTGGTTTAAATGGGAAAGGTTGGACTTGCTCATGGATTTAGTTTGGGCGAAAAGAAGAGTCGTTTTGCATCTTCCTTGGTGATTTGCTGCCTCAAGTAGAGCTGCTCTGTGGGCCAATGGGATAAGACAGTCCTGATTGTTTCCTTGATGATGACCAATGAATCCTGTCAAGCTCTCCATGCTGCTTCTTGAAAGAGCATTCACTGGTCTGTTCATTCAATAAATACTTATTGAGCTACTAATATGTGCCAGGCACTGTTCTAGATAGAGAGATACAGTGGTGAACAAGAAGGCCAAAATTCCTATCCTTGTTGAACTTGCATTGTAGTAGGGGAGACAGACAATAAATAAGAAACAAATCACATAATTTCATACAATAATAAGCACTATAAAAAATAAAGCAGGGGAGAGGGACAGAGATGAGGGTGAGGCAAGAAGCGTCTTTAGGCAGGGCTTCCCTGAAGAGCCAGTATTTGAGCAGAGACTTGAGTCATATGAAGAGTAAACCATACAAAGATACATGGAAAGAGTGCTCCAGACAGAGGGGGCATCAAGTACAAAGAACATAAGAAGGTTATAAACTTGGAATGTTTGAGAAACGGCAAGAAAGCCAGTCTGGAGTGAGCAAGGGGGAGAGTGGGGAGCGAGTTGGGAAGATGGGCAGGGGTCTTGTAAGATGTTCGGATTTTTCCAAAATGTGATGGGGAGCTGTGGGAGGATTTTTGAGCAAGGAATATGATCTGATACATGTTTTAAAAAGCAGATTATGGCTGCTGGGAGGATACTGATTGTAAGGGGCAAGAATGGAGGCAGAGAGAACACTTAGGAGTCTATGTCAACAGCCCAGGGAAGAAATTATGGTGGATTGGAGGAGGGTGGGAACAGACCTAAAACTCAAAACCAAACCCGTTCTCTCGAGTTAATTCCAGTTTATAGTGACCCTATAGGACAGAGTAGAACTGCCCGGTAGGGTTTTCAAGGCTGTAAATCTTTACGAAAACAGACTGACACACCTTTCTCTCGTGGTGCAGCTGGTGGCTTTGAACAACTGACCTTTCAGTTAGCAGCTGAACACTTTAACCACTGCACCACCAAGGCTTCTTGAGAACAGATCTAGGCAGCCACTAATCTACTTTCTGTCTCTATAGATTTACCTATTCTGGCCATTTCATATATATGTTGTTGTTAGGCGCTGTTGAGTTGGTTCCGAATCATAGAGACCCTGCGTACAACAGAACGAAACAGTACCCGGTCCTGCGCCATCCTCACAATCGTTGTTATGCAAGCATATGCAAGCGTGCAAGCCCATTGTTGCAGCCACTGTGTCAGTCCATCTTGTTGAGGGTCTTCCTCTTTTTCCCTGACCCTCTACTTTACCCAGCATGATGTCCTTCTCCAGGGACTAGTCCCTCCTGATAACGTGTCCAAAGTACATGAGATGAAGTCTTGCCATCCTCACTTCTAAAGAGCATTCTGGTGTACTTCTCCCAAGACAGATTTGTTTGGTTTTCTGGCAGTCCATGGTATAGTCAGTATTCTTTGCCAACACCTTACTTCAAAGACATCAATTCTTCGGTCTTCCGTATTCATTGTCCAGCTTTCGCAATGTATGAGGCAACTGAAAATACCATGGCTTGGGTCAGGCGCACTTTTGTCTTCAAAGTAACATCTTTGCTTTCTAACACTTTAAAGAGGTCCTTTGCAGCAGATTTGCCCAGTGCAATGCATCGTATATATGGGATCATACAACATGTGGTCCTTTGTGACTGGCTTTTTCTCTAGCATAATGTTTCCAAAGTTCATTCCTGTTGTGGTATGTACTTCATTTTTTTATTGGTGAATAATATTCCATTGTATGGATACACTGTGTTTCATTCATCCATTAATTAGTTGATGAACATTTGTCTTATTTCTACTTCTTTGCTATTATAAATAATGCTGCTATGAACATTCACATGTAAATTTTTGTGTGGGCATATGTTTTCATTTCTCTTGGGTATATACCAAGGAGTGGAATTGCTGGATTTTGTGATAACTCTGTTTAATCATTTGAGGAACTGGTAGACTATTTTCCTGAGCAACTGCACCATTTTGCATTCCCACCCACAATGTATGACGTTTCCAATTTCTCTACATACTGATCAACACTTGTTATTAGCTGTCTTTCTGATTCTAGCCATCCAAGTGAGTGTGAAGTGGTATCTCATTATGGTTTTGCTTTGCTTTTCCCTGATGGTTAATGGTGTTGAGCGTCTTTTCATGTGTTATCATTTGTATATCTTCTTTGGAGAAACGTCTATTCAGATACTTTGCCCATTTTTAAACTCAGTTATTTGTCTTATACTGTTGATTTGTAATAGTCCTGTATATATTCTAGGTACAATTATCTATTAGATGTATAATTTGCAAACATTTTTTTCTGTTGGTGTGTGTTGTCTTTTTACTTTATTGATGCTGTCTTTTGAAGCATAAAATTTTTAAATTTTGATGATGTGGCCCTATTACTTTTCAGATGCCAATCAGGTAGTTGGGGATGTAAGCCTGGGACTCAGAGGAGAGGTTGGGGCTGGAGATACACAGCTGAGAGTTATTTGTGTATAGCTAGTATTGAAAGTCATGAGGCTGGATGAACACACATAGGGAGTTGGTGTGGCTGGAAAGAGACGAGGACTGAGGACTGAGCCATGGGGCTCTTTAGTATTTAAGGGTTAAGAAGACGAGGCAGAGGGATGATCAAAGGAAGCTAATGGCTCCTGGAGAAACCATGGAGGTAGTCCATTCTGCTGGGCTGAGTGGACTTGGGATATGGCAATGGGTGAGCCAAGTCTTGTTGCTGCCTCCACTGAGCACAGGTCGCATTGCAATATCTCACCATCAAGCAACATACACAACCTCGTGGTCCCGCCACTGCCACTACAGAAATTTGCTGGGCCTATTCTATGAAGGAGTCACTGGGTGGTGCAGTTAATGCACTTTGCTGCTAACTGAAAGGTTGACAGTTTGAGTCCACTCAGAGTTGCCTTAGAAGAAAGGCCTGGTGCACTACTTCCAAAAAATTAGCCACTGAAAATCTTATTGAGTACAGTTCTACTCTGACACTCATGGGGTCACCATGAGTCAGAATTGACTTGATGGCAACTGGTTTTTTCTATGAAGGTTACATTAGCGTAACATACCTACACATTCAAAATCCCCGTTCAAGAAACGCACTTATAAAAAAACACAAGAAAATGCAGATGTACAGAGAACAAAGTTTATTAGTGGTTACCAGGGGTGGGAGGGAAAGGGGGGGTTAACAGTGATGGAAATATTGCATTGATTGAAGGTAGGGTTAAAAGCTGATTATTATAATTGCTGTCAATAAATTGTACACCTGTAAAAAGTTGAATTGGCAAAAAAAAAAGAAAAAAAGCACTTATAGGAGATTGAAATCCTTAGATATGTAGAAAGATTTATGACCTTGTTGAGATTAACTCGTTACTGTTAATGGAAGTGATGCTGCAAAGCAACGGCAGTACATGTCTTGCTTTATTTTTTAATGGAACAAGCTAAAAGCCCCATCCCACAGGACCAACTAATTACACAGTGACTTTAAAATAGAGAGCACTAAAGGTCTCACCCAGACCTTTTCCCTTTGTTGGGGTCACTGACTTATGGGATTCTTGGAATTCTGAGAACAATAAAATGGCCTTCAAAACAACAGTTCAAAGCCATTATGCTGAAGTATATTTCAAACTGCAGAAGAGAGGACGCATGTTCTTACAACTTAACACGGTTTACGTGTCCTTGTGCACAACCAGACTTGGGGAATCCGATTTTCTGCAAGGCGTGTGGTTTTATTGTTAGTTTTACATGTAACATGCTCTAGGCAGATGGGAAAAGTCCAGGCTCTGTAATGAAAGCACAGAGTCAAGGCAGGCAGAACCCCTTGGGGATTGGGTTGAATCTCTGTAGAGTTGAAGAATCAGTTGAGCCTTAACATCAGTTTACCTCTTCACCTTTCAGCTCAAGTTCGGGAATGCACAGTCCAGTTCTTTGTTGACTTCCCTGCTCCCACCTCAGCTGTCAGAAGCTTGTTCACTCTTTTTCACCTGCCAAGGGACCACAATATGAAGGGCAAAGGCTTGCATGTAGAAATATCCAGAAAACAGGGCACATAGGCAAAACTGTCTTTCTCAGAAAGCTATGCTGTTAATTTAGTGACCCCCAGCGGGGGTCCTGGGATCAAAGTCATGTAGGCGTTTGGGATATGTGAACTGGGGGTGGCAGATGTGAGAAGGACAGATCTTGTTAGTGAAGACGATTCTGGAATGTTGAAATTGGTTCCCAGGAAATGAGGGAAGGCTGTTACATGAAGTTTCCCTTTCCTCCTCTGGGATCCCTATTGCAGTACCAAAGTGGTGTGGGGGCGGGTGGAGAGAGAGCAAGAGCCAGCAAACCAGCGAGCTGGAAAGCATTAAATCATGTGGGGCTCAATTTATATAAATCAGAGGTTTTGTCATCTCTTATCTCATGAGTCTGCATCCCAGTTATAAATAATATTTCTGGCTGAAAGTGCCACAATTAGGAAGTAGGAAGGAGGTTTCAAACCTGGGATCTTTTATAGGGAAGATCCGGGTCCAGACGGGGTCTCACAGGGAATAGGGCCCCTTCTCTCTTCTTGCACACACCTACAAACAAAAGCCAGCTTTTCTCTCCAGGGAATGGTGTTGAGGTGGGGAGGGGTTGTATCCCAGAGGAACGGCAGTAGAATCCAAAATGTGATTATAAAAGAAGAGGGGTCACTTTTGACAAAACTATTAAAAAAGATATACAAGGAGAAAAAGTGATTAAGAATTTCCCCTATGTGGCAGCATTTGCCCTGCAAAACAGGAAGGTTTGCATATACACCCCAAACCCCAACTGAAGCTCTCTTCCGCTTGGGGCCCATTTTCTGCACCCGCCGCCCGCCTCGGCACCCTCTCCCTACACCCCAAAAGCGTGGACCCAATCACAGGGACCCACCCAGAGATGAGACAGTTAGAAGGTATTGGTGGTGAACTCGGACTCAACCACCATCCCCACTCAGATCCTCACCCGCCCCACCCCACTCAATTGCCACGGCGAATCCCAAGTAACGGTTTTTCAGGTATAGAGCCAGTGCACTCGGTGGCGCCGCCTCTGTCTGGGTTCCCGGGGAAAAAAAACCCACCCACT
This sequence comes from Trichechus manatus latirostris, assembly GCF_000243295.1. Classification (NCBI taxonomy): domain Eukaryota; kingdom Metazoa; phylum Chordata; class Mammalia; order Sirenia; family Trichechidae; genus Trichechus; species Trichechus manatus. The sequence goes on from NW_004443942.1 coordinate 12,717,690, forward strand.
AGGGTTCGGCGACTCCTCAACTTGGCCAGGATGAACTGTGCCAACTTCGGCAGCCCTCACAGCGATGCCGAGGCAGAGACCGCGATAGTAGGGGTGGCAGGTCCGCTGGGCTGGAGCGCGTGAAGCCGCGGGGACGCCGCACGCCTCCAGCTACTCTCTTTGGGTCGCAGGTCCCGGGACTCCCGCTCCGGTGCTCCCGGTGGTAGCGGCTGCCGCGCTTGCCGCTCCGGTCCTCGCCGCTCAGTGGGCGAAGGAGGTGAATCCAATCGACTCCTAGCGCCAAGCACAACCTGCCGGAGTGGTCGAGCCCGGCGCTCCCGCCCCAGCCCAACGCAAGCGCAGCCGCAGCGGGGGCCGGGGCCAGAGCCGGGCACCGCCGCC
>NW_004443942.1:12718170-12782589 GCF_000243295.1 Trichechus manatus latirostris
CGGGGCGGCCAGGGCCGCTTTCCCCGGCGCGATCCCCGAGCGTAGCACCCAGCGTTGCCAAGCCACCTCCCCCGCCGCCCGCTAGCAAGTTTGTCAGCTCCAAGCCCGGTGCGCCTCAGGATCCAGGCGCATTTGTTTCCTTCAGGCTTCGGCGCGCCCAGCTTAGCGGCGACCCTCGGGAATGATGCCGTTGGATGTGATCTTAGTTGTGTGGTTCTGTGTATGCACCGCCCGGACAGGTAAGCACGGCTGGGTCGGGATTCAGGGAAAGGGGGAGCCCTGCAGGCGTGCCAAGCGCCCACACGGGAGTCGGGATCTGGAGCCGAGCTCCGCGCTGCTCCGTGGGAGGGCGGTGCACCGTGGTCTGGTCCCTTGGGTCTCTCTGCCTGGCTAGGGGTAAAAGGGTGAGAAGCCGGGCTCACAGGCTGGAAGATGTTGCCGACGAGTGCCCCTTCCCGGGGGACGCGGCCCCGCGGACGCACGAGCAAGGGGCGCGGCCGAGCGGGCGCACCCTCGTGCTGCTTGTAAGCGGCTTCCGGGTCCCGGGTAGTCGAAACCAGCAGTTGGGCGGGCCCCGCGAGCCCGGCACCTCTGAACTTGAGACGTGTGTTGGAACCGCTTTGCCCGCTCCCCGCCGGGCCAGGAAGGGGCAGCCCCGGGGGGCGCACCCGCAGAGCGAGCGCTTCCAGCCGGCGGGCGCGACCGGTGCCAGGGCGAGCGCGGCATGGGGTGAGGGCTGAGGACGAACCCCGGAATTCGGCGGTTTCTTCTCATCTCCTCCTGACTCTCGCTGGGGAACAACGGAAATTTTCTTCCCTGTCGGCCCCCAAGCGTTGGCCGAACAAATTATCCGGGGAATTGGAGCAGTGGAGACAATCCGGGTGGATTTTCTCAAGCTCCAGGCCAGCTGTTCCTTGCTATAATCGCAGGTTGGGGGCTGGGGAGGGGGAGCAAGGATAACTGGTGTAATTGTCTTAAGTCCCGACTTCGTTCTCCGCCGGAGACGCAGTTGTGGGGACTCAAAGCTCACCTCCTTCATCTCCTTTCCACCTCCACCCCCGGTGTCCCCTGGAGCTAGGAGACCGGCTTGCTGCAGCCTTCTCCACTAGACTGATAGATGCAGGGAGGATGGGAGGAAATTGCAAACATAGGGACCGCCGTTGGAGGAGGGGTCTCCTGTGACAGCCACCCTCAGCGCAGGCTGCCCACTTTGCACCCCAGAAGCAATGAGTCGTCAACCTTTTCCTCTTTTACCCCATTTCCCTTCTCTAGAAGCTTTCGTTTCTTCCCAGGCGGAGGAGCAAGTTTATTCCGAGACCGCTGGGGAGCGGCTTCGGAGCTTCGTTGGCTCAAAAGTTCCCTCCACTTGAATCCAGCCTCCCGTCTTTGGTAGTTAGTCGGCTTGACAATACGAGAGTTGGGCGTCTAGGAGTTTCTTGCCGGCCTTTCCCATTTCCCCAGGACTGAGTGGGTAGCAGCTTTCCCTTTGCTTAATCGAAGAGCGTAGGGGTGTGGACTTCTCCGAGGGACAAAAGAAACCTCTTCCCTTCCTTGTCTTTTCATCCGAGCTTCCCAGGCTGCGGAGACGCCACGGCTTAGTTCAGTCTAGAATAGTTGTTTCATTAGTTCATGCCCATAGGGATGGGTTAATCTTTTACAACCAAGAACACGCTGGAAGGAAAGCGTCCCAGGAAGGCCAGGACAGGCGAGGCTAGTGCAGACGATGGGCTACCGGCCCTGCGCCGGGAGCATCTGGTGATGGAGCTGCCTTACAGAGGAACAGAAAACAGCAGATCGACGGGGGAGAGGCAGCCCATCGACCATTTCACACCTCCAAGTGCAGATCATGACCTAATATGCCCAAATCCTTTGTTCTCATTACTCCTGAAAAGTCGCGCAAAAGTGCTCCCAGCCGGGAATGAACTGTCTTCAGGTGCATTGCTGTTGGTGGAATTTTTTAAGAACACAGGCTGCTTCCCATTCCTTGCTCCCAAAACCATAAAAGCAAATCCATTGTCATCTAGTCCTTTCCAACTCTTAGCGACCCTGTAAGGACACAGTACCACTGCCCCATAGGGTTTTCAAGGCTGTAAATCCTTAGGAAGCAGACTGCCATATGTTTCTCCCACGGAGAAGATTCATTCATTCATTCATTCATTCAACAAACAGTTGAGTGTCTTGCTGGGTGCCAGCATTGCTTTTGCAAAGAGGAAATGACTTGGTCCTTGACTTCCAGAACTTGCAGCTAACCTGAGACGGTAGCTAGAAAGTGGAAAGCATTTTTACTGTACAGCTTGGTGAGGGGTGCAGGGGTCAGAGTAGAAGTTTGTATTAAGGAAATACAGAGGAGTGGGTGGTGGTGGTCAGGGAAGACTTTATTTAGGAGGTGCCATTTGAGAGTTGTGTCTTTCCAGGTGAAACAAAGTTTTCACTGGTGTTTTCCAGGTAGACAAATTGGGGAGGTCATTCTAGGCAGAGGAAACAGCTTTTGCAAAGGCAAAGAGGCATGAAAGGGTCTGACCCATTTGTTGTGATGATTGCTTAGGGAGCTTGGATTTTCTGTGCCGCTTGTCACAATTTGAGCACCAGGAGCCACTTATTTCTTCTACAGAAATGATCAGAAGAATCAGACAAGGGGGATTATGACACTTCTTTCATTTATAATTTCTTGTAGCTGGAGGGAGTATGATCAGCAGCTTTCTGGGGGGCAGTCCCTTTGATTTTGTATAGGAACCAATGTCCCAGCATCACATATCCATCCTCTCCTTAGGTTGCAAAGGCTGGCTGGCGATTAGTTTATCAGGATGCAAACACTGGCTTGGAAAGTTTATTTGTCAAGTGTGACATTTGTTGTCTGGGCTGTTAACAGTCCAAGATGAAATAAACATGTGGTTCACTTAGCTGCTCAGATATCACCACCGCCTTTTAATGGAAATCAATAGATGATATCAGGCACACTTTAATTAAAGTGGGACTGCAGTGCAGTGGTAGTTACGTACGAAAAGATCTAATGATAGGTGTTACAAGGAAACGCTGCAGCTTAAATTGCTCATTGTTCAGGGAACTTGTTTGAGAGTGTGAAGTGGAGTCAAGGTAGGAGGCGCTGTTCTCCAGTTTTTGTCGTTTTGGGGTGAAAAATAATTTTTCGATTCTCAGGTATATCACTAATAATGAAATTTTAGAAGGCTACAATAATAGCAAAGTATGTCATGAGTTTTCCTCAAGGGCTTGGAAATATGAGTAATACAAAACTCAATGATCATTCATTCCCCATAGCTTTCCAGTTTGCATTGGTCTTCAGGACAGGCGAAAGGGGAGTCACTGTGTCATCAAAGCCCCTAGGTGACAAGTGAATGCCTTTTGCTGCTACCTGCTGGAAAGGAAAGATTTTCTTTTTAAAGCTCCTCCCAGTCCATTAATCGTGAATTAAAGAATGGAGCTGCCAGCATGAGCCCCCAGCCTCCAGTGATCATGTAAAATATTGGCCAACTTGGAATAGGTATAGAGCATGTTTTTCAAGGCAATTGCTTTTGGGATATTAAGAAACTTTGTAGGTGCCCAAGGGCCCAAATCCGATCAAAACCCACTGCTGTCGAATAGATTCCATCTCATCGCGACCCTATAGGACAGGGTAGAACTGTCCCATGGGGTTTCCAGGGAGCGCCTGGTGGATTCTAACTGCTGACCTTTTGGTTGGCAGATGAACGCTTAACCACTGTGCCACCAGGGCTCCAAATCCGATCAGGTGGTTGTGAAATCCTGCTGTTAAGTGAAGTCTTGGAGCATCTCTCCAACATCATTTTTACTCTGCGTGGACCAGGGGAAAACAGCTGCCCCCATGGACAATGAGATAGGTTAGATTTAAAGTGAGCCAGACTCAGGAGGATTTGTCTTGGATTCTAGGCCCCAGACCCTGAAGGTGGACCGAGTGGGCTTTGGACCTGAGCACTTCCTGGGCAGGGCTGGGGAGCAGCCAGCAGCAACAGCAGCAGCAGGTGTCCTGGGAGATTAGGGAGGAGGTTCTGAATCCCAGAACCGGGCCTCAGGTGTCTCTGTGATGCCGTCATTGCTGCCTTCCAGGTTTTTTTTGTTTTCCCTCTCCAGAATCTTTTTATCTTCCTTAATTCCAGTTGCCAGCTTCAGCCATTTGTAGAGCAGTTATGTCCAAAGTAGAAAACTTTTAATAGAGTTTCCCTAGAAAAGGAAGGCGTGCCATGCTTGGAGAAGAAACAGAAATGTTAAAAGAAAAAAATTAATGGAACCAACACTCTCACACTACATGAGGTTCAGGAGAGGCCGTGTAAATCTGCTTTATTAATAGGTTTTCTGATTCCCCAGGCAGTGCACAAAGTGCTATCCTTTACAACATCCTGTTCTTGGCACAGGGCATTTTCATCCTGAAGGGGACCAATTAAAGCGAGAGAAGAAAACTATCTCCGGAAGCCTGATTGATTTCTTTACTCTCTCTCTGTTTTTATGAAATGGTTTTGTGATAAGGGTAATACAGTTATCTTTAAACTAGGGAGGCCCCTTCATTTGCAGGTCATGAGGAAGGAAGGGGCAGAGAATATACATTATATATGTAGATTTCACAAAGCAAATTAAGGTTGAGAAGCTTTTCTGGGTCAGTTGGATTTGAGGAGGAGTTGGGAAGAGGGGGGCCTTTTGAGCCTTTTATGTAATTCCAGCGGAGTTGAGGACCATGGATCTGAAAGTGTCTTATGAAAGAACAGATGTAGTAAACCCTGGCTGGGTACCAACTCTGTGCCAGATTGGACTGCTAGAAGTGCTCATGTAGTTATTACTGAAACCTCATGAGCCTGGGGAAGGCAGGTATTATCAGCCCCATTTTACAGATGGGGGAACTGAGGCTCTGAGAAGTGAAATGTTTTTCCCAAGGGTACAGAGTTAGTGGAGGGAAGAGCTAGGACTGCAGCTGGCTAGTTTAGTGCTCTTCTACAACAGTTTCTGGATTGAGGGTGCTTTGTGCTCACTTGGGGGTAGGAATCCAAGTTCACCACTGGGGTGTTCTGCAGTGTCTGTTTGGGTGCCTTTTAGGATTGTCCAATTGCAGAGTCCCTGGTCTGAGAGATTTGGACATCTTAAGGATGACCATCCCAGTGGGTCTTTAGATCTGCATCACTCAGTTATTGCCACAACAACACTGCTTAACAACTTCTCCAAAACTCAGTGGCTTAAAGCCACAGTCATTTTTTCTGGCTTAGGTGCCTGTAGGTTGGTTTGGGCATGGCTGATCTAGACCAAGTTTGGCTGGACTTGGTCCCAAACTCAGGCAAAGTGTCTGTTCCATGTGTCCCATCCTTCTTGGTCCAGTAGGGTAGCAGGGCCATGTTCTTCCTATTGTGATGGCAGAAGTGCAAGAAGACAAAACCCACTGCACAAGCACATTTCAATTCTCTGCTTGTTTTATGTTGCTAACATCCCAGTGCCAAAACAAGTCACATGGCAGAGCTCAAAGCCAAGCAATGGGGAGGTTTACTCCAACTCTAGTGGAAAGAATTGCAGAGCCACATAACAAAAGTTGTGGATAAGGAAGGGAGGAGTAAAGAATTGAGGTCAATAATTCAGTCACCCACAGTCCCTTCAAAAAGTTTCCTTAGCCTGCATGCCATCCCATCCTCTCATGCTATGCCCAGATGTGCAGATTGCTCTGAAGTCATTGCACCCACAGCATGATCGTGCATCCACTATTAATCAGTTAATAGTTCAGATCCTGTGCAAGGCACTGGGGCTACAGGAATGCTTCCTTCCACTGTGTCAGGGAAACTTCTTTGGAGCTGAAAGACACATTCCCCAGACTACTTTCTAAATTCCTGGCCAGAGAAAGATCAGCTTGGAGGTTCTCAAACATCACCCTTGATTTATTTCTGCCATATAGGTGTTGAACACTATAGATTAAATTGAAATACTAGTTTTTTTCCTATCTTTTCAAGGTGAATTACAGAACTGCTGGTGTCTAAGCTCACTTGGAGCAAAATATGAGTCTCAACAAGGGCTCCTAGTGCTGTGACTTGGGCTGATAGAAGCCTGTCTACCTCAGTGCGTCTTTGCACAGAGTAGGTATTTATTTGATAAGTGTTTGTGAATTGAGTCTGTGTATGGGTCAGCACTTTCAGGCAGGTAGGATGGAAATTTAAGTTGGATCATATTTAAAATGTAAGTTAGAGCATATCCCACTTCTCTCCCCGCCAAACACATACCTTAAAACCCTCCATTGATGGCCCATTGTGATGGTAATAATATCCAAGCTCCTTGTTGTGCATCCTAAGGTCTTAAGTGATCTGGCTCTTGCTTACCTTTTGGACTCCTATTTTACCATTCTTTCCCTTGCCTATGCTGCTCCAGCCACACTAACCTTGTCTCTCTTCCTTGCATATTCCAGGTATGTTCCTTGTTTGCGGCCACTGCTCTCTGTGCCCATAAAGCTTCCCCCATACCCCCAGACCTGCCCATTGCTGGACTCTTCTAGTCATTGAGGTTTAGCTCCAAAGAACTTTCCCTACTATCCTTTCTAAAGTAGGGCCCCTGTCTAAATCACTCTGTTCCATTACTCGGTTTTATTTTCTTTATGCCGTTTATTGCCATCTGAAATTATCTTATTTGTGTGTTTATTTATTTGTTTGCTTTTTGCCCCTTCCTCACTCACCCCCTGCCCCCAGGAATGCAGGCTCCATGAGGGCATCTTCCGTGCCCAGCGATGTGTATGTTACATAGCAAGCATGCAATGATATCCGTTGAAAAAATGCCGAAGGAGTTAATGCAGAATAAATGGAAGGTCTTTGGGTAAATTGGTCCCATCACTGGTTGTATTTGGAAAGGGAAAACTCATACCTTTAGTTCAGAAGAGAAAGGTGGAAGGAAGCCTGACAAAAACTGAGAAGGCACTTCTAAAACTCCACTGTGCCTTTAACCTTTTGTCTGCCTTGGCCAGGGCGACGTCTCTTGAGAGAAGCCTAGATTGCTGCAGTGGTTCCTGTTTCCTGGTAGGAAAAGAGTAAGAAGTGGGCGCATTTCCTGCCCAAGTCTGTGGGGTCAAGGGGTGAAGGTGGGAGGACAGCTGAGGTTGTGATAGCTTATTAAAGTCCCGATGATCATTCACGTGGTCTCTCTGGGACAAACTGGGTGCGAGATCTCCAAATCTTGCCTCAGGGACTGCATTAACCATCAGGCAGGAGTTGACAGCTGTTGCTGATTAAAACATTTCCAACTGCGCAGTCAGAATTGCACTATTGAGATGCTAACTCTTGAGAGACACAGCCTTTATGAATGGCTTAACATAGTCCCTTAGAGCAATCTCTAGCCGTATTAACATACATACGTATTTGAAACCACTTTGCAATCATGAGTGAATCATTCCCCAGAACACCCCATGGGTGAGAGACATCCTCAGGGATTTGCCTTTCTTATACAAGGAAATAGGAGGCTCAGGGACATGCTTTGTGCCAAGATTCTGCCACCACAGTTGTCAGGGTATCTACCTTTCCATCCAGGAATCCCTTTGGCTGGAAGCATAAACAGCCATTATTCCAGGGATTCTTCTTCCCGGCTAGTCCCTATGCTTCTCCTCTCCATTTCCTGCCTCTGTATCACAGGTGGTTGAGATCTAAATAGGAACTGCTCGGGGGAAGTAGATACTGGAGGTGCTGGTGCTGGTGTCAGATTTCCTTACGCATCCGTCTGTGAAGCAAGAAAAACAAGGCCACAATCGTGTACCCACAGACCTCAAATCCAAAAAAGCTCAGAAACCTGAAGTTTTTTCATTACTCACCTGACAGCAAAATCTACGCTGAGCTGAACTCATTTGGTGGCAGAAACTTGACCTTAACTGTTATGAGGCTATGTATAGTCTTTATCCCAATTAGAGGCAAACATCATACTTTTCGCTCCAGAAATATGAATGTGTTTGATTATGGAGTGTTGATTCAGACTTTGCTGAGGGTGTTACACAAGTATAGTATATAGGCCATATTACCTTTTTAAAATATGATGCCTTCTGAATTCTAAAATATATTGTAAAATATAGTTCAAGGATTTTGAAAAAGTCATTTATGGATCTGTAATTGAGAGTAGTGGTGGGGAAAGGTACAAAGAAACCACAGTATCAGTGGGGTGATAAAGTGAAGGTCTGCTTTCCTTTTCCCTCCTGGGAGAGAGGGTCTCCAAGCTCTCATCACGGGCTTCCCCGTATCCCTTGCTTGCCATGCCCTTCCTCTGTGGCCTCTGCTCCATATTGCTGCTGCTTGTTGATGTCGTTAGCTGCCGTCAGTTTGCATTGTAAGCTGAAACAGCTGTTTGTCCCTTTGCAGTGGTGGGCTTTGGGGTGGACCCTGACCTTCAGATGGATATTATCACCGAGCTGGACCTTGTGAACACCACCCTTGGAGTCACTCAGGTGTCTGGACTGCATAATGCCAGCAAAGCATTTTTGTTTCAAGGTAAAGTCACTTATTCCTTTGAATAGGGGCAATGGTTGGGGAGGCATGGCCTTCTGGGGAGTGTACATGTGGCGTGTGTTTGTTGGGATCATCTTTGCTACTTCTCTTGCGTTATTGCCACGAGAAGTGCTCAGAAATGCAGAGCACGTTCAGATATGCAGGGGATGGTCAGAAGGGTGCAGGGGGCACTGGAAGACAAGGTGGTAAAGTATTTGGTTTGGCTGTGAAATATTACCTTGGGGATTTTGGTGGGGATATGAGTGAAATGACATTGCTAAGCCCTGGAAAATCATTGACTGCCATATTAATTTTACAGAATATCTATGTTTATATCAACGTCTACATCTCATCTAATGGGTAGACCATAAAGATAGGGGATATATTATGGTTGCATTCTCTGAGGGATGTAGCTTACTTGATTTTGCTCACCAGAAACTTGACTACAATTCTTTAAATCACTCAACAAGCAGTTATAAAGGCAGTATAGCCTTTAAATGGTTTTTAAAACCTGGGGTCCACAGCCTGATTGCCTGGGATTGAATTGTAGTCCTGTCCCTTATTGGCTTTGAAGCTTTGGGTAATTGTTAGCCTGACTGTGCCTTGTGTCCTCATCTGTAATAATAGTACCTGCCTTACAGGACTGTTACAAGGATTAGAGGATCATTACACAAATAATTATTGAATTACAATTTCTATACTTAACGAAGGTATATATAGGCTGCCAAATAAGAGTAATACTATGACATCTGGTTTAATTAGGGTGGGAAGATGGTAATGGTCAGGGAAAGGCTACCTGAAAAAAGCAGTATGTTAGCAGAGGCTTGAAAAATGAATAGAAAGCCTGATGTAGGAAGGGGTGGGGTGCTCAGAGTGTTCCAGGCAAAGGAAATAGTAAGTGTAAAGGTCTTAAGGCAGAAACCAATGGAGAGTTGTCCAGCATGGCTGAAGGGTGGTGAGTGGCTGGAGAGGTAGGCAAGGGCTAGGTTATGTAGGACTCTGTAGGCAGAAGTGATATTTGACTGGCATGCACAGGTTTCGGTATACTGATGATTTATGACCAGTGTCTGTTCTGATAGGTGGGTGGCCATGTACTTATTGTTAAGTATTGTAAGTAAGACCCCTGCCTGTTGGCTACATGGGGCCCTGGTGGTGCAGTGGTTAAGAATTTGGCTGCTAACCAAAAGGTCGGCAGTTGGAATCCACCAGCTGCTCCTTGGAAACCCTATGGAGCAGTTCTACTCTGTCCTATAGGGTTGCTATGAGTCGGGATCGACTTGATGGCAATGGGTTTGATTTGATTTTTGTCTGCCACATGAATGGTTTTGCACTTTACTCTCAGAGCAGAGGGGGCCCTTGTGAGGGTTTAAGCAGGGGATTGACCTCATCAGATATAGTAGTAAAGCAGCCTGGATATTCCCTGTGAAAACGGTTGGCCTTTTATGAAGATAACAGAAGGATTACTTTAAAATAACTAAACCAACATCGTGGGATGAGATTTACATATTTACTGCGTAGATAACTTAAGCCTCTTGCTGTTTGTTATTAGTTGCCATATAGTTGATCCTGACTCATGGCGACCCCACGTGTACAGAGTAGAACTGCTCCATAGAGTTTTCAAGTCTGGGATGTTTCGAAAGCAGATCGCCATGCCTGTCTTTGAGACACCTCTGGGTGGGTTCGAACTGCCAACCTTTCGGCCAGTCAAGTGCTTAATTGTTTGCACCTCCCAGGAACTCATAGCTTAAGCCTAGTTAAGAATACACAGTGTTGCAAATCTGCAGATACTATATAATGATATATAGCAAGACTATGGATGCGTTAATTTCTACTTTACTCCTTACTAAGGAATTGGTGAAGTATGTAAACTGGGTGTAGTTAAGATAATACAGTCTGGATTACCTTTCTCTTTATATCTGCTCAGTCATCGTTGAGTGTCCATGCAATTCTTGATCTGAGCAAGACTGCTGACACTTTGTCAGCAGTGTTGCTGTGGAAGCTTGGCTGGTCTGTAAGCTTCACAAAGGCAGGAGTGGTGCCTATCTAGGTCCCCTGGATACCCAGGACCAAGCATTATGCATGGCACACAGTAGGTGATTGATAAACATTTTTGAATTGAATTAAATTTTCCTCTGTAAAAGACTTGCTGTCTGCTTTACTCACTATTCATTCACTCATTCATTTATTCCACAAGTGTGGGCTCCCTGGGCTGTAACTCTGTTCTCTAATCTGTGTGTTTTCTGTTCTGGCAGCCGCCTCTGGGATGTCTGCCAGGCTCCAGCAATGGGGAGGGATATTAAACTTCTTTGGTGGAAAGGGTATCTTCATTATGGGAGTTGGACCTGAGGATGTCTTTCTCTTATAAGAACCCTTGTGATTACATCAGGCCCACCTAGGTAATCCAAAATAATCTCTCCATCTCAAAATTTGTAATTTAATCACATCTGCAAAGTCCCTTTTACAATCTGCAGTGACATATTCACAGACTCTGGAGATTAGGGTGTGGACATCTTTTTTTTAAAAAAAAAAAAACAGTTGCTGTCGAGTTTATTGTAACTCATGGCAACCCCACGTGTTGCAGAGTAGAACTGTGCTCTGTAGGGTTTTCAAGGTAGTGACCATTCAGAAGCAGTAGCCAGGCCTTTTCTTCCAAGGCGCTTCTGGGTGGGTTTGAACTGCCAGCCTTTTGTTACTAGTTGAGTGCTTAACTGTGCCACCCACAGACTCTGTGGGCATCTTTAAAAAAAAAAAATGACCAAACTCATTGCCGTCAAGTCGATTCCGACTCGTAGTGACCCTATAGGACAGATTAGAACTGTCCCATAAGGTTTCCTAGGCTGTAATCTTTATGGAAGCAGACTGCCACATCTTTCTTCCATGGAGCCGCATGTGGGTTTGAACCACTGACCTTTCGGTTAGCAGCCAAGTGCTTAACTGCTGCCCCACCAGGGCTCCTGTGGATGTCTTTCAGAAGCAGATCGCTTCCAAAAATTACAAATTTATCCCGGCTACCGCAGTCTGCCCTCTGGCCCCCAAAGTTTCACGTCCATTTCACATGCAAAATGCATTCACTCCATTTCAACATATCCAAAAATCTCAACCCATTATAGCATCAGCTAGTAAAGTCTAAAATCTTATCAGTTCAGAAATTCCAAATCTCATCATCTAAATCAGGTATGGACAAGACTTTGGGTATTAGCCATTTTGGGGAAAAATTCATCTTTGTGGACTTGTGAAATTAGAAAAGAAGTTATCTGCTCCCAAAATACAGCGGTGGTATAGGTATAGGGTACTAGTTACTGACATTTCTGTTCAGAAAGGGAGAAAGTGAAAGGAAAAAAACGGTCACCAGTACCAAGCAATTTTGAAATCTAGCAGGGCCAACTTGTTGGGATTCAGGGCCTTGGAATTATCCTTAGGTCAGTTTTTATTGATTTTTCTCCTCATTATGGGTGGTATTTTACTGCTTCCTAACATGTCTGATAATTTAAAAGAAATTATTGTGGGAAAATATACGTAACAAAAATTTTGCCATTGTAACCATTTTTAAGTGTACAATTCAGTGACATTAATTACAGTCATCATGTCGTGCAGCCGTCATGTCTGCATCACTAAAGTTTTTAATCAGCCCAAACAGAAACTCAATACCTCTTAAGCAGTAACTCTCTCACCCACCATCCCTGCTAACCACTAGTAAACTTTCGTCTCAATGCATTTGCCTATTTTAGATATTTCATGTAAGTGGGGTCATACGATATTTGTATTTTTGTGTCTGACTTATTTTACTTAGAATAATATTTTTGAGGTTCATTCATGTCATAGCGTATATCAGAGCTTGATTTCTCTTTATGACTGAGTAATATGCCATTGTATGTATATACCACATTTAGTTTATCCATTTATATGTTGATAGACACTTGGGTTATTTCCAAATTTTGGCTATGGTAAATAATGCTGCAATGAACATTGGCACACAAGTATACATCTTGTAATTTTTGATTAAATGCTAGACATTGTAAATTTTCTCTTGCTGGGTGCTGGATATTTTTGTATAGTTATAAATATTCTTGAGTTTTGTTCTAGGACATAGTTAAGTTACTGGGGAACAATTTGATCTTTTGGATCTTGCTTTTAAGATTTCTTAGATGGGACTAGAGCAGTGCTAGTGCTAACAGCTAGAGTAGAGCTAATTATTTCCTATTGCTGAGATAAGACCCTTCTGCATACTCTACCCAATATCCCATGAATCATGTTGTTTCCTAGTCTGACTGGTAGGAGTAGGTACTCTTCCTGGCCCTTTATGCATGCTGGACACTGTTGCCTTTTGGGTGGTTCTTCTCTGGCCATGGATAGCTCCCTCACATGCATGCATTGATCAGACTCAGCCAAACACTTGAGGGAGATCCGTATTTCTCTCTCTGTGCTGATATCTCCACTCATGTCTTCTGTCCTGTGAAATCTAGCTGCCTTGGTCTCCCCAGACTCTTAATTCCCTCTCCTCAACTCAAGGAGACTGCTGGTCTTTACCTGATCCCCCTAGAAACTTTCTCAGGGCAGATGGGGTACTTGTGGGGCTCATCTCTTTTGTTTCCCATCTCTCAAGGATCACTGCTTTTCGTTCACTGATAGTCATTGTCTTGAAAACTGTTCTATTGAATATTCATTTTAAATTTAAATTCAAATTAGTTAAAATTTAAAAAAATTAAAAATTCAGTTCCTCAGTCAAACACACTATGTTTTAAGAGCTCAATTGCCATTTTGTGGTTGGTGGCTACCATACTGAACACAGGCCTAGAGAGACTCAGATATTTTACTGTTTTTACTCCAGCTCGGTGAATATGGGCAGACTACAAAATCCTGTCTTTCAAGGTTAATGCATAATCATAACTAGCAAGCTACTTATGCTTTCTGCCTGAAAGTGCCTCCATTTACTCATTGATAAAATGGGTAATAATAATAGTGCCAATGTTATGCAGTTGTAGTGAGGATGAAATAAATCAATATATGTAAAGTACTAGGACTGTGCTTGGTACATGGTGAGCTCTATTTAAAATGGGGTATGTTCTTATTGTTAGCTGCTGTCAGGTCAGCCCCTGATTCGTGGTGGCCTCGTGCACAATGGAGCTAAATGGTGCCCTGTCCTGTGCCTGTCCCACGATCAGTTGTGCATCAGGCCATTGTGATCCATAGGGTTTTCATTGGCTGGTTTTTGGAAGTAGATCACCGGACCTTTCTTCCATGGGGTATAGCCATGGCTTTTCCTCCTTATATGCGTCATATGCCTCTGTGTTATTAATAGCGTATTTTAACCTCCAGAGGTAGAGTAGGACAGTGGAACAAGTGGAGGATTGGGAGAGGAGCAGGAAATTAGGGCTCCGGGAAGGTTGTATCACTTAGGAGTGTCATTAGGCATGTGTTTCAATGTCTTTAAGCCTCAGTTTCCTTGTCTGGAAATGGGAACAATACTCAGACTGGTTGTAGGAATTAAATGGCATAATGTATGGGAGAGCATTTTGAAAAGTGTAAAACGTAAAAAACAAGTTTGTTATTCTTTCCTTCATTTATTTTCATTTCTTCTCATGTTTCACCATTCTGAGTCCAGCTGTGAGGTGATGTGTGCTCAGGGAGTGAAAACCTTCATCTCAGTGTTAGCCTATTGGTAATATTGATGAATAGAAAGCTCACTTAATTGGAAATACTCCTACAGTACTAACTCTAAAGCCTAGTAGGATTTATTTTGAGGCTAGGCAGCTTTTTAGCGTTACCTTTGTCACTGCTGTCCTTGTTTAGTGCAGATGACAAATAATTGAGTCAGTAAGATTTTATTCCCTCTTTGTCTGAAAGACATTATATTTTTATTAGGGATGAGTGGCTATGTATAAGACGGGCATAGATCCTCTGTAAGCTAAAAACCAGTATTGGATTTTCAAACATCATTTTGGAGTATCTCTGCCTTGCTCTGAATGGGGCTCAGAGAAGATCTGAGAGTTTGAAACTGTACTTTACCTTGACTGACAGTGTTTTAGTGTTTAGTTGGGAGGATGTGTCCATTGGTGTTTCATTTTTAAGAGTGAATTAGAATATGCATGAGCACAAATTCTTTAATGTGTCACTTTTTTTCCTGCTGGGAAAGTGCTGCCTTTCAGGAGTTCTGTTTCAGAAGAGTTTCTAAAGAAAGAATAGATAGTATCTTTTAAGTAGCTTGCGTTATGTGACAGGATCCAACAAGGGCGAATATAGGCTACTTGAAGAAGAAGAGCCAGGCATTTAGTACCTGTGTGCATTCTGGGCTTTGAGCTGGATGTTGTGGAAGACAGATGAGTAAGGCAAACGTCCTGGCCTCAACAAGGTTACCGTCTAGAGGGGTAAACACATATCCCCAGAAACTCTAATGCAGAGAAGGAGAGAAAAAGCTTTGCAGAGGGGTGTGGATAAAGTCCTGAGAATATTCAGGAGAGAAATTCCTTCTCATGGGGGTGGGGGTGGGGTGGGGAGGGAGACCTGGGAAGGTGGTACCTGAACCAGTCCTTGAAAGATGGACAGGAATTGGATATGTGGTTTCTCTTCCGTAGGAGTACTGCCCATGTGTGATAGTTTTCATAAAACAGTGCTTGAGGCATGAGCTATATAGCTTTTAATGCTTAGAAAATTTGAGTAAGATGGAGTTACCCAAAGGATTTGCTTAATGCCAATCCTCCAGATTTCTTGCCACTCACTATTGGCCAAGTCTGAATTGTTTTTTCTGTTGATTGGATGCGCCTAGTTGCTAATTACCTCTGGGAGCGTTTACAAGTCAATTTCACTTTGAGTGGAGTGATTTAGTATAACTTTGCATTTAATCAATTAGTGGATTCAATTCACATATCAGCATCTCCCAAATATAGGTATTTTTGCTCTTGCCAAAATAAAATCTCAAGCAAGCCGCAGGAGTGGAGTGGGTATTTAAATTCCTCTCTGGGGCAAATTAACACCTGCACTGGTTTATTGTAGAATTGTTAAATGGTTATGTGACTAAATGTATATCATAGAGCAAATAACTCTGTATTTATCCCCCAAATCTGCATACTTCCCATGTCTACACTGAAATCTATTCTTTTAGTCATGCTTGTTCTCCCACCGAATAGTACATTAAGGATAGCAGAGAGGGGGAGAGACAGGAGAGAATGAAAAAGATAAGAATTCTTTTTGAAACTAGTAAGATGTGGGCCAATTCCATACTAACAAATTGACCTTGGGCAAATTACTTTAGCTCTTGGAATTTATTTCCTCTTCTGACACTCGATTATAATACAAGATGTTTATAAGGAATCGATTCCAACTCATGGCAATCTCATATTATAGAGTAGAACTGCTCCTTGAGGTTTTCTTGGCTGTAATCTTTATGGAAGCAGATCACCAGGCCTCTCTTCTGTGGTACCACCAGGTGGGTTCAAACCGCCAACCTTTTGGTTAGTAATTGAACACAAACTGTTTGTACCCCCCAGGCCCCTAAGGATTCATTTAGATAATACACATTCATTGTAAGTGATAAGAATTGAAATGTTAATTAATGTAATTATTAAGAGTATTTATTTGGAAAATTACAGTTTTTTCATTAAATAAATATTTAGACATTGCCTACTATGTACTGGAAGTTCCTGAGGTGATGCAAACGGTTATTGCTTGACTGCTAACCTAAAGTTTGGTGGTTCAAACCCACCCAGTAGTACTGTGGAAGAAGAGGCCTGGCAATCTGCTTCCATTAAGATTACAACCAAGAAACCTTGATGGAACAGTTCTACTCTGTAACGCACGAGGTCACCATGAGTAGGAACTGACTGAATGGCAACTAACAACAACTACGTACTAGGCACTCTTTCAAGGCACGAGGGATATAGCAGTGAGCAAATCAGAGAAGTCCTGTTCCCATAGCGAGACAGGCAATAAACAAAGAAGTGTAAAGTATATAAATAACTAAGTGTAAAGTATGCTGAAACAAACAAACAAACAAAATCCCCAAACCTGTTGTTGTCAAGTCGATTCCAACTCATAGTGACACTATAGGACAGAACAGATCTGCCCCATAGGGTTTCCAAGGAGCGGCTGGTGGATTCGAACTGCTGACCTTTTTGGTTAGCAGCCGTGGCTTGCCGTAGCTCTTAACCACTGTGCCACCAGGGCTCCAAAGTATGTTTAGATAACTTTAAAAAAATTCACGTATTTAAATTTGGGAAAAAATTTCTATTTTGTTTTTCCATTAAGGAGCATGTATTTGTAATTACCTACTGTATTTATTTCCTAAAGACAATGGATGACTATTGTCTGAACAGGATTTAAAAAGATAAATTATATCAAGTACCTAAAATTCACTTGCCATTTCATTACTCTACCAGCCCTCTCTCTCTCTCTCTATTATTTTCTTATTCATTTTACTGATGAGGAAACTGAGATCCAGAGAGGTCCCATAACTCACCTGTGATCATACATTAGGTGTAGGGGCAGATACAGGATTTGAACCCAGGAGTCTATGCCTGCGGAGTCCGTGTCTTAGCCCCACTCCAGCTCCTGGTTGTGTTTCCCTGCTTCATGAGAGTGGGGATGAATAAGTAAGTGCAACATGGTAGAGATATAGCTTCTCTAAAGAGGCAGCGAAGAACATCTGCTAAAATACCTTTTGTGAGGTACTTAAATCAACTAGGACAGATGGTTGTCTTGTCAGTTGGTGAATTCCGTTTAATAGAATTTTCATGATTCTTCTACTTGGCAGGGCCTGCTGCATACCTGGACTTGAATACCTGGTACTCTGTCTTAAAGAAAACATACAGGGAAAACAGAATTAATCCTGGGCCTACACTTTAATATGTACCCATTTGAAATGTAGAATCTGGCTGTTTGATCAGAGTTTTCTTGATAGTGCGTTGTGGGAGAATTAAATCTGCCTAGAATGCAGTGCTCCTTGATGAATGCTGTGATTCTTAATTGGGATTTATTTTAACATATTGGGACTGAATTCTTTTCTGTGGGAACACATCTCTAAAATTAGAATGTAGATCAGTAGAAAAATATGATTTGATATGCAAATATTTTATTTAAATACAACTTTTCATGGATGCAGCCAGTGCATGAAGTGGAGCCAAGATACACTGATAAGCTAGGCTGGCTCAGCCCTCATGCTTACAGTCTGTTAAAAAATAAGGCACACAGACCGCCTCACAGCTTGGGATGGTAGAGCAGACATGGAGCCATGTGCCTGGGGACCTGGGTTCTAGCCTTGGCTCTTTCACTGTTGGTCCCTGGGTATGTTACTTAGCTTCTCTGGGTCTTTAAAATCATAGACTCTTTAGCTTGACAAGGAACAGTACAGACAAGCACAAAGGATGATAAAAGCAACAACCCTGTAGCTGTCCCCCAGAATTAACAAATGTTAACATTTTGTTACTTAGAACCCTCCCCCCTTATAAAAATAAATAAAGTATTAGTTCCTTTCCTCTTTTGACCTCTCTAGAGGCCATTACTAACTTGGTTGATGAGTATTCAGTCCATGTACTTATATTTTTACCATATTTATATGTATCCATATACAGTAGAGTGTATAATAGAGAGGGTGTACATGTAGCGGCTAAGTGAACAGCCGCTGGGGCCAAACTACCTGGATTCAAATCCCATCTCTGACCGCTACTAGATGTCTAACCTGGGACAAGTTCCTTAACCTCCCTGTGCCTCATTTTCCCCATTTGTAATATGGGGATAATAAAGCATCTGTTTCATAGGATTGTTGTGTGGGCTATGTGAGTTGATTCACATAATACATTAAAACAGTGTTGGGCATATAATAAGCATTAAGTGAATGTTAGATGTTGCTTTGTGTGGTTTAAAAAAACTTACATAAATGATATCATACAGTGTGGACCATTCTGAAATCTATCATTTTACTCAACATTATTCTTTGAGGGCATATAGATCTAGTTGACTAGTTTGAACTGCTGCATGACACCACTATGTGTTCATCTCCCTGTTTGTTGATGGAAACTTGACTTGGTTCATATTTTTGACAAACAGTGCGACAGTGAACATCATATGCATGCCTTCTTGCCCATGTGCATAAAAGTTTCTCAAGGCAAGATAACTAGGAGTAGAATTCTTGGGCTCAAGGGTTCTTAAATTCTTAAAATACATGTCTTAACATAAAGAAGAGTCTCTAAGGGCATTCTTAATTGTCCAACAATCCATTAGTCCAATCCTATGCTTCATCACTCCCAGTGATGGAGATACTACTACATCATGAGGCAGCTTGTATTATATTTTTTGGACTACTCTGCTAGGAAGAATTTAAAGAAAGAAATTTTGATTTAGTGCAGTGTCCTCCCATTGGTCTCACCTAAATCACTCCAGCCACATTGGCTGCCTTTTGGTTCCTTGAAACCTCAAGATTTTCCCTGACCCAGGTACTCATTCCTGTTTGCCTTTTGCCTGGAAGATTTCCCTGTTCTTGCACTTTCCATCTAGCTTTTATTCATCCTCTGGCTTTTGCTTAAATCTCACTTCTCTAAGGAGGCCTTACCTGTCCATCTTACCTTTTGAGGGTCCCCATTTTGTTATCAATCACTTTTACTGTTACTAAATTCTAGGCACAATACTAGGTGCTGGGGATACTGCTTTGGAGAAGGCAGTCGTGGTCCCTGTTCTTAACGGGCTTCCTGTTTTGTCCCTGGTTGATTATCACACAATCACTTGGGAAGCTTTAAAAAATACTGATGCTAAGGACCCACTGTGATGGTTAAGGTTGTGTGTCAACTTGGCTGGGCCATGATTCTCAGTGGTTTGGCAGTTATGATGTAATTTGGTCGCTATACAATGATGTAATCACGTCCATGATGAGTCGGCTGTGAGCAGCCAGTCAGTTGAAAGGGAGTTTCCTTGGGCGTGTGGCCTGCATCCAATATATGTGGACTTTTTGGCAAAGCTCACTAGCTTTTGCTCACTCTAGATCCTCATCTGACCTCCGGTTCTTGAGACTTGAGCTAGCAGTTTACCTGCCGATCTTGGGATTTGTCGGCCTCTGCAGCCTGTGAGCCAGAGGCCTGCCATCTGACCTGTTGGTCTTGGGTTCATCAGCCCTGCAGCTTTGTGAGTCAGGAGAATCCTCCAACCTGACTCACGGACTTGGGACTTTCCAGCCTCTACAACCGCGTGTATCTCTCTCTATATATATGCTTCGCTGGTTTTGCTTCTCTAGAGAACCCAGCTGAAGACATTCACCTTAGAAATTATGATTTATTTGATCTAATATAGGGTCCAAGGCTTTGATAGTCTTGTAAAAGCTCCACTGGAGACTCAAATTGGCAGTCAGGTTTAAGAACCTTTGGTCTAGGGGAAATTAGGTGCTCCTGTTAATATAGCTGAAGAGTCATGTTTAAAGTTCCACTTTGGTAGGGAGATTTCCTTTCCTTCTCCCTGAATATTCTAAAGTACACCACTGTATACCCTGACATGAAGCAATGCTCCTTCCCCAAAGAAGGAAAGAACTTCAACTGCCTGAAACATGATGGTCCATGAAGTCAATTGCATGGTTTTATTTGTTGTGTAATGGTGTCAAATCTGCACCAAAATGCAAACATTTCATCAAAATAATCTAGGAGTTTTGTCTCCTGGAAAAGGTATTATTAGTCTTGAAATTGGGTTTCTGTGCCGGGAGATTTTTTTCATCTAGAGTGTTGGCTGCTTCTCTAGACTCTAGAAGTTGAGTGTGATGCTCCAGTGGGATGAGGTGAATGAAGAGCCAAATGGTTTTGAGGAGGAAGGAATATTGGCTTTATTTAGCATTAGCTATGTGCTAGACTTGGATCATTCAAGGAGGAGAAGGTTTATGGTTGTCTTGCTGAAGATAAGCAAGGTTTTCCTGTAGCTAATAACAACAAGGGCTGATTTCTCTCTACATGTTCATCATGGGATGTGTGAGACTTCTGGTATAGGCTGCCAGAGCATCCTTTATCTGGGACATTTCTGATTGTTGTGACAGAGGGGAAAGAGAGAATAGCAAAGCATAAGCTGGCTTTTACAGCTTTTGCCTGGAACTATATCATGTTTGCTCAAAGCAAGTTCCATGGCCAAACTGGACTGGGGAAATAGCTTCCCCCAGGCAAAGGCAGCAAATATTTGTGAACAATAACACAGTCTATTATAGCCTGCCCATTGCATCACAAATATTTGGTTCAATCTCCTTTAAACTCTGAAAATAATCACTCCCCCTAGGGAGACCATACTAAAGTCCCATCCGATTATGGCAATAGACTCAGTGCCCAGGATCCTGTAAAGGTCTTTACATCACCTAGATAGGTGTCTCCTGCTTTAGATACCTATGAACTAAAAAGACAAATTATCTACTTCCCCTGCAACCAATAGATAATGCTAGAACAGGGCCAAAATAACTTAAGTAAACACTGTTTCTTTGGAAAGGGTTTGGAAGAATGTAATATACACAATAGTTACTTCTATAGCAATTTTTGGATTTAATGGGACAGATATTACAAGGGCCTCTTTCCTTAGGGATTGAGCATGTTATTTTGCTCCCTGGGAGTAGATCTCCAGTCCATTGTTATCCATGGTTCTTGGTTTCACTTTCCTGGGGTCCTTTCTTTTTCTTTATCTTCTTTGGCTACTGACAAACTGCTTTAATCTGCTTTCTCCCCATGGAAGTTTGGGGACCCAAGGGTTATTTTATTTCCTGAACAGTCTCTTTTAGTCTGAGACAGTGTGGCTCTTTTGGCTATAAAAACAAGAGTAGAGCTTAGTCATTTGACTCATCTGTTTAATTCCAGTCAGCTTTATGTACCAAGAGCCACACTCACAGTTAATTTTTATTACTCTGAGCCTGTCAGGCTTTCATAGAAGAGCTGGACCCCTAGTCTCTTTTTCCTGAGATATTTTGTCCAACTGGAAGAATTCACTGGCTATACCTTAATTTGTTCAGATGTTTTAACAATGGGTGGGATGTCTGAACCCTTGATTTGATCCTTGCCCTAAGGCTGAATTTTAATTGGACTGTCATAGTATTTCTCAATTTTATCTCTTGTTGTTTAGAAATAAGAAAAAGTTTGCTTCTTTCAACCCTTTAAGTCCTGGAATTTCTGAATCTCTCTATACCCTTCCATTCCTGTTTGCAAAGTGGCCAATTCTTTTCTGCTCTCATTTCTTTTCTCTAGTTCTAGGCAAATGCAGCCAGTCATAATCAAGACACACTACTTATTTTCTATTTTCCAGCTTCTTTCTCTTTTCCAAACTCATCAGGTACGTTTTTTCCTTCCAACTTATTTCAGATGACATTTTAACCAAATGTTTCATCACTGCATAATATGAATCAGCATCCTTCTAGTCTTCAATAAGATGGTGTCCTTTCTGCCCACTGCCTGGCCCCAGAATCCAGTACCACATATTTTTAGTTTATTTGTTGTTGTTGTTATGGCAGTACTCCATTTCCTGTACCAATTTCTCTATCAACAGGAAGGCTAGGGGTTTTTGCAATAAAAATGCTCTACCCTCAGTGACTTATAGCAATAAGGGTTTATTTCTTGCTTTTGCCATATGTCCACCATGAATTGGCTACCTCTCTTCTCCACATTTTCCTCCCTCTGGGACCCAGTGCAACCCCTATAAGGAAACTTGCCATTGCTGTGTGTTTTAGGCTGGGTCCCCTAAAGAAGCAAAACTGGTACAGCATGTATATATATATATAGAGAGAGAGATTTATGTTAAAGAAATGACTCATGCAGTTGTAGAGGCTTGAACGTCCCAAGACTGTAGGTCAGGCTGGAGGCTTCTCCTGATTCACGTAGCTGCAGGAGCTGGTGAAGCCAAGATCAGCAAGTCAGACAGCAGGGCTCTGGCTCACAGGCTATGAAGACCAACAAATCCCAGGATTGGCAGGCAAGACGGCAGGTAAGTTGCTAGTTCAAGTCCCAAGAATTAGAGATCAGATGAATAGGAGCCAGTTGCAGGATCCAGAGCAGCGAGCAAAAGCCCACAAGCCTTGCCAGAAAGTCCACCTATATTGGATGCAGGCCACACACCCAAGGAAACTCCCTTTCAACTGATTGGATACTTACAGCAGATCTCATCATGGAGGTGATCTCATTATATCAAATCTCATGGAGGTGATCATATCATTGTATGACTGCCAAACTACATCATAACTGCCAAGCCATTGAAAGTCATGGCCCAGCCAAGTTGACACACAACCATTATGATCACCCTGTGGTAGAGGGAAAACAAGAAAGGTGAAGCATGCACTGGCTATTAAAGCTATTGTCACTTCTGCTCAGATTTCATTGGCCAAAGCAAGTCACATGGCTAAGCTTACTTTAAAGGAGAAGGAAAGTACAACGCCCCTCCCCCCCAGGGAGGGGCAGCAAATATTTGTAAGCACTGTTACAGTCTACTACAGTAGACTGTCCTAGTATGATTAGAAAAGTTTACAGAGGTGGACAGAATTTGATGTGTTGAGACTAGGTGGGTAGGAAGAGTAGAGCAGGGGCTGAAGGGAAGGAATTTGGCTTGGAAACCAAGCTCTAACTGGAGATAGCACCAGAAGAATCTATCCTAATAGGTTAACATGTCAGGGCTGACAAGACCTTAGAGGGGGCATAGCTGGTACGGGCTTTGTATTCCAGAACTTTAAGCTGCAGCTCTGCCACTTAGTAGCTATGTGATATTTGTCAAGTTACTTGACCTTTGAGTCTCTGTTTTAAGTATCATCCACCTCACAGGGGTGTTTTGAGTATTTCGTCTCCCCGCTTAGTGAATGTCTAACCTTTGGCGAACAGGAGTCCTCGGGCAAGTTAATGTATATGTATATCTCAGTGTTATCATCTGTCAAATGGAGATAATAATAAGAATAGTATTTACTTCATAGGGTTGTTATAAGGATTTAGTGACTGAAAACCCATGCCTGGCTTATAGTTCATTACCAAGCAGTCCACAGTTCCCTGACAAGCTGATCGCTCAATCTCTTAGGATGTTCATGTTGTCATTGTTGTTTTTGCTGTCAAGTCGATTCCAACTCATAGCAACCTTATAGGACCAAGAAGAACTACCCTGTAGGGTTTTCTAAGCTGTAATCCTTATGGGAGCAGATTGCCAGGTCTTTTCTCCTGCAGTGTCTCTGGGTAGGTTCAAACCACTGACCTTTTCGTTAGCAGCCGAGTGCTTAACCATTGCACCACCAGGACTCCTTAGGATGTTCATAGAGGCTATGTAGAGTGTCTGCATCTCCAAACAGTCCATGACAGGGAGGGAGGAAGGCAGAAGAATTTATCTGTTGCCTCCCAACTCTGATTGGTTCAAATTCCTTCCATGAAGTATCTTCTTCCCCAAATTTCTGGGTTACATGTGCATGGATGCCAAGTGAGCTCTGGGATATATCTCAGTGCCATCAGGAAAGCCCTGGAACGCGAGATGAAGGTAGGTGGCATGATGGGAGATGAGGAACTGTTATGCATGAGTGCAACAGGAGTAACTGGGAGCTGTCTCCACTGTAGGCTGTGGGTCTGTAGTGGTGTTGGCAGCAGTAGCGGCAGGAATCCAGCTACATGGGAATGGTGTAATCTGCTGCTCGGCTCCAAAGTGGCCCAAAAGCAAAGCAAGTGCATGAGTTGGGGGTGTCATATGAATATCATCACCTTTTTAGCCCAATTTTCTCACTTTACAGGTGAGGAAACAGATACACAGAGAGAGAAAGGTTTTATTTAGGGTTATACAGCTTGTTAGTTACAGAATAAAAATTAGAATCCAGGTCTTACGAAGTTAGTTCTGAGATTTCTTGATCTGTAGTTCAGTTCTAGCCCATCGTCATCCATCTGTCCACCTACCCACCCACCCGTCCATCCATCCGTCCGTCCATCCGTCTGTCCACCCATCCACCCACCTGTCCATCCACCCGTCTGTCCATCCGTCCAGTCAATCAATCAATCTCTGGGCTTGGTATTTACTGATATTCTCTTATATTAGGTGTTATGCTGGCGTGGGCACTTTACCCAAGAGAATGGGGCACCAGGAGAGGACTTGAGAGTCACATCTTTTGCTTGCCTTGGCCACTTCTGCCGTGGCTGGTGGGAAGGCAAGCTGTCTGTGGAGTCAAACCAACAAGGAAGAAGTTGGATGCACTTAGGATACTCGAAAGATGGAATTACTGAGGTTGTCTGGGCCAAGGAAAAGGGAAAGCAGCTGTTCCATCTCTGGCTCAAGCTCCAGTGTATTGGCAGCAGCTCTGGAATGTAGGGAGAAGATGGATGTCCAAGGAGGACACCTGACTTCTCTGGATCCCATAGGACCTTAGGCATAGCCTCTCTGTTGAACCAAATCATCATCAAAGAGGCCTGATGGTTCACTAAATGCAAGGACAAGGCACTATGTAGAAACTGCTGATTACAGGGAGGTCCAAGTTCTGATTCCTGTCCTTTAGGAAATGAATGTGTAGTTGGAAGATAAGTGAATACATACAAGATTATTACTATGTTGTTAGGTGCTGTCAAGTCAATTCCAACTCATAGCAATCCTATAGGATAGAGTAGAACTGCCCTATAGCATTTCCTATGTTGTAATCTTTATAGGAGCAGATTGCCAGGTCTTTTCTTCTGCGGAGCCACTGGGTGGGTTTGAACTGCCAACCTTTTGGTTAGCAGGTGGGTGCTTAACCATTGTGCCGTGAGGACTCCTTAATAGCAATACCATACTATTAATTAAAAAATGCAAACCAGTTGCCCATTGAGTTGATTCCAGCTCATGGTGACCCTACCTGTGTTAGAGTAGAACTGTGTTCATAGGGTTTTCAGTGGCTGATTTTTTGGAAGTAGTTCACCGGGCGTTTCTTTCAAGGCACTTCTGGGTGGATTGAAACTGCCAGCCTTTCAGTTAGTAGCTGAGTGCTTAACTGTTTGCGCCATCCAGGGACTCCTATAAATATTAGTAGCTGACAGTCATTGAGTACTTACTTTGTGCTTGCCTGTGAGGGATGTATGTGTTTTTATCATACACACCTTCAAAAGAGGAAACTGAGACCAGAGCGGTGAATTATCACAGCTACAGGTGATGGGGCTGAGGTTTGAACTCAGAGGTCTGACCTGATTTGCACGCCTAATTATTGAACTATATTAAATAAAGTTTTAAATAGTAATTCAAGTATTGTCTGTAAGCATCGCCCATTGAATGGGACAGATGTACTTTGGTTTTGGGTTAGGAATGGGAAGCAGGTGCTTTGGGCTGGAGTGCAGAGGGCTTTTGTCTGACCATTGAAACATGGTATGAGGAGACTGAGAAAGACCATTTACTGACTATTCACTGGGTTCTAGGCGCCAGGCTGGTCTATCGTGTGTCTTGGAGATCTCAACTTGGGGCCCGTGGACAGGCTTTAGTGAGTCTGTGGACCCCTGAAATTACGTGCAAATTTTCTGTGTGTGTGCGTTTTTCTGAGGAGAGTGTCTGTTGTTCGTATCCTTTTCCCCACGATGTGCAGTCCCTCACAAATTTCTGAACCACTGCTCTGTTGTGTTTTGTCCTCACAGCAGCTCTGTTTTTCAAATGAGAAAACCAAGGCCCAGAGAGCTTACATGGTAGAATCAGTACTTGAACCCAGACCTCTTTGACCCCAGACCCTGTGCATGGTGATCCCAAACCCTACTGCATTAGTAAGGGGAAACGGAGGCAAGCAGTGGTTGGTCCATTCACCCAGCTTTGTGCGCAGGAATGACGGGTGCTTTGAACAGAAAGTCCATGCTTCAGGAAGCCTGGAGGGCAGCATCCTGGGGTGACACACGTTCTGTTGAGTACCTGAAGGTACACAGAGAGGATGGTGGTGGGCCGATGTCCCCGTCTCCACAGAGGCAAGGACCATTGCATTGCTGCAGGAGGAGTGAAGTTTATACCTGTGGAAGAACTTCCTGACTTCGAAGTGGGTTACTGAAGGAAGGGCTAAATCTCCTGAGCAGACAGATTTTGGCTCTTTGTTGAATAGTTTTATCTAAAATCCGGGGAAGAATACATAAATCTCTGAAGGCTTCCTCTGATCACAGCTTTTTTCCATGGTTCTAAATGCATTTTGTTCTACTGATACTGAGGGCAGTGATGACTTAATTGGTGTGTCCAGACCTGTGTTCTCTGGTGTCCCCAGCAGCAGCTCTAGCAGGGGCATTTGGTACCCACACCACTTCACTGTGCTGTTCACCCTGAGAAGCGCAGTTCTGCAGATGCCCGAGAAGGTCTGCAGCTCCACGAGGCACCTGGGGCTTCACATGCTTTATGAGCATCTTCACACCTTGATAAGCTGCAACACTTTAATGGGCTTAAAGCACTTTGGAGATGTCCCACTGAGGTTCTGTTGCACTAACTGAGACCACACGGAGAAATCATGACCTTGGGTTTACTTGACTGATGGCTGTGGCTGAATGAAAGACAGGGCAAGAACTGGAGCTTCTCTGTCCTCGTGGCCAAAATAAGCTGCTAGCAACAGGTTAGGTTAGAGGGAGGATTGGCGTGTGTGTGTGTTGATAATAGGTGTGGAGTGGTGTGTGTGAAGTGCGTGTGTGGGTGCACATGCAATGGCTGCGTGGGTGGGGGCGTAGGTGTGTGAGCGTGACTGTGGGTATGTGCCTGAGTACGGGGCTCCATGTGAGTAGTAGTGAAGACCTGGGTTTCAATTCCAGATCCACCGTTTACAAGTTGAGCTGGCTAGTTTTTTACCTCTCCATACCTCTGTTTTCTCATCTGTCAAATAAGAATAATAATGACCACTTGACAGGGTTATTGTAAGGATGAAAATAAAAACCATGTATGAAAAATGCTAAGCATTGTGCCTGGCATTAGTAAATGTTGAGTAAATGGCCACTGGTATTGTTACTGTTTGTAATGGGAATTAAAAAAAATTTTGTTTTAAATTTTATTGTGTTTTAAGTGAAAGTTTATAGAGCAAATTAATTTCCCATTCAACAAATTGTATACAGAGTGTTCCATAACATTGGTTGCAGTCTCTACGCTGTGTCAACACTCTCCCCATTTTCACCGTGGGTTCCCCATTTCCTTTCATCTGGTTTTCCTTGTAATGGGAATTTTTTCAGTTGCTGTCAAGTCAGTTCTGATTCATGGTGATCCTGTGTGAGTGAGAGTAGAATTGTGTTGCATAGATCTTTCAATGGCTGATTTTTTTGAATTGGATCACCAGGACTTTCTTCTGATGTCCTTCTGGGTGGACTCAAACCTTCAGCCTTTTGGTTAGCAGCTGAATGCGTTAACTGCTTGCACCACCCAGGGACTCCGTAATGGGAATAGGTGCCCGTACACGCATGTTGGTTTGTCTCTCGGCTGTCGTAGCAGATTCTCTATGACTAAAGGGCTTCCCCTTGTGCACCATCACTGGTGTGCTCTGTACTGGGGAAGTAGTCCAGAGTGAGGCCTCTCCTGGAGCTCATCCTTCATAGGACTTGCCTGGCTTCCAGCTGGGCTTGTTCAGGGTTTTCACACTGCCTTTCTTTCTTAGTGTGTTTCTCACCAGCTGCCATTTTCCAGGTTCCTTCCCTATGTCTTTGTGGAGGGAGGAGGTGTCCCAGAGGGATGGCTAATTTGATTTACATTGGACTCACCTGCTACCACCTGACACCCAGACACAACACCTAGGTAGAAATGTGACCTTTCCCCAGCCTGTTCGCTCTTCGTTCCTGTACATAGTGGATCTGATGAGGGGGAGAGGATATTTGAGTTCCTCCTGTGTTCTCACTTTTAACCCTCATATCAGCTTCTCATGATAGGTGTTACCATCTTTTCTCAATTTTGAGACTCATATTTAACTTAAAACATTTTTTTTTTATTTTGGCTAAAGTATACACAGCCAGAGATACACCATTTCAACAATGTCTGCATGAACAGCTCCGTGACATTGTTACATTCTTGAGGTTGTGCTGCCACTCTTACAATCCTTTTCCACATTATTCCACCACCATTATCTTAAACTCACTGCCCCCTTAGCTTCCCATCCCACCTTTGAAGTTGCGGTTGTCAATATGATCTCACATAGATAATTCTTTAAAAGACCACGATACTCGGAACAAATGTACTTTACTAATTAAAATTAAAATATTTGGTTCAAAGAGGACTTAAAGGGTTAGTTTTGGTTTCAGGTTTAAAATTTAAAGATTATCTCTGGACTTTTTTTTAACATGATGATGTGTCTTACAATTGATATATACATATATCACTAAAGGTAGCATTTCTTATTTCACAAGCTCTTATTAAAATAACGGTCCATCTTAGAATGCATGGTTTCTTAGACCTGAATCTCAGTGTTTATATCCCCATATTCCAGTTATCTATTTCTAGGACCATTTCCCCAACTGAATAGCATTGTGCTGCTTCTGAGTGAGCTGGGGAAGCCTAGGGGAGGAGCTGCTAACAATTGATCATGTTAGGTCACGTTAGATTTGGGGGGCCTATTAGATATCCATGAGAAGATATCAGGAAGGCGTTGGGTCATACAAGTCCAAAGTTAAGGAAAGAGATAAGGCTGGAGGTAATTCCGGTGTGATCAGCGCAAACCTGATGTTTAAGGTTGGAGCCCTGTTGGGGCAGTGGTTAAGTGTTTAGCTCCTAACTAAAAGATTAGCAGTTCGAATCCACCAGCTGCTCCTTGGAAACCTTGTGGAAACCCTGGTGGCGCAGTGGTTAAGAGTTCGGCTGCTAACCAAAAAAGGTTATAGTTCGAATCCACCAGCTGCTCTTTGGAAACCCTATGGGGCAGTTCTACTCTGTCCTGTAGGATCACTGTGAGTTGGAATTGCCTCAGTGGCAACGAGTTTGGTTTTGGTTTTTTGGCTCTCAAAGTGTGGCCCCTGGACCAACAGCAGCAGCGTGACCTGGGACTTGTTAGAAATGCAAATTCTCAGTCCTAACCTACTGAATCAAAAAACTCTAGGGGCAGTATCCAGTAATTTCTTTTAACAAGACTTCCTGGTGCTCCTGGTGCAAATTGAAATGTGAGTGTTGGAGGTGACTGTAGACCAAGAGGCTCAAGGGTTGCATTTCAGCAATTAAAATCAGGAAGAGAAGGAGGAGCCAGCAAAGGAGACTGAGAAGAACCAACCTGGAATGACTGAGGAACACTCAGAGTGTTACGCTATGGAAGCCACGTGTTTAAGAAGAAGGAGGCAGTCAGTTGGGCCAAATGCTGCTTAGAGTTGAGGAAGATGGGTCTGAAAATTATCCATTGATTTGGCAAGATGAGGGTCTTTTCTAAGGCTTGACTAGAACAGTTTCAATGGAGTGGCAAGGATGAAAGTATGTTTGCAATAAGTTAAGAGAGAAAAGAAGGTAAAGAGGCAGACGCAGCAAGTATAGCAACTATTTTGCAGAGTTTTATTATAAAGAACAATGAAATGGGGCAGCTGTTGGAACGTGACTTGGGAAGGTTTTTTTTTTTTTTTTTTTAGGGTAGGAAATTTTATAGTATATTTGAAGGCTTGTAGAAGTAATATAGTAGAGACGGTAGAGAATAATGCAGGAGAGAGAGGGGCCAGTAGCAGGAGGGTAGCCCTTGCATAGGTGAGAGAGACTGAAATCCTGTATAGTGGAAAGATGGATCTTAGGAACAGGGAAAGCTGATCCTTGGCACCAGGAGGGAAGGC
This sequence comes from Trichechus manatus latirostris, assembly GCF_000243295.1. NCBI lineage: Eukaryota > Metazoa > Chordata > Mammalia > Sirenia > Trichechidae > Trichechus > Trichechus manatus. Next base: position 12,748,262 of record NW_004443942.1, read on the forward strand.
AGGGGATAATGAATTCAGGATCAGGAGGTTGGCACATTTGAAGGTGCAAAGATGAGGTAGTTCTCTATTTTCTCCGTGAAATAAGAACTGAGGTCATCAACTGAGGGCAAGGGAGAGGGTGAGGTTTGAACTGAATGAAGAAGGTGAGAAATAGAAAAAGACAAATAGAGTGATGTGATATGGTAGAGCATACCTCCTCATATGCTGTCTACACTCATAGTCGGCAGGGGAGAGGGCAGTGAAGGGGCCGAAGCTTCTCCCATAGGGCACACTGAGTCAGCCCCAGGAGTCCCAGGAACCCCAATGACTGAGAAAACTGCCTCTCAGTATACCATGTGGCACAAATGTAAATGTCCAAGCTATTCTCAGTGAGGAAAAAAGTGGGGCGCTCATTGCGGTATCAAAGCTGTGTTCCCTCACTGTGGTTTTGAATGGCCTTTTGGTTCTAGAACTGTCCTGGCTTTTCTTCTCACAGAGAGGACTGCGGTCTACTCTGTCTGTGGGGTTTCTCAGCCCTGCTGTCTACTGACCATTGATTCAAAACGCAGCATTTGCTTTTTTTACTTTAGAGAACATTCTTTATTTTTTAAATTAAAAAGTACTTTATTTTCATTGTCATAGGGGAAAGAATTCTAAAATATATAAAGCAAAAGTTAATCATTTCTAGACCCCTTTCCTCTCGCCATGCCTCCACTCCTTACTTGTGTATAGCTTTCCCTGCTACTCTTATTTTTATGTTTCTCCCTGCCACAGAAGGAGTCCTGGTGGCACAGCAGTTAAGCACTTGTCTGCTAACCGAAAGCTTAGTGGTTCGAACCCACCAACGTCCCCGTGGGAGAAAGATCTGGTGATCTGCTCCTGTAAAGATTACAGCCTAGGAAACCCTATGGAATAGTTCTGCTCTTCACATGGGGTCACTGTGAGTCTGAATCGACTTGATGTCACCTAACAACAACAACAACAACAACCACCACCACCTTCCTACAGAACTCATGCAGACTGGAGTCTCACAGCCTGGTTTGAGTCTTGGCTTTTCTCTTAGTTATCTAGTACTGCTATAATAGAAATACCACAAGTGGATGACTTTAACAGACAGAAATTGATTCTCTCACAGTCTAGGAGGCTAGAAGTCTGAATTCAGGGTGCCAGCTCCAGGGGAAGGGTTTCTCTCTCGGTCAGCTTTGGGAGAAGGCCTTGTCATCAGTCTTCCCCAGTTGAGGAGCTTCTCAGCGCAGGGACTCCGGATTCAAAGGACACGCTATTCCCCTGGCTCTTGTTTCTTGGTGGTATGAGGCCCCCATGTCTCTCTGCTTGCTTCTCTCTTTTATATCTCAAGAGATTGGCTTAAGACACAACCTAATCTTGTAGATTGAGTCCTGCCACATTAGCGTAACTGTCTCTAACCCTGCCTCATTAACGTCATAGAGGCAGGATTTACAACACATAGGAAAATCACATCAGATGACAAAATGGTGGACAATCACTCAATACTGGGAATCATGGCCTAGCCAAATCGACACAGCTGTCATGGATTGAATTGTGTCTCCTAAAAATGTGTATTTGTCTTAAGACACGATCTAATCTTGTAGCAGTGCCAGGAGCAGAGCGCATCCTTTGGACCTGGGGTTCCTGCGTGGAGAAGCTCCTAGACCAGGGAAGATTGATGACAAGGACCTTCTTCCAGAGCTGACAGAGAGAGAAGGCCTTCCCCTGGAGGTGACACCCTGAATTTGGACTTGTAGCCTACTAGACTGTGAGAGAATAAATTTCTCTTTGTTAAAACCATCCACTTATGGTATTTCTGTTATAGCAGCCCTAGATGACTAAGACAACAGCCTTCCAATTTGCTGTTTGGGTTCTAATATTGTTCTTCATTAAAAGGAATCAGAGCTCCCTTTGTTGTTAGTTGTTGTCTAGTTAGCTTTGATTCACAATGACCTTATGTATAACAGAACAAAACGTTGCCCAGTCCTGCACCATCTTCATGATCATTGGTATATTTGAGTTCATTTTTGTGGCTATTGTGTCAGTCCATCTCATTGAGGGTTTTCACTGACCCTCTATGTTACCAAATATGATGTCCTTTTCTAGTGATTGGTCTTTCCTGATGTTGTGTCCAAAGTAAGCGAGTCAGAATCTTACCATCCTTGTTCCCTGGACATAGCTATTTACAAATTTGGGGGCAGGGGAACATCAAGATGCCCTGTGATATCTGCTTTCAGAGATATCTGGGGTAGCACTAAAAATGGCCAAGGAGCAAACTAAATGGTCTCTGACTGGCCAAGGTGGGGCAATTTAATTATATAGAAAAAACCCCAAAACAGTAATTGCGATCAGTTGAAATAAATTGTTACTAGAAATCCATGAATGTATGGTAATGCTAAAAAGGAATGTGATTCTGAATAAGTTAATTTCTCTGTGCCTCAGTTTCCCCATGTATAAAACAGGGAGACAGTAGTATCCACTTTACAGGACTGTTGTAAAGAATAAGAAATATAATTCCTGCAGAGAGATTAGCAAGTGATTGGCACATAGTGTTCATTAAGTGTTAGCCATAATTACTGTTATTATTATTATTAATAATGTTTCCCTGGAGATGCTTTACAAGATTCCATGCTAAATATTTCAAGTGCAAAATTTCAGAGTGGGAAAAGTCAAGTATTTACTGACAGCTCCTATAACCTAGGCACCATCAGGAATTACAGTTTCTGTTTATATGTGAATTTGTTTAATGTTGTTCTTCTATACTAGATATCCTTGTAATTGGAATTATCATTGTTAGTTGGTGTCGTCATGTCAGCTCCGACTCATGGCGACCCCATGTATAATGAACAAAATACCTGGTCCTGCGCCATCTTCATAATCATTTCTATGCTCAGGTTCATTGTTGTGGCCACTGTGTATTTTGAGTGCCTTCCAATCTTTGGGGCTCATCTTCCAGCGGTATATCAGACAATATTCTGATGTGATCCATAGGGTTTTCATTGGCCAGTTTTCAGAAGTAGATTTCCAGGCCTTTCCTCCTAGCCTGTCTTAGTCTGGAAACTCCATTAAAACCTGTCCACCATGGGTGAGTGTCATGGATTGAATTATGTCCCCCCAAAAATATGTGTATCAAGTTGGCTAGGCAGTGATTCCCGGTACTGTGTGATTTTCCTATATGTTGTAAATACTGCCTCTATTATGTTAATGAAAAAGGACAAGTGGCAGTTGTGTTAGTAAGGCAAGACTCAATCTACAAGATTGGATTGTGTCCTGAGGCAATCTGTTGAGATATAAAAGAGAGAAGTGAGCAGAGAGACGGGGAGACCTCATACCAGTAAGAAAGCAGTGCTGGGAGCAGAGCGTGTCCTTTGGACTGCGGTCCCTGCGTGGAGAAGCTCCTAGTCGGGGGGAAGATTGATGAGAAGGCCTACAGAGAGAGAAAGCCCTCCGCTGGAGCTGATGTTGCTGGGGTCTTCTGCCCAGCTGGGAAGCCACTATGAGGTTCTTGCCTTCTACTGACCAAGAATGACCAGGAGAGAGGCTCAAGTTTTCTGCACAAACAAAACTTTATTGAGAAAAGTAGCTCGCGAGCTTAGACAAAGAAGGACAATGCAACGCTAGCCTTTGTCTCCCTGAATAAAGGATTGGCTAGGGCTTATAAAGGTTTTTAGGCTGGAAAAGGCATCATCTTTATTCATGAAAGAGGCGGGGTTATGAAGATTAGGTGTGCGCACAGAAGGCAGCCCAAGATGGAACCCATAACAAAGGCTCCTGGGACTGGATTGCAGGACATATTATGGGGTGCTGTACCTGCGCAGTTCCCTCATGGTGCTGGCTCGATTCCTTTTGCGGGTCTGTCGGTCACCTTGCAGATGTCTGCACATGCTCCAGGGACAAGATCGGACCGGTTCTTCTGAAAAATATCAAGGAAGTACATTGAGAGCTGGGTAGGTTGTTCTTTGATTATTGCATGTTCCGAGATAATGGGTTTTATGTCATTAGTTAAGCACATGTTTTTAGCTCAGGGTCCTTTGCCTAGGGGCTCAGTCCCTTTTTCCCTTCCCTATCTCACTGACACCCTGAATTTGGATTTTTAGCCTACTTTACCCTGAAGAAATAAATTTATCTTTGTTAAAGCCATCCACTTGTGGTATTTCTGTTATAGCAGCACTATATGACTAATACAGTGACCCTTTTGGTATTTGAAATAGTGGTGGCATAGCTTCCAGCGTCATAGCAACACACAAACCACCACAGTACGACAAACTGACAGATGGGTGGTAGTGTAATTGGAATATTATTTGTTAAATAAATGAAGTAATGAAAAACACCCGTCTGAGTAGCAAGAGAAGCCTTTATACAATTACATATAATGCAGTGTGAGAAAATGTAACAGAGAGAGTTTTAAGACCACAGCAGATTTTTTTGCTGAGGGTTGGAGCGGGGTTGTGTGTGTGTGTTTCCCAGGGAGGCATCCCAGTAGAGGATGCTTCCAGCCTTGGCAGGTGGGTGACTTTTCTTCAGGTAGAGAAGCAGGCAGGAGGCATTCTGAGTAGAGATGCTAGTGCCTCGCAGAGAGTGGGGCACATAGGAGTGCTTAGGGCTGATGGTCTGAATGCAAGAAGGGGAAAGGCCCCATGGTGTTGACAAGTCGTAGCTGACGGCTTTGCTGGAGCACAGGGAGTGTAGATGATGGGGAATCATTGATGGTTTTAAGCAGGAGAGCTTCGGCTTAGGCACGGGTTCCTGGGAGAGAAAGATCTGAGCTGCTGTACAGACAGAATTTGGGTCACTCTGCTCTTTGTTTTCATCCGAGAAAATTTGATGTTTTCAAAGAGGCTGTTTTCTTTCCTTTTCCCTTCATTCTTCCCTGGTAAAATTGAGAAACAGCCCGGCCTCTGGATTCGAACCTGGCTTCAAGTATCTTCTTGGCTATGACTGGCTTCATAACCTTCGACCTTTACAAGAGAGGGAAATAATGCAGATTTTCCAGGTTATTGTGAATCACCAGTGAGGTAATGTCTAGGGATGAGCTTTGTATACTAGGTAAGAACTGGAGAAATGAGGACTGGGGCTTATTTATTTATTCCTTCAAGATGCAACGCACTTGGACTTTAACCCCAGAAAGTGGAGCTAGACTTTGCTTAAATTAGTGTAGTCCCTGAATGTTTGGTTTCTATTGGAAGAGCAACCCACTGAGGTGTCAGAACTGGTAATAGAGATGAAAGTAGGGATATTTTAGCACCTTGAAGCTATGCTGTCCAGTACAATAGCCACAAGCTACATGTGACTGTCGAAATTTAAGGTAATTAAAATTAAAGAAAATTAAAAGTTCAGTTCCACAGTTGCATTGCCACATATCAGGTGCTCAGTAGTCACATGTGGCTAGTGGCTACTTTACTGGACAGCGCAGCTGGCATCGTAGAATGTTTATTGGATGGCACCACTGAAGAGGGAGCAGGCAGTGAGTCCACATCTACCAGCAGAGGGTGGTGATAAGATCGTGGAGGCTTGGCAAGGCCTCCAGAGGAGAGAGCACTTGGGTAAAAATGAACTCATGGAGCGTCAGTATCACCCTGTCCTCCTTGCTGTCTTTGGGGATGGGCAGGATACACACCATGTTGTCAAGTTGCTTTTTGGGAGCCAAGTGCTCAACATAAATGAATGCTGTCTCTTTGCTTCCCGCTGTGCTCTGTAGCTCTTTAAATGTTCCCAGCAGACAATAACCCGGCTGCTTGTCTGCCTATATTTACATTTTCTGTCGAGATAGAGAGGGTGGGAGCTGTAGCATGTTAAAAGCACTTTACCATTTCTGACATTCTCTTGACGATGCCTTCCCAGAAACCTTGGAAAGTGAAAGAGATGGGGGCCCGTTGCTCAACTGATGTGTGGTGGGAATTGGGTGGGATTCAGCTGAGTAATTGCCAGCCAGGTTAGTGGTCCCCCCTCCACTCCCCAGCCATTCACTGGGCACAGAGAGAGGAAGTGACCTCATCTTACTCTCTGAAGTGCTCTCAAGAGGAAGCACTTGATGTACAGTAGGGGATGGGATGAGAAAGGAAGTTGTGAAATGGTCCAGAAAGCTTAAATGGTCTGGAGGGGTGGCATTTAAAGAACTCAGTCAGAGGTAGACCACAAAACAAAGAGACAATAACCCGGATGTGCTTCACCCTCACGCACTGCCATTGCATTATGAGGGAGATTCAGAGAGTGAACTATTAATTCACTCAGCTAATATTTACTGAGCTACTACTTTGTGCAATGTACTGTTCTAGATGCTGAAATGACAGCATTAACAGACAATAATGCCCGTCCTTATGAAATTTATATTCCAGTCAGGGAAGAATAGCCAACACTTACCAAGTGCTTACCACATACCAAACAATTTTATAGTCCATTTAATCCTCACAACAACCCTAAGAGATATGCTCTATTATTATCCCCATTTTTCAGAAGTTAGGTAACTTGTCCAAGGTCACTCAGCTTGGAGGTGGCAGAGCTGGCCCTTGCTTCTTAGTCCACATTCTGAATCTTACTGTGTACATTCCTGCCTCTGGACAAACTGGGAGACGAGAAGGTGTCCGTGGGCTGAAGAAAGACTGGGCATCCCCTGCCATCCTTGGAGCTGGAACCCAAGGTTTACAACAGGAGACTCTGTAAGTCGTCTTGTATTTCCAAACCTACAGAATCCTAAAGTTTTCACAGTGATACACAACAGCTTTCATGGCTGCACTGGCTCTGGGATTCCTTAGGCCTAGGACCTCTTCCTCCTTGGTCCCCATCGAAAATCCCTGTAAGCGATCCCTGCATAAACTAACTTCGCATTCCTCAGTATTTGATTTCTGTAGGCTTAAGTATCTTTTCTGTTTCAGTGATGTCATACATACATATATATGTATGTATGTACCCATGCCTCACTTACCGACATGGTTAAGTTCCAAAGACCAGGTTATTGTGTGAAAATCAGCGTTATGTGAAAATGGAGGATTTTTTTTTTTCTGTTTTCAGACCATCCATTTGTCTGATTTTTTTAAAGAAAGTATGATCATAGAAATAATAACAGCTAAGATTTACTGATGTGCTCATTACTGTAATGAGTCCAGTTGTGGATTATTTCTCTGCTGAGAAGGAGGCTTGGGGGAGACAAAGATGGATAAAGCTGGGCCGTGTGACTGAAGGGTCCACGGCTTAACCACTTTACCTTCTTCCTGTGCTGGGTCAGAGCTTCTCTAGCAGAGCCATCTCCCGGGCTCCACTCCCACCCCTGCAAGCTCTGAGTTCATGATCATGATCCCAGAGGTTCTGCCCTCTGGGCCTGGTGAGTCATTAAGGCTCAGGGCTTCCGCTAGGACCCTGGCTGCACACCCCGCCCCACTGAGGCAGAGGCTTCAGGCTCAGTTCAGCTCACTTTGGTATGTCATTAAACTCGCATGCATTTCTTCCAGATGCCCTCTTAGATGCCTCTTTCTTTCCACCCTTCCCACCCCACACCAATTTTTGAGCTGCAGGGCCTCAGGCTGCATAGGAGCTGGGAACCCAGAACAGGCACCCATGGGCTTGGTGGTGCCTGCATGTCCACTTGGAGGCCACGGCCACAGAGGAGGCTGGCCTGCGGCAGCTGGACAGGGTACCCCGCCAGCAGGAGCAAGTGGAGGGTGCGGGGCAGCCTAACCAAGCTTCCCAGAGGCTTCCCCGAGATCCTTCTCAAGGAGGAGGATGCTCTGCAGCCTTGTTGCCAAGCCTGCCACCTCGTTAATGCTCAAAATAATTGGATAGTAGATCTTTTGCTATTGTTGTAAATGCAAAATGTCAGATAATCAGATAGTCGATAAGTGAGGAGTAGGTGTATACACACACACACACACACACACACACACACACGTTTATGTTGTTGTTGTTAGGTGCCCTTGAGTTGATTCTGCCTCATAGCTACCCTATGTACAACAGAAACAAACACTGCTCGGTTGTGCGCCATCCTCACAATCCTTGTTATGCTTGCGCCCGTTGTTGCATCCACTGTATCAGTCCATCTCATTGAGGGTCTTCCTCTTTTTCGATGACCCTTTACTAAGCATGATGTCCTTCTCCAGGGACTAATCCCTCCAGATAACATGTCCAAAGTATGTGGGACGTAGTCTCACCATCCTTGCCTCTAAGGAGCATTTTGGTTGTAGTTCATCCAAGACAGATTTGTTCGTTCTTTTGGCAGTCGCTGGTATATTCAATATTTTTCGCCAGCACCACAATTCAAAGATGTCAGTTCTTCTTCAGTCTTCCTTATTCATCGTCCAGCTTTCACAAGCATATGAGGCAGTTGAAAACACCATGGCTTGGGTCAGGTGCACCTTAGTCTTCAAGGTGACATCTTTGCTTTTCAACACTTTAAACAGGTCTTTGGCAGCAAGTTTGCCCAATGCAATGCGTTTTTTGATTTCTTGACTGCTGCTTTTGATTGTGGGTCCAAGTAAAATGAAATCCTTGACAACTTTTGTCTTTTCTCCATTTATCGTGATACTGCTTATTGGTCCAGTTGTGAGGATTTTTGTTTTCTTTATGTTGAGGTGTAATCCATACTGAAGGCTGTGGTCTTTGATCTTCATCAGTACGTGCTTCAAGTCCTCTTCACTTTCAGCGAGCAAGACTGTGTCATCTGCGTATTGCAGGTTGTTAATGAGTCTTCCTCCAATCCTGCTGCTGCGTTTTTCTTCATATAGTCCAGCTTCTCAGATTATTTGCTCAGCATACAGATTGAATAGGTATGGTGAAAGGATATAACCATGATGCATACCTTTCCTGACTTTAAACCATGAAGTATCCCCTTGTTCTGTTTGAACAACTGCCTCTTGATCTATGTACTGGTTCCTCATGAGCACAGTTAACTGTACTGGAATGCCCATTCTTCGCAATTTGTTATGATCCACACAGTCGAATGCCTTTGCATAGTCAATAAAACACAGGTAAACATCTTTCTGGTATTCTCTGCTTTCAGCCAGGATCTTTCTGACATCAGCAATCATATCCCTGGTTCCACGTCCTCTTCTGAATCCAGCTTGAATTTCTGGCAGTTCCCTGTCGATCTGTTGTTGCAGCCACTTTTGAATGATCTTCAGCAAAATTTTACTTGCGTGTGATATTAATGATATTGTTCGATAATTTCCGCATTAAGTTTTCTCACCTTTCTTGGGAATAGGCGTAAATATGGATCTCCTCCAGTCAGTTAGCCAGGTAGCTATCTTCCAGATTTCTTGGCATAGATGAGTGAGCACTTCAGTGGTGCATCTGTTTGTTGAAACATCTCAATTGGTATTCCGTCAGTTTCTGGAGCCTTGTTTTTCAGCAATGCCTTCATTGCAGCTTGGACTTCTTCTGTTCAGTACCATCGGTTCGTGATCATATGCTGCCTCCCAAAATGATTGAACGTAGACCAATTCTTTTTGGTATAGTGACTCTGTGTATTCTTTCCATCTTCTTTTGATGCTTCCTGTGTCGTTTAATATTTTCTCCATAGAATCCTTCAGTATTGCAACGTGAATTTTGTCTTCAGTTCTTTCAGCTTGAGAAATGCCGAGCGTGTTCTTCCCTTTAGGTTTTCTATCTCCAGGTCTTTTGCACATGTCATTATAATACTTTCCTTTGTCTTCTCGAGCTATCCTTTGAAATCTTCGGTTCAGCTCTTTTACGTGATCATTTCTTCCTTTTGCTTTAGCTACTTGAAGTTCAAGAGCAAGTTTCAGTCTGTTCTGACATCCATTTTGGTCTTTTTTTTCTTTTCTTTTTAATTATCTCTTACTTTCTTCACATATGATATCCTTGATGTCTTTCCACAACTCATCTGGTCTTTGGTCGTTAGTGTTCAGCGGGTCAAATCTATTCTTGAGATGGTCTCTAAATTCATGTGGGATATACTCAAGGTTGTACTTTGGCTCTCGTGGACTTGTTCTAGTTTTCTTCAGTTTCAGCTTGAACTTACATATGAGCAATTGATCGTCTGTTCTGCCTTCAGCCTCTGGCCTTGTTTTGACTGATCATATTGAGCTTTTCCATCGTTTCTTTCCATAGATGTACTCAATTTGATTTGTGTATATTCTATCTGGCGAGGTCCACGTGTATAGTTGCTGTTTGTTGTTGAAAAAGTGTATTTGCAATGAAGAAGTTGTTGGTCTTGCAAAATTCTATCATGCAATCATCTAGTATCATTTCTGTCAGCAAGGCTATATTTTCCAACTACCGATCCTTCTTCTTTGTTTCCAACTTTCGCATTCCAATCACCAGTAATTATCAATGCATCCTGATTGCGTGTTCAATCAATTTCAGACTGAAGAAGTTGGTAAAAATCTTCAGTTTCTTCATCTTTGGCCTTAGTGGTTTGTGCGTAAATTTGAACAATAGTTGTATTAACTGGTCTTCCTTATAGACATTTGGATATTATCCTATCACTGACAGGGTTATACTTCAGGATAGGTCTTGAAATCTTCTTTTTGACGATAAATGCAACACCATTCCTGTTCAGGTTGTCATTCCTGGCATAGTAGACCATATGATTTTCTGATTCAAAATGGCCAGTACCGAGTCCATTTCAGCTCACTAACAACTAGGATATTGATGTTTATGTGTTCATTTCATTTTTTGATGATTTCCAATTTTCCTGGGTTCATACTTCGTACATTCCATGTTCTCATTATTAGTGGATGTTTGCAGCTGTTTCTTCTCATTTTGAGTCAAGCCACATCAGCAAATGAAGGTCCCAAAAGCTCGACTCCATCCACATCATTAAGGTCCACTGTATTTGGAGGAGGCAGCTCTTCTCCAGTTGTCCTTAAAGTGCCTTCCAACCTGAGGGGCTCATCTTCCAGCACTATATCAGACAGTCTTCCACTGCTATTCGTAAGGTTTTCACTGGCTAATTCTTTTCAGAAGTAGACTTCTGGGTCTTTCTTCCTAGTCTGTCTTAGTGTGGAAGCTCCGCTGAAACCTGTCTACCGTAGGTGACCCTGCTGGTGTTGGAATACCGGTGGCATAGCATCCAGCATCACAGCAACACACAAGCCCCCACAGTATGACAAACTGACAGACGTGGGGGATATATGTGTATATCTGTGTGTGTGTGTGTATATATATATATATATGTATATGTATTTAATACTTCATTTCCTGAAGAAGAGGAACCATCTTTGAACACTCTTATCCTTACATTCAAGGAGCCCTGGTGGTGCAGTGCTTAAGTGCTCAGCTACTAACCAAAAGGTCATCTTTTGAACCTACCAGCTGCTCTGTGGGAGGAAGATGTGGCAGTCTGCCTCCATAAAGATTACAGCCTTGAAAACCCTATAGGGCAGTTCTGTTCTCTCCTGTAGGGTCCCTGTGAGTTGAAATCAATTCAACAGCAACAGGGATCTTGACATTTCTAATTCAGTCCATCATTCAGTACGATCTCCTTTACCTCCAAAATATTCCTTGAATTGCATGATTTCTCATAGTTTCTATGGCCACAGCTCTATTCCAAGGTACTACCATTGCTTGCTTCTTGTTGTTGTTAGGTGACATCGAGTTGCTTTGGACTCATAGCAATCCTATGTACAACAGAATGAAACACTGCTTGGTCCTGCGCCACCCTCATGCTGGTTGTTGTGTTGGAGCCCATTGTTGCAGCCACCGTGTCAATCCATATTGTTGAGGGTCTTCTTCTTTTTCACTGACTTTCTACTTTACCAAGCAGGATGTCCTTCTGCAGGGACTGGTCCCTCCTGGTAATATGTCCAAAGTACATGAGACGAAGTCTCACCGTGCTTGCTTCCAAGGAGAAATCTGGCTGTACTTCTTCTAAGACAGACTTGTTCATTCTTCTGGCAGTCCATTGTGTATTCAATATCCTTCGCCAGCACCATAATTCAAAGGCATCAGTTCTTCTTCGATCTTTCTTATTCACTGTCCAGCTTTTGCATGCATATCAGATGATTGAAAATACCATGGCTTGGGTCTGCAAAGTGACAACTTTGCTTTTTAACACTTTAAAGAGGTCTTTCGCAGTAGATTTTCCCAGTGTAATATGTCATTTGATTTCTTGACTGCTGCTTCCATGGGCGTTGATTGTGAATCCAAGTAAAATGAAATCCTTGACAACTTCAATCTTTTCTCCATTTATCATGATGTTGTTATTTGGTCCAGTTGTGAGGATTTTTGTTTTCTTTATGTTGAGGTGTAATCCATACTGAAGCTGTTTTCTTTAATCTTCATCAGTAAGTACTTCAAGTCCTCTTCACTTTTAGCAAGCAAGGTTGTGTCATCTGCATAATGCAGGTTGTTAATGAGTCTTCCTCCAATCGTGATGCCGTGTTCTTCTTGTAATCCAGCTTCTTGGATTATTTGCTCAGCATACAGATTGAATAAGTATGGTGAAAGGATACAACCCTGATGCACACCTTTCCTGTTTTTAAACCAAGCAAGTATCCCCTTGTTATGGTCAAATGACTGCCTCTTGGTTGATGTACAGGTTCTGTATGAGCACAGTTAAGTGTTCTGTAATTGCCAGTCTTCACAATGTTCCATAATTTGTTATGATCCGCACATCAAATGCCTTTGCATAGTCAATAAAACATAGGTAAATATCTTTCGGGCAGCCAAGATCCATCTGACATCAACAATGATACCCCTTGTTCTGTGTCCTTTTCTGAATCTGGCTTGAATTTCTGGCAGTTCCCTGTCGATGTACTGCTACAACCATTTTTGAATGATCTTCAGCAAAATTTTACTTGCATGTGATAATGATTTCTTGCTTAGAATATTATGATAGCCTCCTAATTGGTCTCCTGGCCTCCACTTTGTCATCTTTGCACTCTGTCCGCCGCACAGAGGCCAGTATAATTCAGCTCATGTTATTCTAAGGCTTAAAGCTCTCCAGTAGCTTCTCAATACTTAAAATAAAATCCAAACTAAAGGCCTTTCCTATAAAACTCTACTTTATCTGGCTCCTGCCTTCCTCAGCCATATCACGACTCATCCGTCTTGCTCACTGCAGTCAGACCAATCTTCTGTCTCTGAACCTGCTGTATCAGTCAGCTGTTGCTGACAAAGTTCCCTCCAGCTCAGCAGCGTACAGTGATAAGCATTTATTGTCACTTTATTGGAATGCAGGTTGACTGTGAATCAGCAGATCGAGGCTGGGCTCGACTGAGAGGCTCTATTTCAAACTGAAAATACAGCTGGGCAAGGCTTCTCACAGTAGTTTGAACTCATTTCTGTTCCACGTGTGTTTATTCTGGAGCCCAGGCTGAAGGTGCATCAACTACCAAGGCATGCTCTTCTCATGGCAAAGCAGAAGCCCAAGAGGGCAAGCCTATTGCACAGGCATATTTTAAGCGTTTGCTCATATCACATACTCCATTGGCCAAAGCAAAGTCAGTGGCAAAACCCAGTATCAATGGGGCAGGATAGTATATTCTGCCCACGCTGGGAGAAGGACGGGAATAAATTTTTGCCGAATGACAATCCAAACCTTTGATCCTTTGTACACTCCAAGCTTGTTCCTGCTTCAGAAACTTTTTACTTTCTGTTCCCTCTGCCTGGAATGCTCTTCCCAGGTATCTTCACAAACCTGCCTCCTTCTCATTAAGTTCTTGACTTGCAGGTTACTTCTTCAGAGAGGCCTTAAGGCCCTTGGTCTTCACAAAGTCAATCTTCCCTTTCCACCACACTTTATTGATACCTGACATTACCTCTTGTGTTTATTGTCTGTAATCCTCCCCTGTCAGATTTTGAGGGATAGGACCTTATCTTGTTCACAGCAGTCTTCTAATGCTTAGACAGACGTAGCTCTTAATAGGGGCTCAGTAAATATTTGTAGTTTCATCAGTCATCTGATTCTTATGTCTTAAAGTCTAACTACTGAAAATTATAGGCATCAAACTCTGTGGTTCCAAATGTACATCACCACACATGGTAGGGTTAACCAAACGACCCATCACAATCTAAATTGATAATTATGGAGCTTAATTAACATTAATTTATAAGTAGTAATAATAGCAATTGAGAGCCACGATCAACTGAAGATACCACTAATGATGTTGATAACAATGTATTCTTTCTGAAAATTGTGGGCCTTCCGTCTGTTTGCACATGTTCATGCACAGTAGGGGCCTCGAATGTTGGCAAGCATTTGCATCCTTGGTAAAGTAGAAATGCTCTAATTTTAGGTGACTGATAACAAATTATTGGACCTACGTAGGAGGTCACTATTAAGTAACTTTTAGTTGTATATAAAAATAACTTTGAAATGGGGTGTCACTCATTCGTCAGAATTAATAAAAAGACCATTATTTTTTAGTCAAGTTTGAGACCCATCAAGAGAACCCTTATGGTTTACTACTGGGCAGTGTGTCTTACTTGGAGAGTTACTGATCTAGTGCAGTGCCATCAACTTCTAGATGAGGACATTGAGGCTCAAAGCAGGGAAATGACTTGTCCAAGGACACATGGGTAGTAATGGTTGAACTGTGAAGTTTTATCCTGGCCATCTGACTCTGAGCTCAGGTTCTTTTTGCTCTTCCATTCTGGACCTCAATGCAAAGAGAAAACGTCTTTGCAAGGAAGAATTTCTTACCTGTTTAAAGCCTGTTCACTCCAATTATTTAACTCACAGTGAGCCTGTGAAGCAGGCAAGGGCAGGCATTATCCTATATAATAGCAGAGAAGGCTGAGAATTGAGGGACTAGCTGTCATGGAGGCAGTTGGTGGCAGAGCCACACTGGAACTCAGATCTCTTGGATTAAGGAAGATGGCTGTGGTCATTTTGACTGTGACTGCAGAGGATGGGGTATATCCATTGGCAGTGCCAATTGGCAGAGGGTGAAGCATACAATTTGTTGGACCTTTAGCTTCACTTTTTTCAGTGGTCCATGGAAGGAAGTTCTTTGAGAATTATTAGGTAAATGTCTTCAAATGTTTCAAGAACTTTAAGGCTTTAAGGAAAAGGTGGCATGGACTAGTGGAAAGATGTACTTTGTAATCAGGCAGATTTGGGTTCAAGTCCCAGATGTCCACTTATTGGCTCAGTGGTCTTGGGCAAGTAACTTAACTGCTCTAACCTTAGAGTCTTCATCTATAAAATGGGGATGTTAATATCATCCCTTCTTTAGAGATGAAGTAAGGAATATAAGTATATGGCACATAATAAAAAAGAAAAAAACAACAACCGGTTACCATTGAGTTGATTCCGACTCATGGCAACCCCGTGTGTGTCAAAGTATAACTGTGCTCCATAGGGTTTTCCATGGCTGATTTTTTGGAAGTAGACCACTAGGTCTTTCTTTCAAGGCACCTCTGGGTAGACTCGAACGTTCAACCTTTTGGTTAGCTGCCAAGTGTGTTAACTCTTTGTACCACCCAGGACTCCAATGGCACATAATAGGTACTTAATAATTAGTGGTATGCATGAATGTATGTATGCATTTATTTATTATTACATAAAGTGGTACTGAACACTACCTTTTTAAAATTCTATCATGTTTGCTAAGTAAAACCTTCAGATAAAGGATATTGAAGGTAGAATTTTATTTACACGATGCATTTGGGATCATTTTTGGACCTGTTTTCTCGAGCTGCTTATCAATATTTACATTAGTTTATCTGTGGTGGTTTTGGTAAGTGGATATACAGGATATATAAGACATACAGCTCCCAGGAGGGGTTTATTCCTGGTTCTACTCTATATACACTAAAGGCTGGAAAGAACCTTGAAAAGGCGTTGATTCCATCCTCATGACTGAATTCAACACCTGGTTCACACCATTCCAAGCTGATAAAAATCTGTCATGGTGACTCTTCAGTTAGCTGATTCTTGCTCCATTCCTGTTAGTCTCAGGGATTGCCTTGTTCACAATTACATGCCTGACTTCCTTCTTATAAACCACATGGCACATATAATAATAATTTTGTGGAACAATTGAATATTGTCTCAGAGTAATGGCTGTGCTGACCCAGGAGGGCCACTGAATGTATTAAAATAGTGAGAAGTTGTTAAATAATCTGTGTTGGAAATGTATCTACTTTGAGGTTCTGTGTATAAAAAGTTGTAATTATATGGTATTGCATGTTTGGCAGTATTTCATATAGTATATTTTACTACTAGAAATAGAATGTGTTGAATCCTTTGAAATAAGTGAACATGACTTCTTCAACAAGAAGAATGTATCTTGGTCAGCAAGATAATAGGGAGTCTGGAAATGATGAAAAGGAAAAGCTGTTCAGTTTGGCAGCCTTTCATTCAAAAGAGAAAGAAGGAACTGAGATGGAATTTGGAAGACATGTATGTAGAGGACAATGCCTGAAGAGCACGTGGAGATAAGAGTGATCTGGATATCAAAGGAAAACCCAAGTCTGTGAACTCTAGAACTTCTGGACTGTGGTAGCTCTATGTGGTTTCTCTTGCTTGTGTAGTTGAGATCAGTGTGTTGGTAACCCATGTGGCCTCACCTATCCTGTGATTTGGCATGGCTGCATGAATGTAAGGCCGACCTGGGAGGTGGTGTTTATGCTTTTAGCAGCCTTCTTGATTGGTTACATTGCTAAGCCTGAATTGCTCTTATTGCCCTTGCCATAGCCATAGAGGGTTGAGCTTGTCTAAAAGTTAAGGCGCCAATATGTCAGTCCAGATGCAAAGCCTTCTTTACATGGCCAGAGTCTTTCCTCCTGACCTATGCACAGTGGAGTTAGCAAATGCAGTATTCCTTCAATGATTTCCTGTTGCTCTTGGGATTTAAGCATAACTTTTCTCATGGTCTGTGTGGTCTAGCCCCTGCCAACAAGTCCAACAGTGTCTTATATGCACCCCGACCCCCCGGCCCCCGGCTTTGTTCCTGGTACTCCAGCCACACTGATGTTCTTTCATTTTCTGGAGTGCCTCATATTTCTTCATGCCTCTTGTGTAAGATTTGAATATTTTGCCTACAAATAACTGACAGCTCACAGTCAACTAGCTTAAATAATAATAAAGGTTTACTTATTATCTCATGTAACAAGGAGTCCTAAAATAGGGAAGCTCCCGGTTGGTTAATTCAGAAGCTCAGTGACATTCAACAAAAACCTAGTTCCCCCCCCGCCCCATCTTTTTGTTCCACCGTTCTCAGTATGTTAGTTTTGCTGTCCTTATGCATGCAAGGTAGCTGCCACATTTCCTGGCATCACATGCAAACACCACAATATCCAGTAGCATAAGAGAACACATCTCCTCTGGTATATCTCTTATCAGCAAGAAGATACTGTAAACAAGTCAATTCTTAGCTTTCTCATTTTCTGGCTAAAACTATGCTATAGTTGCATGAGATGAAATGAGCATTGGATGAAGTACTGGAAGGTCTAAGTTTTAATACTAGCTTTGACCTTGTGTGATCTGGATTAAGTTATTTCACTGGGTCTGTTCCTTTGTGTATTCATTGAAGGAATTGGACCAGATCATTCTTGAATGTATTATAATTCTAATATCCTTCCTTCCCCTCCTTCATTCTTCTCCTTCCTTCCTTCCTTTATATAATATGTTATTTATTATGCCTAGGAATTGTTCTAGGGATAGAATGGAGAACCAAACAAACAAGGTCCCTACTTCCATGGAGTTTATAATCTGGTTGGAGAGAGAGACACTAAATAAATACAAATAATCTAAGATTGCTCTGTGAGTCAGGGTTATCTGACCTTCGTTGGGAGATGATTCTTGGTTTAGTTAGCTTTGGGAGCACAAACAGGAGAAAAGGGATGTCACATAGAACAGTAAAGAACAGGAGCTATGGTGGGCAAGAATTATTAGCATCTTTTGGGAAAAAAAAAAAAGAAAATCCAGTTTCCTATGTTAATTTTTTTTCTTTTAAATTGAGGTGTAATTAACATAATATAAAGTGAATAGGTCTTAAATGATTAGTTTTGGTGAGTTTTTACAGTTGTATATGTTCATAAAACCATCACCCAAAAACAAGATATAGAACGTTTTTATCATCTTTCTCCCTCCTCCCCCATCTCCTGGCAGCTTAACTTTGCCTGTCCTTGGACTTCAGATAAATAGAATCATCATACAGTATATGTTCTCTTTCTCTCTCTCTCTCTCTCTCTTTTTTTTTGCTGCAGTGGTACAAGTGAAAGAACTTAAGTGACTATTGGTATGACCTATAGGAAAGTTAAAGGTAAACTCAATATGCACATACTGTGTAGGTGACTACAAAAGTCACCTCTGTGGCTATGAGGAAGTCAGGCTAAAGCTTAGTTCTCTCCATCACTGCTTTCTAGAATGTGCTTGTCAAAGAGATACTCTGCCGGGCCAGATTCCAAGGTCCCCATCTTGCACAAGTTGGTTATGTAGCAACTCTTTGATGGATTTCGCCTGCTCATTCAGGTAGTGAGTCTCAATGAAGTCACATTAAGTGGAGGTTGTTTTTGTCAGCGGCAAGTTTGTGCAGTTCCAGTAGTGACTGATGCTTCTTTTCAGTATAACGCACACTCCATTGCATTCAGCCTGCTCTCCTGTTCATCAAGGTCTGGTTTCTTGATATCCTGAAGGAAGATTTGGCCCTCTTTGGTTCTACAGCTTCATCAGTGTCTCAGCATGTTTCCTATCCTCATAAGATTAGTGAAGAAAAGTTTTTGCAAAATTCTTCAAAGCCACATCATTGAGGTCAAAGTAGTAAGACATGGACAGGAAGATGCAGGAGGCGTAGAGCTCCAGGTTGATCTGATTGTTGATGGCGGCCCAAGTCCTGGTTGTAGTTCTGGTGCACCTGTGAGGAAGATTGGGTCTCATAGCAGGATGCTGAGGAGAGGAGGAGCCGGCTGTGCAGGGCTGGAGCAGAGGTGGGGGTCTTGGGGTGTTCTGAGGGCGCTGTAAGGAGGTGGGGTGTGGAGTACGGGGTTGCATCCAAGCACCATTTAAGCAGGAAACCATTGCAGCTTTCTGTGAAGAACATCTGGCCAGTATTACTCTTTTATATTTGACTTCTTTTTGCAAGAATAATGTCTGTGAGATTTAGCCATGTTGTTGCGTGTGTCAGTAGGTCATTCCTTTTTATTGACGATTAGTCTCCCGTTGTATGACTATACAGTGAAATCTGTGAGAGCTGAAACTTGATGGGATTGCCTTGTTTTTCCATGTCCTGCAAATCTTCCGCCTTTGACAGAGTGCAGTTTTACCACTTTTCTATCACTTGCGTTTGTGGAAAATACAATCATGAGCAGCATAACGTTGGTTCAGGCAACGTCTGACCACATATGTGTCCACAGTCCCATAAGGTTATAGTAGACTTCAGAAATCCTGATTGGACAATGGGACGTAGTGGATGTAACTGAACATAGCAAATGCAACAGCTTCCTGCATGTAACACGTGTATCTCATGTCTCCTGTATACAAAGCGATTGCGCTGCCAGGCATATGATGATACAGCACATAAATAACTTACAATACGTGTGTCTTGATAGTCATAATAAACGCCTGTGTTACTGGCTTATGTATGTACTGTGCTGTACTTTCTGTCATTATTTTAATGTGAAGTTTCCCTACTTACAAATAAAAAGTTTACCCTATGACAGTGTATGCTTTGACTTGTAGGCAGCACTATCCAGTCTCATGTATTACGTGTCTCTTGAGCTTTGTAGCATTACCTCTCTGTTTAATTTTCTTGCGAAAATATTACTGTCAAGTATTTCATGGCTCCCAAACACAGAAAAACCAGTGCTAGTGATAGCAGCAGCAAGAGGCAAAGGAGAAGTATCAATTTGGAAGTGAAACAAAAGGTTATTAAAAAACATGCAGGTGGAAAATCAGTGCATGCTATTGCTGGCGATTTAGGCATGTCTGCACAATGTCCAAATCATGTAACCTCCTATTTCACGGTATCATGAATGTTAAGTGACACATGACTGCGTTTGAGTTTTCCTTCTCTGACAGGTTTTCACCTTACACAGGGTCTGGCTTTCGCAGGTTATATTGTATTTTAATTTCTTATGGGTAAATACTTAGGTATGTAATTGTTGGGTCAGAAGGTATGTGTATGTATAACTTTATAAGAAACCACGAAGAGTTCTCCAAACAAGTTGTTCATTTCACAACCTGTTATCAAAGTATGAGAGTTCCAGTTGCTCTGCATCCCTGTCAACATTTAGTACTTTCAATCTCTTTTATTTTAGCCGTGAGTCAGAATTGACTTGATGACAACTGTTTTTATTATTTTAGCCATTCTAGTGTAGTGTATCTTATAGTGGTATCTCATTGTGGTTTTAATTTGCATTTCCCTGATGATTAATGATGTTGAGTGTCTTTATTTTATTTTTTGGCCATTTCTATATCTTTGTGGAAGCTCTGTGAAAGTCTTTGCCCATTTAAAAACGTTTTAAGTTGATTTGTAGGAGTTTTTTAAAGTATATTCTGGTGACAAGCTCTTTGTCAAATGTATGTATTGCAAATATTTTCTCCCCGTTTGTGGCTTATCTATTCATCTTTTTGCTGGTGTTTTTCATGAGCACAAGTTTAAAATATTGATGTAGTCTAATTTTTTTCTTATATGATTAGTTTTTTGTGTCTCATTTAAGAAATCTTTGTCAACCCTAAAGTCATGAGAAAAGTTTATGTTCTCTTCTAGAAACTTCATTGTTCCAACATTTATGTTTGGGTCTATGATGCATCTTGAATTAATTTTTGTATGTGATGTGAGAAAAAGATTGAGGTTTTTATTATTAGTAGTATTTTTAATACAAATATCCAGATATTTCAGCACCATTTGTTAAAAAGACTTTCCTTTCTGTATTTTACTGACTTGGTGCCTTTGTCAAAAATTATTTGACTGTAGATGTGTGGGTTTATTTCTGTACTGTCCGTTCTGTCCTACTGATCTATATATTAATACCACACTCTTTTGATTACTGTAGCTTTATTGTAAGTCTTAAAATCGAACAGTGTATAGGCTTCAACTTAGTTCTTTTTTTTTCCCCCCCAAGATTATTCAGCTATTCTAGATCCTTTTCATTTTAATTTGCATTTTAGGATCAGCTTGTCAATTTCTTCAGAAAATCTTGCTGGGATTTTGGTTGGTGGTGGTGGTGGTGATTGTTGCTGTTAGTCGATTCTAACTCATGATGACCCCACGTTTGCCGAGTAGAACTGCTTCGTAGCGTTTTTAATGCAAATCACCAGGCTTGTTTTCTGAAGAACCTCTGAGAGGGTTCAAACCGCCAACCTTTCTGTCAGTAGTCAAGTGCTTAACCTTTTCCATCATGCAGGGGCTCCGTTGGGATTTTGATTGGAATTGCATTACATCTATATATCAATTTGGGGATAATGCACATCTTAAAAATACTGAATTTTCCAGTTTGTTAATGTTATATATCTATCAGTTTAAGTCTTCTTTAATATCTTTTAGCGTTGATTTGTAGTTTTTAGTGTAGAGATGTTGTATATCTTTTGTGAAGTTATTCTTGGATATTATATTTTTATGCTACTTTAAATGGTATTACATTTAACTTTCATTTTTAAAATGTTTGCTGCTATTTTATAAAAATGCTGTTAACTTTTATATAGTAACCATTTATTTTGAGGCCTTGCTAAATCCACTTACTTGTTCTGGTTTGTTTTTTTTTTGGCAGATTCTATAGGGTTTTCTTTATTTACAATCATGTCATCTGCAAATAATGCAAATAAGGGCAGTTTGACTTCTTTCTTTCTAAACTTTTTTTTTTCTTTGCCTTATTGCATTGATTAGGACTTCCAGTACAATGTAGAGTAGATGTGATGAGAGTGGAACATTTTTGCTTTATTCCCAATCTTAGAGTGAAAGTATTCAATGTTTCACCATTAAGTATGATGTTGTTGTTGATGTTCGTTGCCAGTGAGTTGATTCTGACTTACGGTGACAATTGCTTCAGAGTTTTCAGGGCTGTGACCTTCTGGAAGCAGATCACCAGGTCTGTCTTCTGAGGTGCTTTGGGTGGGTTTGTACCTGTAGGTTTTTTTGTTGATGCCCTCCCTCAGAATGAGGAACTTATCATGCTTGTTGGCTGAGAGTTTTTTTTTTGTTTTTAATTTTAATCATGAATGGTTGTTGCATTTTGCCCAGTTATTTTTCTGCATCTATTGAGACAATTTGGTGCCAACTTTTGCTTTAGTCAGCTTTGGGAGGGGTCATTTCAACAGCAGGAACTGTGGGAGGGCAAAAATTTATAAATATCTCATGGACAAATGGCAAGGAAAAACTAGCTCTTCTGTGAGAATTTTTTCTGTTAAATAGAGTTATAACTGGTGAGACCATAAAGTTATTTTTCACTCAAATTATCGTCCTTAACCAGAAGATTCTAGAAGAACATCTCATGTTCCAGGACCATGGTTTTAAGATCTTATTAATGACTAGATTTAGCGGAAGTAGAAGAAAAAGGAAGGAATGCACACCATGCTTGGAGTAGAAGGTATAATGTTAAGAGATGGTATGGACACTTTCTCTCATTGGTTCAGTCTTTCCTTCTAGAAGAATGATCTTAATACAGGACAGTATGGAGCAAATAGGAATCATATGAAACCAAAGCCCAAGTTGTTTGTAACATGGAAAAAAAAAAAACCAAACCCATTGTCATTGAGTTGATTCCGACTTATAGCGACCCTATAGAACATGATCGAACTGCTGCATAGGGTTTCCAAGGAGCAGCTGATGGATTCAGACTGCAGCCTGAGCTGTTAACTACTGTGCCACCAGAACTCCCCTAAAAGTGCTTTAAACAGGTTCTAGTCCTGGAGCCCTGATGAATCTCATCCAGAGAGATGGAAAGAACTTAGTTTTGATCATCAAGCTTTTGTAATCTAAGGGAAGTCAGGAAGAATGAGGGAGATGATGAAAGGCTGGATAATTGTCCTTATTCTCATTATTTTTTTATGGAGAAAATGTGGATTCCAGAAAACATAGTTTAGTGATCCTCATATCTCTACTTGGCAAAATTCTGGATTTAAAAAATTTTTTATTAAACAGATGGGAACATTAGAAGAGAAATTGTTGACTCCTCTGGAGCTGGTTTAAGAATCCATCAAATGTCACCTTTCTCTGATAATTTCTCTGACTCTGGAAGGCAGAATTAGTTCAGTTTGGTCTTTGTGCTTCTATATTAATCATATTTGGCTCTAGCCCTGACCACCCATTTTCCTTTAATTTATGTCCTTACATGTGTGTTTTCTTCTACAGACTACTTGTTCAAAGACCAGAGCCAAGTCTATTCTCTGTTGTATTCTTGAGCTTAGCACAGTGCCTGCTGTTGTTGTTAGGTGCCATCGAGTCAGTTCCAATTCATAGCGACCCTGTGTACAACAGAATGAAATACTGCCTGGTCTTGTGCCATGCCCACGATCATTGTTATGCTTGAGCCCATTGTTGCAGCCAGTGTGTTAATCCATCTGGTTGAGGATCTTCCTCTTTTTTGCTGACCCTGTACTTTACCAAGCCTAATGTCCTTCTCCAGGGACTGATCCCTCCTGGTAACATGTCCAAAGTATGTAAGACGTAGTCTCGCCATTCTTGCTTCTAAGGACTATTCTGGATGTACTGCTTCCAAGACTGATTTGGTCGTTCTTTTGGCAGTCCATTGTATATTCAGTATTCTTCACCAACACCACAATTCAAAGGCATCAGTTCTTCTTCAGTCTTCCTTATTCACTGTCCAGCTTTTGCATGCATATGATGCAATTGAAAACACCATGGCTTGGGTCGGGGCACCTTAGTCTTCAAGGTGACATCTTTGCTTTTCAGCACTTTAAAGAGGTCTTTCACAGTGCCTAGAACTGTGAAAATGCACCATAAATGTATGTAAATTACATAACAGGAATGCCAGACTCACATTTTTTAAAGAATCTCATGCACCAGCCAAACTGTTTTACTTGTGATGGATTAATAGCCAACTCAAAATGGCTTGAGTAGAAAGAAATTGAATTGGCTCATGCAACCGATGTTAAGAGTGGAAGTGGCCTGAATACCGAGATCCAGGTGCTTCAATGATATCATCAAGACTTAGTCTCTCTTTCTCTCCGTTGTTCTGCTTTGCTCTGTTGTAGGCTGGGTACATGTAAGCAGATGTTCCCTCTGGGGAGTAAGGTGGTCCCTAGGACCCTAGGCTTACATTATATTCTCTCAAGAACCCTAGTGTAAAAAATGTTCTTTTTCCCAGTAAGTCAGACAAAAATCCTAGAATTGTGTCTCATTGGCCTGGCGTGGATCATAGATGCATTGCTGAGCCAAATGCTGTGGCATTTGGATGAATTATGCTGACTGGCCAGGCCTGAGTCATGTCTTTACCTGTGGAGAAGGGGGGTGGTATCCACACCTGAACCATATGGACTAAAAGTAGGTGAGTGGTGGTTCTCCAAAGGAAAACCATGATGTAGTTACCAAAAGAAAGGGGTGGGTGGGTGTTGGATGCTGAGCAGGAAAAAAAATCTAGGAACTTCAGGGTTCTGGACCAGTCTATCCATTGTCGTCTTGCAGACAAGTATACCGTGATTTCAGTAAAGCCTTTAACACAGTCTCCTAGGATGTTGTTTGGACAAGATGCTTAAATATGAGCTTGCTGATTATATAGTTAGGTGGATTTATAGTTAGCTGAACAAACGTACTCTAAGAGTGTTGATTTATGAATTGATGTTGGCCGGAAGGTTGGTCCCCAGGGCCATGCTGTATACTTTTATATGTAATTGTTTCTGGGCTGGCATTTTTTATCAGCGACTTGGAGGAACACATCACAGGTATACTGATCAAACCTTTTAGGTCAACGGTTCATGGAGTTTTGGATTTCAAAGTCTAGTAAAATTGCAGAAAAAAGTAAGGAAATGATGCAGGATCTCCAGCTTTTTATTTTTGCCAAGTAATGGCACAAATATATTAACTGTCATCTATTCATTTTACCATTATTTCATTAAAAAGGATATTTTAATATCAAAAAAGGAAGACAGACATGCTTTCATAATAAAAGACAGACCTTCCCAAGAAAGGATGGTTGGCTGCCTTATACTGACATTGAAAGGAAATAATGTACAGGCATAATCTGTTTTATTGCGCTTTGCTTTATTGTGCTTCACAGATACTGTGTTTTTTACAAATTCAAGGTTTGTGGCAACCCTGCGTCGAGAAGTCTTTATCGGCACATTATTCCAATAGCATTTCCTCACTTCCTGTCTCTGTGTTACATTTTGGTAATTCTCCCAGTGTTTTGAACGTTTTCATTATTATTATATCTGTTATGGTGATCTGTGATCAGCGATCTTTGATATTACTATTGTAATTATTTGGAGCACCATGAACTGTGCTCATATAGGACTATGAACCGCGCTCATATAAGGACTATGAACTCAATCAATAAATGTTTTGTGTGTTCTGACTGATCCACCGACCCTGTCTCTCTCCCTCTTCTCAGGCCTTCCTATTCCCTGATATGTGACGATTTTGAAATTAGGCCAATTAATAACCCTCCAATGGCCTGTAAGTGTTCAAGTGAAAGGAAGAGTCGCACATCTCTCTCTTTAAATCAAAAGCTAGAAATTGTTAAGCTTAGTGAGGAAGGCATGTCGAAAGCCGAGACAGACTGAAAGCTAGGCCTCTCATGCCAAACAGTTAGCCAAGTTGTGAATGCAAAGGAAAAGTTCTTGAAGGAAATTAAAAGTGCTATTCCAGTGAACACACGAATGATAAGAAAGTAAAACAGCCTTATTGCTGATATGGACAAAGTTTTAGTGGTCTGGATAGAAGATCAAATCAGCCACAGCATTCCTTTAAGACAAAGTCTAATCCAGAGCAAGGCCGTAACTCTCTTCAATTCTGTGAAGGCTGAGAGAGGTGAGGAAGCTGCAGAAGAAAATTTGAAGTTCGCAGAGGTTGGTTCATGAGGTGTAAGGAAAGAAGCTGTCTCCATAACATAAAAGTGCAAGGTGAAGCAGCAGGTGCTGATGTAGAAGCTGCGTCAAGTTATCCAGAAGATGATGATGAAGCTAATGAAGATGGCTACACTAAACAACAGATTTTCAGTGTAGACCAAACAGCCTTATATTGGAAGGAGATGCCATCTAGGACTTCCATAGCTAGAGAGGAGAAATCAGTGCCTGGCTTCAAAGCTTCAAAGTACAGGCTGACTCTCTTTTTAGGGGCTAATGCAGCTGGTGACTTTAAGTTGAAGCCAGTGCTCATTTACCATTCTGAAAATCCTAGGGCCCTTAAGAATTATGCTAAATCTACTCTGCCTGTGCTTTATAAGTGGAACAGCAAAGCCTGGATGACAGCACATCTGTTCACAACATGGTTTACTAGATATTTTAAGCCCACTGTTGAGACCTACTGCTCAGAAAAAAAGATTCATAATATTCTTGCTCATTGACAGTGCACCTGGTCACCCAAGAGCTCTGATGGGGATGCACAAGGATATTAATGTTGTTTTCATGCGTACTAACACAGAATCCATTCTGCAGTCCATGGATCAAAGAGTAATTTTGACTTATAAGTCTTATTATTTAAGAAATGCATTTCATAAGGCTATAGCTGTATAGATAGTGATTCCTCTGATGGATCTGGGCAAACTAAATTGGAAACCTTCTGGAAAGGATTCACCGCTCTAGATGCCATTAAGAACTTTTGTGATTCATGGGAGGAGGTCAAAATATCAGTATTAATAGGAGTTTGGAAGAAGTTGATTTCAACTCTCATGGATGACTTGGAGGTGTTCAAAACTTCAGTGGAGGAAGTAACTGCAGATGTGGTGGAAATAGCAAGAGAACTAGAATTAGAAGTGGAGCCTGAAGATGTGACTGAATTGCAATCTTATGATAAAACTTATAACCGATGAGGAGTTGCTTCTCAGGGATGAGTAAAGAAAGTGGTTTCTTAAGATGGAATCTGTTCCTGGAGAAGATGCTGTGAACGTTGTTGAATTGACAACAAAAGATTTAGAATATTACATAGATGATAAAGCAGTGGCAGGGTTGAGAGGATTGACTCCAGTTTTGAAAGAAGTTCTACTGTGGGTAAAATGCTATCAAACAATATCCTATGTTATATAGAAATCTTTTGTGAAAGAAAGAGTCAATCAATATGGCAAACCTCATTGTTGTCTTATTTTAAGAAATTGCCACAGCCACGCCACACTTCAGGAACCACCACCCCGATCAGTCAGCAGCCATCAACATCATGGCAAGAACCTCCACCATCAAAAAGATTATGACTTGCTGAAAGCTCAGATGATGGTTAGCATTTTTTAGCAATGAAGTCTTTTTTAATTAAGGTGTGTACATTTTTTTTTAGACAGAATATTATCGCACACTTAATAGACTGAAGAATAGTATAAGCATGATTTTTATATGCATTGGAAACCAAAAAAATTTGTGTGATTCGCTTTATTGCTATGTTTGTTTTATTGCCGTGGTCTAGAACAAAACCTGCAATGTTTCTGAGGTATGCCTGTAATGGATTTAACATAAACAACTGCACCTAAAAATTCAATTTTCAAAATTGCAATGAGTATGATTTATGTAATTTTCTTTATATAGATGTGATGGTTAAGGTTGTGTGTCAACTTGGCTAGGCCATGATTCTCAGTGTTTGACAGTTATGTAATAATGTAGTTTGGCAGTCATGCAATGATGTAGTTTGGTATTATGTAATGATGTAGTCATTCTCCATGATGTGATCTGATATGATCAGCCAATCAGTTGTAAGAGGTGTTTCCTTGGGGGTACGACCTGCATATATGTATATATATAAATAAATATATGGGTGTTCTGGCAAAGCTTGCCCATTTGGTCTGGGTCCTACATCTGACTCATCATCCTCTGAACTCCAGTTCTTGGAATGTGAGCCAGCGGCCTGCTGCCTGACCAGCAGATCTTGGAAATCACCGGCCCCCACAACCCTGTGAGCTAACAGCCTTCCGCCTGACCTACAGATCTTGAGATTTGTCAGCTTCTGCATTTCTGTGAGCCAGCAACCTATTGTCTGACTGCCAATTCTGGGATTTGTCAACTTCTGCAGCCCCATGGGCCAATAGCCTTTTGTCTGACCTGCCAATCTTGAGTTCATCAGCCCCTACAACCACATGAATCAGGAGAAGCTTCTAGTCTGATGCATGACCCATGGATTTGGGACTTCCCAGCCTCCACAGCTGCATGAGCCATTTCCTTGAGATAAATTTCTTTCTGTATACTTATATATACGCTTAACTGGTTTTGTTTCTCTAGAGAACCCAGCCTAAGACAATAGATTTGTCATTTTATGGATTTATATTTGACAATGCATCATAACTTGGAGATTTCACATCATCTTGATTGTGGACTTGATATTTTTGTTTTTTTAGACTTTTTGGAAAGTTCAGATTCACATAGCTCTGCTGACAAAAATAGAAGAAGAACTCTATGCTGTTTCACTCAATTCAGATATTTTGCCTTATACCAAGAGGATTGGAAACTTGTCCATTCCAAGCCACACACATGCACATCTCTGTCCTGACACACCTCAGCCATCTCTCCTGCCTTCTTTTCCCCAGGGCAGGGAAGAAGCTGTGGTATTTGGCCCATGAGGTATGCAGGAAGGATGATGGGGGGTGCTTCTGTCCAGAAGGCTGTTTTTACCTCAAGCGCTTGCCAAAGACCCTGGTTATCTCAGTGAAGCAGGAGGGAAATCAGCAGAGAGGGATACTGTAAAGTGGCCAAGCCCCACTCCCACATCCCAGCTTAGTACCTGTTTGTAGCGCCGCATTGCTGCTGCTGGAGGTGAAGTAGGGCTTGGAGGAAGAGCTCCTTCACTGCATGTTAGAATCAAGGTTCTCAGAATCCCCACAGGCTGGAGCCATGAACCGACACAGACAGGATGGAATTTCGTAGGGATTAATATTAAGTTTTTCCCAGTGATTCAGAGCCTCAGCTGCACAAGAGCAAACCTATCTTGAGAGCAGTTCATGTGAAAAAGACCTGTGGTTTTTAATTGACTCAAGTTCAGTATGACCCAGCTGTGTGATTTTTCTGCCAGAAGAGCCTATGCTATCAATCTTAGGCCCCCTTAATAGGGACATAATGTCCATATCATGGGAGATAATAGTTCCACCGTAGCAGGGTTATTAATATTTTGGACTCAGCATTTCTTTGTTGTGGGCTTCTGCTTTGTGCATTGTGGGATGTTTAGCAGCATGCCTTGCCTTTACCCAATAGTTGCCAGTAGCATCTCCCCCACCACCTGTGACAACTAAATATATCTCTAGGCATTGACAAATGTTGCCTTGGGTTGCAGAATTGCTTCCAGTTGAAAACTACTGCACTGGGGGTTGGGTGGCACAAACAGTTAAGTTCTCGGCTACTAACTGAAAGGTTGGCAGTTTGAGTTCACCTAGACGCACCTTAGAAAAATGGCCTGGCCATCTACTTCTGAAAGATCATAGCCATTAAAAACCCTATGGACTGCAGTTCTACTCTGAAACACATAGGGTTGCCATGAGTCAGAATTCACTTGAGGGCAACTGGTATGGTATTTTGGTTTTGGAATCTACTGTGCCCCTGTCATGTGTGGAGCTTGTATTTGTTTTTTGATTCCACATTTTATGAAAAATAATCACAACTGGATTAAGTCCAGAAGAGGGTAATGGACAAGGATAAGGCATTTGAAATCCATGTCATTTGAATATTAGAGAACTAAGAATGTTTTAGACTGGAAGAGAAAAAACTTGCGTGGTGCTACTGGGAGAAGTGTGGGTTGGAGAGGGATAGTCCAGCTTTAAATCCATCTTTTTTTTTTTTCCTCCATCACTGTTATGGATTGAATCGTGTGCCCCCCAGATATGGGTCAACTTGGCTAGGCCATGATTCCTAGTACTGTGTAATTGTCCACCATTTTGTGATCTGATGTGATTTTCCTATGTGTTGTAAATCCTAACCTCTGTGATGTTGATCAGGCAGGATTAGAGGCAGTTATGTTAATGAGACAGTACACAATCTATAGGATTAGGTGGTGTCTTGAGTCAATCTCTTTTGAGATAAAAAAGAGAGAATCAAGCAGAGAGGAGAGGGACCTCCTACCACCAAGAAAGATGCGCCGGGAGCAGAGTGTGTCATTTGGACTTGGAATCCCTGCTCTGAGAAGCTCCTAGACCAGGGGAAGATTGATGACGAAGACCTTCCTCTAGAACTGACAGAGAGAGAAAGGCTTCCCTGGGGGCTGATGCCCTGAATTTGGATTTCTAGCCTCCTAAGCTGTGAGAGAATAAATTTCTGTTTGTTAAAGCCATCTACTTGTGGTATTTCTGTTACAGCAGCACTAGAAAACTAAGACAATCACTCTTGCCTTTTTTCCTCTTTTCCCTTTCTTACTTCCCTGGCTTTATTCTCCTTTCTGCTCAGTGTTATCCTCCCATTACTAGGCACAGAGGGACCTCTCTTGCGATAATTCCTGACTGTCATGGATTGATTTGTTTCCCCCAGAAGTATCTGTCAGCTTGGCTGCGTCATGATTCCCAGTATTATATAATTATATACCATTTTGTAACCTGATGTGATTTCCTTATGTATTGTAAATTCTGTCACTATGATCTAATAAGATGGATCAGCAGCAGTTATACTGATGAGGTATACAAGATTGGATACTGTCTTAAGCCAATCTGTTTTGAGATATAAAAGAGAGAAGCGAGCAGAGACGCATGGGAACCTCATACCACTGAGAAAGCAGTGCCGGGAACAGAGCACGTCCTTTGGACCTGAGGTTCCTGCGCAGAGAAGCTCTGAGACCAAGGGAAGATTGATGACATGGACCTTCCTCGAGAGTCGACAGAGAAAGTGTTCCCCTGGAGTTAATGCCCTAAATTTGGACTTGTAGCCTACTGGACTGTGAGAGAATAAACTTCTCTTTGTTAAAGCCATCCACTTGTGGTATTTCTATTATAGCAGCACTAAATGACTAAGACACTGACCTTGGGTAAATTCCATCACCCATGCTCAGCAGGCGTGATGAAACTAAGCTGCTTATGACCCTTCAAATTCCTATTGGTCATTCTCAGCTGGGCTCTTATTGTTTCGTCTCAGTCTTATATATCCCAAATGCCTCCTGTCTTGGTTATCTAGTGCTGCTATAACAGAAATACCACAAGTGGATGGCCTTAACAAAGAGAAATTGATTTCTTCACAGTAAAGTAGGCTAAAAGTCCAAATTCAGGGTGTCAGCTCCAGGGAAAGTCTTTCTCTCTCTATTGGACTTCTCATCAGTGTTCCCCCAGACTAGGAGCTTCTCTTTGCAGGGGCCCTGGGTCCAAAGGACATGCTCTGCTCCCAGCACTGCTTTCTTGATGGTATGAGGTCCCCTACTCTACACTTGCTTCCCTTTCCTTTTATCTCTTATAAGATAAAAGGTGGTGCAGGCCACACCCTAGGGAAACTCCCTTTACATTGGATCAGGGATGTGACCTTTGTAAGGGTGCTATACAATCCCACCTGATCCTCTTTAGCATAAAACGACAATCACAAAATGAAGTACAACCACACAATACTAGGAATCATGGCCCAGCCAAATTTATACACACATTTTTTTGGGGGACATAATTCAAACTGTGATACCTCCCTATCCCAGGATACTCCCTAGTAGCTATTTCAAACCATTTCACTCTTCTTATCTGGTCTACCCCCTTATTCTTCTATTACATTACCTATACCTTGTCTTTATTTTACTAAAAACCGATTGAGGCTACCTGAAATGAATTTACTAAGCTCTTTTCCCTCCCGAATTTCATCTTATCATCACCTGTCATCTTCTCCTTTAGGCTTGACCTCTGAGGGCCATGTTATCTTCTCCCTTTCTGAAGATAACTATTCCACTGGTGCCAGAGGTCACATTTTTGCCTGCAGAACCTTGAGAGTCATACCTTCCCTTTCTTGCAATTTTGATCTCTTCCTTCTGTTTCCTGTTAACATGTCCCTCTCTCTCCTTCCTAAAACAAAAACAAGCCCCTCATCCTGATTTCCTCTTATACCGTCACTAATCTCTTTCTTCCCTAGTCTGTACTCACTCTGGCCAGCATTGTCCTCCCACAGGACCCATCATAGAGTTACCCTCCTCAGAATGTGACCTGAAGAATCCAAACCCCTTAGCACGACATTTGAGACCTTCCATGAATCTAGCTCCAACCCATCTTTCTGTTGTTATCTCTCAGCACACCACTTTTCCTGATTCTAAGCTCCACCAATCCTACCTGCTGATCCTTGAGAGTTGGTTGCATTTTAATGATGCTAGTCTTTGCTCCTCATAGTTCGTGAGCTAGAGATGCCCTTGTCTGCATTCCAACCTCCAACTTACTTTATATGTATGGCATCTTTGTTTCACCCATCTCTGGTCACCTCGGTTGGAATTAAATGGGTTCTTCCTTCTGAAAGATGTAGCATATTCTTTGAAATTTTATTCAATTCACATTTTGTTCTGCCTTATTTTGCAGTTTATCTTTCTACCGCCTCTGTTAGGATGTAAGATTCTGTAGGGCAGGAATCCATCTTTTCATGTTTGGTTCTCTCCTAGGGCTTTGCACACTTGAGTATCTACTATTCAGTAGCTACTTGGCAGCTCAAGAGGTTTTAGATTTATTTTGTGGAGAAGGGGAGGGCAAAAGTAGGATCAACAGCTGGAAGTTTTTGATTTCGACTTAAACTAAGGAGAGACATTTTTAATTAGAGATGATCAACAATGGAGTGGGTTTCTTCAGGAAGTAGTGAGTTTTCAAACAAAAGCCAGGAAGACCATCTCTCAGAGACATTATGGAGAGAATTCTTAATTGGTGGGACATTGGGAGTAAGACAGACTAGGAAGAAAGGTCCGAGCATATATTTCCAAGAAATCATCCAGTGAAAACCCTGTGGATCACAATGGTCTGTCATGGATTGAATTGTGTCCTCCCAACAATGTGTATATCAATTTGGCTAGGCCTCGATTCCCAGAATTGTGTGGTTGGCCTCCATTTTGTGATTGTAGTTTTATGTCAAAGAGGATTAGGGTGGGATTTTAACACCACCCTGACCCAGGTCACATCCCTGATCCAATGTAAAGGGAGTTTCCCTGGGGTGTCCTGCACCACCTTTTATCTCCCAAGAGATAAAAGGAAAGAGAAGCAAGCAGAGAGTTGGGGA
The DNA here is from genome assembly GCF_000243295.1 of Trichechus manatus latirostris. Taxonomy (NCBI): domain Eukaryota; kingdom Metazoa; phylum Chordata; class Mammalia; order Sirenia; family Trichechidae; genus Trichechus; species Trichechus manatus. The sequence continues at coordinate 12,781,371 of NW_004443942.1, forward strand.
CCTCATACCCTCAAGAAAGCAGTGCCAGGAGCAGAGCGCGTCCTTTGTACCGGGGTCCCAATGCCAAGAAGCTCCTAGTCCAGGGGAACACTGATGAGAAGGCCAAGACAGAGAGAAAGCCTTCCCCTGGAACTGACACCCTGAATTTGGACTTTCAGCCTACTTAGACTTTGAGGAAATAAACTTCTCTTTGTTAAAACCATCCACTTGTTGTATTTCTATTGGAGCAGCGCTAGGTGACTAAGACATGGTCTTATCCCATTGTGCATGGTGTCAGTATGAGTTGGGGGCTGATTCAGTGGCAGCTAATAGCATCAACAAAGGCAGGGTTTCTCAGTCTTGGCACTGTTGACATTTTAGGCTGGATAACTCTCTGTTTGGGACGGTGGTGCTGTCCTATGCAGTGTTGGTGGTTTATCAGCATCCTTGGCCTCTAGATGCCAGTAGCGCTCTCTTAGTCATGACAGTCAAACACGTCTCTAGGCATTGCTAAATATTCCCTAGGGGGGCACATTTGCCCTCCGCCTCCCCTTGAGAACAACTACTTTAGAGTCCCTTCTATCAGTGAGAATCTGTGAAGGTAATTTTTTTTTCTTTTTAATATTTCTTTCTTTTTCTTAAATTGTACTTTAGACGAAGGTTTACAGAACAAACTAGTTTCTCAATAAACAGTTAGTACACATATTGTTTTAGGACATTGGTTAACAACCCCACGACCTGTCGGTGCTCTCCCTTCTTGACCTTGGGTTCCCTATTACCAGCTTTCCTGTCCCCTCCTGCCTTCTAGTCGTTGTCCCTGGGCTGTTGTGCCCCTTTTTAGTTTAGTTTAGTTTTGTTTTATGGGCCTGTCTAATCTTTGGCTGAAGGGCGAACCTCAGGAGTGACTTCATTACTGAGTTAAAAGGGTGTCTGGGAACCATACTCTTGGGGTTTCTCCAGTCTCTGTCAGGCCAGTAAGTCTGCTCTTTTTTTTTATTGTACTTCATGTGAAGGCTTACAGAACAAGTAGTTTCTCATGAAACAGTAGTACACATATTGTTTTATGACATTGGTAACAACCCTACAACATGTCAACCCTCTAACTTCTCAACCTTTTTTTTTTTGGTGAAAATACACATAGACAAAGATACACCATTTCAAAAATTTCTACATGCACAGTTCAGTGACATTGACTACGCTCTTCCAATTGTGCTGCTATTCTCACTTAAGATGAAGGCTT
>NW_004443942.1:12791485-12816899 GCF_000243295.1 Trichechus manatus latirostris
TCTGTCAGTTTTCTCACTCCATTTGGTGCTTGGCTGAGTTCTTTATCTCTTCATTTGATGTTTTAGGGTTTCAGGATTGTTGTTTTCTCTGTTTGGCTTAGTTTTTCAGATCTTTGCTGTGGAGGGACGGCGTGGTGCTTCTGCCTAGAATGCCGTTTTGCTGGAAGTCGTCACATCTGATCTTTTTTGTGAGTTAGAATTTTGTTGCACATTTTTTCTCCAGCTCTGTTTGGGACCCTCTATAGTGACCTGTGTCAGAGCAGTCGGTGGTGATAGCTGGGCACTGTCCAGTTATACTGTACTCAGTCTGGTGGAGGTTGTGGTAGATGTGGTCCATTAGTCCTTTGGACTAATCTTTCCCTTGTATGTTTAGTTTTCTTCATTCTCCCTTGTTCCCAAAGGGGTGAGACCAGTGGAGTATCTTAGATGGCCACTCACAGGCTTTTAAGACCCCAGACACTACTCACGAAAGTAGTATGTAGAACATTTTCTTTATAAACTGTGTTTTGCTAATTGAGCTAGATGTTCCCTGAGACCATGGCCCCCACAGCCCTCAGCCCAGCAATTCAGTCTCTCAGGGAGTTTGGATGTGTCTATGGAGCTTCTGTAACGTTGCCTTGTACACTTGTGCTGGCTTCCCTACGTGAAAGTAATATTTTATTCTTCTGTTTTCTATGTTACAAAACCAAACAAACCAAACCCACTGCTGTCGAGTTGATTCTGACTTATAGCGACCCTATAGGACAGAGTAGAACTGTCCCATAGGGTTTCCAAGGCCATGAATCTTAAAAGTAGCAGACTGCCATATCTTTCTCCTACGGAACAGCTGGTGGGTTCGAACTGCTGACCTTTTGGTTAACAGCTGAGTGCTTAACCCACCAGAGCTCCTACGTCTATGTAACAAGGACCTCAAAATTAGTAAAAATTCTGTATGTTGGGAGGGTGAAAGGGAAGGATGGAGAAGGATCTGATATTTATTGAGGCTGCCATGTGCCACAACAATCTGTGAGGTGGGGAGTTTTACCCTCATTTTACATGGAAGAAACTTGTAGCTCAGAGAAGTCCTGCAGTTGGTAAGTAGCTCACCTGGGTCTCAAATGTGCACCTGCTTGCCAAACCCTGTCTTCTTCCACCCCCACCCCTCCGCATTACCTTTAAACTCAATTCCTACATTGACCTGCCTCCCTTTGTGAGCCTCACATTCATAATTTTAGGATGTTTCAGTATTTGCTTCTTACAGTTTTCCATAGAGCTTTGGCTCAACTCTCCCCACTAGGGCTGAGCTAGAGCCTCAGATATCCAGAGCATTCATGATCCTCATGGAAGAAAATCACGTTGAAATACCTTGACACCCGGACGCTCCTACTTAATGATGTTAATGGCCTAAATGAGACCCAGATGTCATCAGGATTCATGAGTCTGAGAATACTAATGGGACTGCATTATTGCCAGCAAGCACAAAACATCTATTCTTGTGCCATTCTGCCAAGCAGAACTTCTGGTATTTTGTGCAAAGCCTCAGGAGCTCCAAGTCTTTCTGATGTCTCTTACAGGGTACTTCACTGGTCAGTCTGACAATTCCATCTACTTTTGAGCAGGTTATTCTTTTTTCTCTGCTCTGGCCAGTTGAAGAAGCTGCTTGGAGGAAGTTCATCATTCCACTGTTAATGGAACGCTTTGTGAATCATCACCTATGTGCCAGAGTGCTGTGCTTGATGGGTCCTAGAGATGCTGGTCTTCAGGAGATCCAAAAGAAACTTGTCCCCAGTGGGAACAGAGCTGTCCTCTGTACTTTGGCCTAGGACCCAGCCCCTTCGGGGAGCAGAGTGCTCCCAGGTCCAAGTAGGAAAATGACTCTTATATCCACTACTCCACAGTTTGTTTACTGCCTTTTGACTTTCCCTAATTTGTCCAGAATCCACAAAATCCCTCCAGGAAATACTGTATCCTATGAGCTCTTATTCCTCTACACATAGGACCTCAAAGTCTGTCCAAGGGCCCGAGGAGGAGGGAGCAACATCATTCTCTACCTACAGGCTACCACCATAACAACAATAAAAAGACTCCCTCTACTGTCCCTCCCCAGTTGCAAAACAGAAGCCCCAGAAGATATGTTGTTGTGTGCTGTCAAGTTGATTTCAACTCATAGTGACCCTATAGGGCAGAGTAAAACTTCCCCATAGGGTTTCCCAGGCTGAAATTTTCATGGGAGCAGATTGCCAGGACTTTTCTCCCTGTGAGCGGCTGGTGGGTTCAAACCATAGACCTTTTGGTTAGCAGCCGATGCTTAACCACTGTGCCACCAGGGCTCCTTTCTAGAACATACAGTGGCTATAAATAGTCCCTGATGAGAAGTAGGAAACCCTGGTGGCTTAGTGGTTAAGTGCTATGGCTGCTAACCAAAAGGTCTGCAGTTCAAATCCACCGTGTGCTCCTTTGAAACTCTATGTGGCAGTTCTACTCTGTTCTATAGGGTCGCCATGAGTTGGAATCAGCTTGATGGCAACGGGTTTTTTTGTTTTGTTTCTTGGTGTGAAGTGTAGGGGTGGGGAGACATGTTGCCCATACCTGTAATGTCTGGGCCTCAGCTCAGCCATCCCCCATGCCATCTTACACAAATGAAAGAGGAGATTCTACACTTGAATTGAGAAATCCAGCATATTCTGTACCATCAGTGAAAGGTTCAGGCTGGACTGCATGGAGCTTTAATGTTGTTCTCAGATGTGTTTGGTTGACTAGACTAGTGTGGCTGGTTGCATTCTCTGCTACGCAGGCTGTGTCTAGGATGCCCCTGATCAGCTGCATATAGAGTTGTGGTGGGAGACCCTAGAACATTTGGATATACACTGGTTTTGGCACGCAGTTATCTCAGGTCCCAGACCATGAGTTCCCAGATTTTTGCTGGAGGAAGTGGCTCTAAAGTGTGTTGAACTTACCCTGTCCTTGAAGGTCTGGGCAGGAGAAGAAGGCAAATGTAGTGTGGGAAGGAACGCCCAGCGAATGGAGGAGAGAGAGGAAGTGACCGATTAGGCCCCACGGTGGTAGAAGGCAGCTCCCAGATCTGCCAGGCAAGACCCTGAGATTTGCCACTGGGGACCCTTTGACTTAAAAACAAGTGTTCTCAGGATTTCAAGCACTGTTGATATAGGCATAGGTGTGACTGGTTTGTGAATCTTTTTTATTTTTCTCCTTTGTTTCTTTGTACCATTACATCTGAAATTTGGTGTCTGTTCCTATTTGACAGAGTATCTTAAAGATTTCAGTGCCTCTGCAGAATCCCCCAGCCTCGTTTGGCCCCTTTGGAGTGCCAAAAGCTCCTGTTGTGCACTGTCCTGTGGGAATAAAAATCAGCTCCTTTTCATGAGTGTTCAGGCTGCTACTTTATTTACCTGCGGAAGATTTAGGCTCGTCTTGCTGTCCAAACTGCAAGCATGTCTGGCGTGTGAGTGTGGGGAGGTGTGAAGTGGTGGTGGAGGACAAATTTTATTTTTCATTGGCACCTACCCAGTGTTGGGTTGCCTGGTGTCATATGTGTCAGTCTGTGGCAAGGTGCCATTTAATATAACACGACATTAGGTAAAGACAGTGTGACTAAACTCACACCTCAGAAACCACAGCAGCGATGTAGTAGCCGCTCACCTGGGCTTCGGACCTGTGCTAGTGGAGATGAGGTCACACTTCAAGGCTATTTATAGCTTTGAGTGCCAGGGTGAAAATGAAAAAAAAAAAAAAAAGCAGACCTGCAATTTCCAAAAATAGTTATCATTGTGCTTCTGACCAGTAAGCAAAAGAAAACAACAGTATATACTTAAGCTTTTGCATTCTGCTTTTGCTGACACTACCAGGGTTCATTTTCTTGAAGAGCGTTAGAAATGTTTTGTAGTCTCAGGTTATTCTTAGATTTGTTTGTCAGGCTCTACAAACAAACCCACAACACTGGAACTTTGGCAAATGGCTCAGTCCAGGAGATCTAAATCCTGACTCAGTGCTCCAAGTTCTGTGTTTTGGGCAAGGAGTGGCATTAAAATGTCTTTTTGCTCTCAAATGTTTTGAAACAAACTCTGGAGAAAAAAAAAATCTGTGTTTGGAAGGAAAACTTGGAAGCCAGCTGGTTTTGTATGTGTGATAGAACGAAATGCTTATAGATTCGCTTTAAAAAATGAAGCCTCGGAACTTGAAGCTTGACAACCCTGGGACCATTTGATAAATGCTGATGGTTTTGCAGAGCCACACATTCCTTTCCTTTCCTTTTCACATTTATTTCTTTAAAAGACATAACAGAGCCTGAACTTTGAATGGGCCTGGCTGCTTTTGCTGAAGAGAGGAAAATTCTCGAAAGAGAACCTTGTGAGTGCTTTAACTCTCTTGTCAGGTGGGTGCAATCACACTAAGGATTTTAAGCTGTAAAGTCGCGTGCTTTGTGCGCTGGTTTGCAGTCCTGTTTGTGCATCTGTCTGTGAGTTGATTGTTTGATGTGTTGTTTCAAGCCAGTGCATGTTGGGTAGAGTACCCTTTGGTGTTTTGATTTGTTCCCTAATTGTTTAGAAATGTCCTCATTAAAGGACAAAGTAAACACGGTTTCAGGTGTTGTGCTGAAGGCAGGAATTGTGGGGTGGTAGGAGGGGAACGGGAGATGGGAGAACCCACGTGGCCCTTCTTTTAGATGAAAGCCCATCCCAGAAACAAAGGCTGTTGGAATACAAAAAGCTCTTTGTACACTGAGCACGTCTGCTGTTATGGATGAACCCTCTCCAATGGCTGCTATCAAACTTGTCATGTTTTATTCATGAGTTGTGGTGTGCCTGGATGAAATAAGAAAAGCAAAGCTCCAAATCATAATTACGGCATAAGAAAGATAAAATAGTTATTATTGTGACATTTTTGAAGAATTTTTAATTCTCTCCAATAATTCACTGGGAAAAGTTGCATGGAACGAGTGAGTGTGTGGCCTGTATTTATGCTGGTTGGGGCTCCTGGGCTCGGTTACACCAGAACCCACACTGACAGACTGATGCATATAGTGAATAAGAGCATGATTAAGGAGAGGCCTACAGCAGTAGTTATACATAAATAGAAATGCTGACAGGCGTCTTTGCATTTATCATGCTCATATTATTACTCTGTGGTTGGTCAAAGTATTGCATTCTCATTTTTTAAAAAAATTTTTTGTCTTTTTTAAAAAAATAAACATGGGGTCTGGATTGTTTGATACACCTGCTCTGGGGGCAGGGGACATTTTGGGGAATAGTGGCAGGAAAAGCCCACTTCCAAAGTGTACCGACATCCCACAGATGTTGTGGGACAGCAATGAAAGATTTAAGAAAGATGCTCACCCTTTTGGTTTATGTCGTGAATTGGAAAAGTGAGCGGAGGCACTTTTTAAAAAGGATATATCAACGTCATTGCAAAAAAGAAGGCCAAGTGTTGTTTTAATAGGCTTCCTCTGATGACACAGGGCTTAAAAAACAGTTGTTATTGAGTTCATTGTGACTCATGGCGACCTCATATGTTTCAGAGTAAAACTGTGCTCCATAGAGTTTTCAATGGCTGGTTTTTCAGAAGTAAATCGCCAGGTCTTTCTTCCGAGGCCTTTAGGTGGACTAGAATCGTGAGCGTGTTAACCATGTGCACTGCCCAGGGACTCTGACAGAGGGCTAAATTGATACTGATTTACTGACTAATTCATTCAGAGACACCTGTCTACCCACATCATCCTATGGCCTCTCCCATATTTAGTCCAAATTATTAATGGATTCACTCAGTATTTGTTTTCGTCATATTGACATTCATCCACCCGTTCACAGCGCTAGATTATATTTGAGAAAGGTGGGGAAGGAGAGCCTTCCCATCACAGCATTGCCTGTGCCCATGGTGTTGACAGTGACCTGGAACTCAAGCAAGGAGAAGGTGAGAATGACAAACATTTTTAAATCTGTTCGTATAGATGATCGTATGCAGATCCTGGGATGTAAGTATCATTATGATTATTAACCATTTTATGGAGGAGAAATGAGCTTCCTGGGTGGTACAAATGGTTTGTGCTCAACTACTAACCTTAAGGTTGGCAGGTCAAATCCACCCAGTGGTGCCATGGAAGAAGGGCCTGGTGATCTTCTGTAAAGATTACAGCCAAGAAAACCCTATGGAGCAGTTTTACTCTGTAACACATAGGGTCACCATGAGTAGGAATTGACTTGATGGCAATGAGTTTGGTTTTTTGTTTTTTTATAAAGGAGAAATTGAGGCTCCAAGGGATTAAATGACTTGTCAATGTCACTCAGACCCTAGGATTGACAGCGAATTCCAGACTATGGAGTCCCTGGGTGGTGCAGATGGTTAACACACTCAGCTACTAACTGAGAGGTTGGAGGTTCAAGTTCACACAGAGGTGGCTTGGAAGAAGGGCCTGGTGATAGACTTTTGAAAAATCATCCATTAAAAACCCTATGGAGCACATTTCTGCTGTGACACACATGGGGTCGCCATGCACCAGAATCGACTTGATGACAACTGGTTTTATGGCACCATAGGCTTGAGGAAATATGGTTTGTTGATTGGGAGGGTGGTGGATAACACTGGGGGCTAACCAACGTGCTGGAGGCTGTGTCTTACCTGGAGCCAGCACCTGAACAAGACCAGGTCCTTGGCGTGACTGCGAGTCACAATCCTTTGGGACACATAAATACGTAAATACTGATGCCTGGGCGCCACCCCAGACCAGTTTTTTCTGAGTCTCTGGGGATGAGGCACAGGCACTGTATTTTTAAAATTCTACGCAGGTGATTCTGATGCATAGTGATTGCTGAGAACCCTAAGCTGGAGGGAGCTGGAAGGAAGAAAAGGTGAGGTCTTGAACCTGGTTCCACAGAAGACAAGGTCCAAAATTGCTGAAGAATCTAGAAATGAAATGTGGGTACTTGTTGATCAAAATCCCCAATCCAAGGGTACAGGAATTGGGAGCTACTGTTTAAATTGAAGTGAGGCAGGTCCAGGACAAATCATAATGCTATTGTATACCATAGGTTTTATACTTGCTTGGTGGGTTCAGGCAGAACCTACAGGAGTCTCAAAAAGGCTGAGATTTGTGGGTTCATACAGGTTCAGAGTGGGTGACTAAGGGGAACTCATAATTATTCATTTGTCCACCGTTCCTCCCATATTATTCAATACCTGCCCTTCGTGCCGTGTGGCATTGGGCACTGGAGCACAATGAGGAGCTCCATGTAGCCTCACACCAGGATAAGCTCAAAGGAAGAAAAGACCCGGGAATGTGGGCAGAGTCTCAAGGAGCTACCTTTCAGCTGAAGCCTGAATGGTGAACAGGAGGTAGCAGGAGCCCACTGGGGAAAGTGTGTTCCACACAGAGGAACAGCCTAACCTGAGGCCATGAGATGAGCCTGGAGAGGTAACAGGATCCCCTTGTGCAGGGTTTTGTAGCTCTCATTGTTGTTGTTGTGTGCCACTGAGTTGATAGTGACCTTGTAGGACGGAGTAGAACTGCCCCATAGAGTTTCCAAGGTTGTAATCTTTATGGAAGCAGAGTGCCACATCTTCCTCCTGCACTCTGCAGGTGAGTTCCAACTGCCAACCTTTTGGTTAGCAGCCGAGCACTTTTAACCACTGTACCACCAGGGCTCCTTGTGGGTCTCATTAGGAGGTTGGATTTTATCTTATAGGCAATAGGAGCCATTGAAGGATTTTGAGCATGGGAGTGATTTGTGTGGTGGTGGTGTGATAGAAGATTGTTCCAGGTGCTGTGAGTTCATGGAGTGCTGCACCCAGCCCACTCAAGGGAGTGAGGAAGACACAGGAAACATCTCTGTATTCAAAAACTGATGTGAAGGAAGATCTTACCCTGGGTCTTCTGCCAAAGTCCCAGCACTGGGCTGGATGGCAGCCCTAATGCAGCAGATAGTCCCACGTGAAGTCAGGGATGTGTCTGCTCTGGATGGCAGCCCATGTGAAAGTAGAGAGCAACTGGAAGGGCAAGGCCCTTCCCTCCTAGACATTTATGAGCTACAGGTTTCATTGGAAAGGAGGGACACAGGGTGGATGGTATTTGGGGCTTGATGGGGTTTTCCAGCCAGTCAGCTTTTAGCTGCATGTTTTATATATAAGCTAGTCATAGCATCTTTTTGTTGTTATTTTATTTAGACAAAAGATCTCACCATAATTAAAGAACTGTTTAAACCCATGAGTGTGTGCTTCTACATGCGTGTTGGGGAACAGGGCAAGGTTGGAAAAGCAACTTTCTCGATTCCTACTTTCGATATCTCTTTTTCCAACATGTGATTCTGGAATTTCTACTCTCTCAATCTTTGAGTAAGCGGCGTGAGAAAAGTTTTTTTTTTGAGCCTTTATCTATAAAAGAGCATCTAAAGTTTACTTACATATTTAACAGTCAGCAAGCCTTAACAGAGCCCCAGCCATGCTGCTGTGTGCCAGCCACTGTACGGGGTCCTGGCTGTCCACTCAATCAATCTGTGAATATACTACCTTACATGATAAAAAGGACTTTGCAGATGTGATTAAGTTAAGGATCTTGAGATGGGGAGAGTATCCTGGATCATCCAGATGTGGCCAGTATAATCTGAAGGGTCCTTATAAGAAGGAGACAAGAGGTTCAGACAGACAGAGAAGGCTTTCAGAGAAGAGGGAAGCAGAGAGAATTGAAGATGCTACAGTGCTGGCTTTGAAGTTAGGAGAAGGGACCATGAGCCAAGGAATGCAAACCTAGAAGCTGGAAAAGGCAAGGGAATGGATTATCCCCTGGAGCCTCCAGAGGGAGCGTGGCCCTGCTAACACCTTGGTTTCACCCTAGTGAAACCAATTTCAGACTTCTGAGCTCCAGAACTGTAAAATAGTAAGTATGGGTTGTTTTAAGCCACTAAGTTTGTGATAATTTGTTACAGCAGCAACAGGAAACTAATACAGGCAACTATTTGAGGATTTAAAGTAAGGGATTGAGGTGAGTGATGTTGTTTAAGTTTGCAAATGATTTCCCAGTTGTCTGATTGCTACATAGGGAGAAACAGAGGAGAGAAGGGAAAAGAGAAGAAAAGACCGTAAGTGGAAACGAGATAACAGTTGGTGACTGTTGCAATAGTTTAGTTGAAAGGGTTGGGGGTCTCAGTAGCAGTGGGCTCAGTACTTGCTGATGGACAGATGTGCTCTGAAACACCCTAGCATTTATAGAGCAGGCAGAGAAAAATGATACAGTGAAGGAGTCTAAGCTGTCTTCAGAGGTAGGAGGAAAACCAGAATAACATACAATGCCAAAAAAACCAAACCAAACCCATTGCTGTTGAGTTGATTCCAACTCATAGTGACCCTATAGGACAGAGTAGAACTCTCCCATAGCGTTTCCAAGGTACGCCTGGTGGATTCGAACTGCTGACCTTTTGGTTAGCAGCTGAGCTCTTAACCACAGTGCCACTAGGGCTCTATCTTAGGCTGGGTTCTCTAGAGAAGCAAAACCAGTAAAGCATATATATATATATATATATATCAAGGAAACAGCCCACGTGATTGTAGAGGCTAGAACGTCCCAAGTCTGTGGATCAGGGTAGAGGCCTCTCCCAAGTCATGCAGCTGCAGAAGCTGCTGAGGCCAAGATCGGCAGGTCGGAGAGCGGGGCTCCTGCTCACAGGCTCTGAAGGCTGATGAATTCCAGGATTGGCAGGCAAGACCACAGGGTTTCTCCTGATTCACATAGCTGCAGGGGCTGGCGAACCCAAGATTGGAAGGTCACAGGGCTCCGCTCACAGGCTGTACAGATCGACGAATCCCAAGTTTGGCAAATAAGCTGACAGCTCAAGTCCCAAGAACCGGAGATGAGACGACAGGAGGCAGCCTCAGGATCCAGAGTGAGCAAAAAGCCAGAACGTCTGCTTATATTCAGATGCAGGCCGGACACCCTCAAGGGGACTCCCTTTCATCTGATTGGCTACTCACAGTATATTCAGTCATGGAAGTGATCACATTAAAACACTGAGAATCATGGCCCAGCCAAGTTGACACACAATCTTAACCATCACAGGGTCCATACAATGCCAAGAGGACCGTAAAAGGGAAAAGGAGGGTGACTCTTTGGGTGCTTGTGGAGAGGTCAGTTAAAATGAGGATAGAGAGCTGCCACAGGAGTTGACAGATGTAGGATGTGAGAAGTGTGGGGATGAGTGGTACTGGCTAGTGCATGTAAAAATTCTCGCTAGATGTCTCTCTCCAGACTGAGCCTGTGTTTTTTACCACGGTGTAAGAGGTGTCACAGACCACGCTCTATAATATGTGTTTGAATGGATGAGTGAATGAATCTTGGAGTTGAGAGGAAAAATCACCCTCAGCTGGGGTGCCAGAGCTCGGTGGAGTTAGAGGAGTTAGGCTGGGCCAGGAGAGGTGGGCAGGATTTGGATAGGCATGGAGAAGGAGGCTGGGACTCCAGTTGGGAAGAGCTGAGGTTACAGCCTCAGGGAGCCCTGTGCATGGCTCCAGGTGCCTCCTGGTCCTACACTGAGAAAGCTTATGCTGTAGTCTGGGAGGGAGGGTGCACACGTGAACTAACAACCACTTTTGGGGTGGGTAATTCAGGGAGCTGGAAAGAATATCTATTGTCTAAATCAGATCATCCCCAAATAGAAAAGACTCTTTGGGAACCTACCAGGCTCCCTTTGAAGTGAATTATCATGAAGACACTGTTTAATACACTGAAGAAGTAATTTACTGAAAACTGCCAGTGTTGTTACCCTAGGACATGCAAGGACCAAATTATTTGCAACAATGATCAAAGACCAATTTTCCCCCAAATCAACATTTTTCATTTCTTTTTAAAAGTTTCAGTAAATGGAGATTATGGTTTTAGCCCTTGGTTATGGCTCTTTTTTTGGTGAGGGTGGGGGTGGGAAATTGGTGGAGAAAAAAAGATCTGCCAGCCAGATAGCAGTTGACTTTGAGCTCTAGAGGCCAGGAGCATTTCCAGTGATTTATTTTAAGGGTGATATTAATGTTTAGTATGGTCAGAATGAAATCCCTAAAGAGGAGATCAATTTTCAGAGAGAAGCAGCTAGTCCATAAGAAACCACTCCTGTATCCTTTCTGGACAGATGTATACATTTCTCAGTGCTTCTGTTCAAAGCCCAGAGCTCCAGGTGAATCCTTCCGAGTCTAGAAAGCTTCATTGTCCCTCTTCAGCACAATTGAAAGGCCAGCAATTGCACCGTTTCCCCAAGAACCTGAAAGCCCAGGCACCATGCGGTCAACACAGACAGATAAAAAGTGAGGGAGACCTCCCCAGCAGTGACTCTGGAACTAATTAATTAACAAGGCATGTAATTAGATTAATGCACATGATCAAAGAGCTGATGGTGTGCTTTTTAGGACAGTGGAAATAAAGGAGCTAAGAAGAAAGCATTGTGCTGAAGAGTTCCAAATTACTATTCCTGTCCAAAATATTCCAGACACTTGCAATCACAGAGGAAGGAGCCTTCTCCAGCAGGCCATGGTACGGGTCCTGATGTGTGGTCATTGTCAGGCTTGGGGTGGTGGTGGCAATGAGGGAGTACCTGATTCATTAATTAGCTCCTGCTAGTTTACCTGGGACAAGTGTTACTTTGTGAGGCATTGGTGGTTCAGTGGTAGAATTCTCACCCTCTGTGATGGAGTCCTGGCTAAAGGACCTCATGTGCAGCTACCACCCATCTGTCGATGGAGGCTTGTGTGATTCACTTCTCAAAATCAGCCAGTGAAAACCCTGTGGATCTCAATGGTCCAGTCCATAACTGATCATGGAGATGGCGCAGGAATGGGCAGCATTTTGTTCTGTTGTGCATGGGCTCACCGTGAGTCAGGGACCGACCTGATGTCAGCTAACAGCAGTGCTACTTTTGTGATTTCTCTCTGTTGTCGGAAGGATTCCTTTTGTTTCCCTTCTTCCATAGCATGTGAGACCCTGCTGAACTATTTATATGGTGTAGGTAGTGACCAGGAGCCCTAGTAGTGCAGTGGTTAAGCACTCACCTGGTAACCAAAAGGTAGGCGGTTCAAACCTCCCAGCTGCTGCCTGGGAGAAAGATGTGGCAGTTTGCTTTCCATAAAGATTACAGCTTTGGAGCCCTTTGGTTTCTACTCTGTCCTATAGGGTTGCTATGAGTCAGAATCAGCTGAATGGCAATAGGTTTTTTGGACATAGTAACCAGTCCTGCCCTAATATAATATGCCAGTTATTTCTGGAAGGATCTCCTCTAGCTTTCTCCTCTTCCTCCTCTAGTTCATTTGGAGAGAAAGAAGTTACATACGTTTGAAATTTGCCAAGCCCCCTCACCTTCTGTGATGCATGCTTCTGCATCGAACACCCTCCAACCCCTCCTCGAATTGAGTCATGTACCTCTCCTCTGACCACTGGGACCCCAATCCGGCAGATTTTACCTCTCACCCTCCCCCATTTCCTACTTCTCATGCATTTCTTAACCTTCTTCTGAGATAATTCTGCCCTGTTGGTCCCCAAGTACCAACTGTGTGCAGTTTCTAGGGTGAAATATGGCTGAGGCTACCAAAGTCATTTCTCATTGAGCCTCTGACAGCTTGCTAATTAACATTATTTTGGTCATTGCAGCCAGCGTTGAAGTTGAATCAATTTCCCAGGGGTGGGAAGTCAGACATTAATCCACTAAACCAACTAAATTACTTGTGTGTGAGAGAAGACAATTTCATTAGGAATATTTTCCTGTGGTTTGACATCTAGCTTTGAGGGCCATGGACTTTTAAGAGAACTTTCCAATTTGATGACAGGGGAGCCTGGATTCCTGATAGAGAAGTTATATGATTAAGATACTCCAAGTTAAAAACACGCTTAGAGCTGTTTGCAAATCATAGCGAGAGGATGCTCCTCTGTTTTTGAAGCTGGGAAAAGTAATAGCCAGCACTGTTTCCCATCAGGCTGAAGACAAGTTTATCCAGAAAAGTGTTGCTTTCTATTTCTCTATGCCACAAGTGTCTTTTTGCCCACAGAGCTACAGGAGCTTACCTTTGAAACATTAGTCGTTCACCCTAGTAATTGCTCCATCCTCTAATTTAATGAAAACCCATTAAACGGAAACAATAATTAAAATGAGACATCATCTCTGTAGGAGGTTTGCATATTAAAATCGCTGTGTATTTCAATGCAGGCAGATTTTTATTCTTGAAAAATAGCATTTGAAGCAACATGTAAAAAATGATTTATAATGAATAATCATAAATTAGAGAGCTTAGCAATTGAACATGAGCTGTACTGTTTACTGTTGAATCTGAGTAGATGTGGCAAGGTCAAGGCCAGCACAGCATTTAAAATGTCTCTTTCATGCCTGAGAATTAGGACTGCACAAAAGGGGACTAATTATAATGAGGCCAGCCCACTGCTCCAAACTTTTAAAGCAGGATGGAGATTTTCCCTTGCACGGAACTGGAGCAGTTTAGCATCTCGGAGAAGTGCCCCTCAGGTAGGGGAAGCCTGGCATTGGAGGGGAGCAGAAAAGTCTGTCGGTTGTCTCTTGTCTGGGAACTGGGGAAGCTGTGCAGCAGTATGCAGAAAGAGCTTCAAAGCTGGAGTCACAGGACCTGGTTTCTGCTACTTGCTTGGGCAAGTCATCTTCTACAATCTGGAGTTTCCTTATCTTTGTTGTTAGCTGCCGCTGAGTGGGCCCCTGACTCATGGCAACCCCATGCACAATGGAACAGAACACTGCCTGGTCCTGTGCTATCCCTATATCTGTTGTGGATCAGACCGTTGTGATTCATAGGGTTTTCACTGGCTGATTTTTGAAAGTAGATAGCCAGGCCTTTCTAGTTCGTCTTAGTCTAGAAGCTCCATTGAAACCTTTTCAGCAGTATAGCAGCATACAAGCTTCCATTGACAGATGGAGGTGGCTGCACATGACGTGCGTTGGCTGGGAATTGAACCCAGGTCTCCTGCATGGAAGGTGAGAATTCTACGACTGAACCACACTATTAATTGCCAACTCAGTGGGCGGTTGTGAGTATGAATGCAATCCTGTGTGTGAACACACTTAGCAAATGTTAAAGTTCAGACTTTAGTGTGTAGATTTTCCTTTTTTGTAAAGCTCTTCAGAAATATCCTAAGGAGAGGCAGGATTACTTATAGAGCTCTAGCTGTGTACTAGGCACTTTCCATGTATTGCTTTATTAACGCCTTACAGCAAACCTGAAACATAGGTGTCAGCATGTTACAGAGGAGGCATCTCAAGGATGAAGACGGGAAACTGAGTTATCCAAGGTCTCACAGCTGGGACATGGCAGAGCTGGGATTCAAACACTGGTTTGTCTGAGACGGATGATGCTGAGAGACAGTGGTGCATCATGGCTGGGCTTACACAGATCTGAGTTTGAATTCCAGCCATACTGCTTAGTAGAAAACTTTGTAAGTCTTTGTACTTCATCTATAAAATGGAGGTAGCAATACTGACATCCTTAGGCTACTGTGAGGATTAAATTAGGTAGTATATTTAAAGCCCTTAGTTTGACATCTGGCAGGCAGTAAAAAAACTCAAATGTTTGGGTGTTGGCTAGATGGACCTAGATTGGAGTGACTGGGAGGCCTATAAACTGCTAATTTTTTTTTTTTTTTAAACAAAAGAGAGTTGGAATTGGCTACTAACCATGGCTGGCATCCGTTACCCTGCTGCTTGTTGTCCTCCCACAGCCATACAACCATAAGCTTGGCCTTCACTTCAGCACCAACTACTGTGCCGAGTCTCACATGGCATGGTGGTCACTGGCATAGCCTAGTATTCCAGCCATCTTCTAGGACTTGGGCTGCTCCAACTTTGTTCCAAATAAACTAACAATTGCCACGTGCTTTATATGCGGCAGACACTTTTTTAAGAGCTTGTTGTTGTTGTTAGGTGCCATCAAGTCGGTTCCGACTCATAGTGACCCTGTGTACAACAGAATGAAACACTGCCTGGTCCTGCGCCATCCTCACAAACTTTGCTATGCTTGAGCCCATTGTTGCAGCCACTGTGTCAATCATGTAGCAATTGATTTAGTCTTCATACTATCCCCATGAGGTAGATGCAGTTTTATTCCCATTTTACAGGTGAGGAAACTGATGCACAGAGAGGTTAACTTGCTCAAGGCCACACCACTAAGAGGCATAGCTGGAATTTGAAATGCAGTCTGGCTCCAAGACCCTGAGCTCTTAACCACTACCCTACACTGCCTCCTATCCTAGAAATCAAGTCCCTGATGAGGCATTCTCTAATTCTGCTCCAGGTTATTCCAGAGCTTCGATGTCTCCTGAGCATACCCACTTTCATATGTCTCTGAAATGAGCAAGTTAACAGTTCCCATTCATTTATATCTTTGCCTTCATTACTACACACTGTTAGATCCTGGAAGACAGGAAACACATCTTAGTTTTATGTTCGTGGTATTTGGTCATAGGATTGCTTAATAAAGGTTTTTAAAGTAAACAGTGTATGAGCAAATGGGTAAATGGCTATATGGGTAGTTCCTCGAGGGCAGGGCCAAGGGCTACCCTCTTGCTTTTATTAAGAACCTGGAGAGAATCCCTTGCTGAGAGCAATATTCTTGCTTGCACCTACCAACCTTTTATGTGTGCAGTTTCAAACACAATGTGGTGGGTGGACTCTCAGGGTTCTCAGGCTCTTGACAGTGCAGATTAAAATGACACCTTAAGAAGCTTGACTGCCCGAGATTGCCAGAATATACCTTAGCTCCATCATTTGGAGCTATCGTGTGCATGGGCATGGAGCTGACCAAAGAGAGCTAAAAGCTGTTTTTGTTGAAATCCCCCAGCTGCGCATTCTGGGAGCCAGCTGGTCCTCTCCCTGTCAAGTCCATTCTGACTCATGGCAACCCCACGTATGCAGAGTAGGACTGTGCTGCATAAGGTTTTCAATGGCTCATTTCTTTTGGAAGTAGATCACCAGGCCTTTCATCTGAGGCACCTCTGCGTGGACTTGAACCACTAATCTTTTGGTTAGCATCTGAGTGCTTAACAGTTTGTGCTGCCCAGGGGCGTCTCCATTAAGGAGGGGAGTAATATTCCATGGAAAGCCAGGCTGGTTGAAGTTGGCTAGAAGGAGAATCTGTTCTCATCGATTTAAGGATTCAAAGATAAACAATTAAGTGACTGAAAGCAAGGTGATTGGTACTCATTTTCTTCTTTTATGGGATGCCCTTCTTGTTTCTCCCTGTCTCTATAACGCACTCTTTTATTTTAGCATAAAATGTGTTATTTTTTTCCCTTACAATAATACTCAGAGAAAATTTGGAAAATCCAGGAATATGGAAAGAAGAAACATTTCACTCATGTTAGCTCCCAGTTGCTAACATTTTGATTGAAGACCATACCTATCTTTCTGCTATGCATCATTAAACCAGAAAAACCAAACCCACTGCTGTTGAGTTGATTCTGACTCATAGTGTCCCTATCAGACAGAGTAGAACTGCAAATTTAAAATTTTAAATTTAAAAGTAGAAGCTGTAAATTTTTACGGAAGCAGACTGCCACATCTTTCTCCTGCAGAGAGCCTTGAACCACCCACCTTTTGGTTAGCAGCTGAGCACTTTAACCACTGTGCAACTAGGGCTCCGATGCATCACTAAGTACATTTTATATATAGTTGATATGATGCTATACATGCAATTTTGTACCTGTTTGACATTATTTCCTAGGCATTTTCTATGTCATTTCAGTACCTTTGGTATCATCGTGTTATCACACATCATTTTCCATTGGGTGTGTATACCATAATTGACTTTACCATTCTCTGCTGTTGGATAGCTTTTTTTTTGCTTGACAGTGCAGTCTTAATCATATTAAAAAAAAAATCTTTTCACCAGCCCTTTCGTTTTTGTTCCCCTGTCTTGTGATTCAGGTAGAGTTGGCATCCATCTCTTTTTATTCTCAAGCTTTCAACTGAGATGGGGTGGAGGGGTGAGGACGGAGGGGGAGATTTTATCACTGGCAGGTTACAGAGGCAGTGAGGAGGCACCCTAAAGAGAAGGAGTGCTTACAGTTTGTTAGTTTCTTAGTGACAGAGGGGGTGAGTTGATTTCCTTACTGGTATTTTCAAACGTTTATAAAAAGAGCTTAGCTGCCTTACAGCGCCTACCTAATTAGTAAAATTATGGGGGCACGGGAATCTCTTTTGATTGAGTCACATAGTAATTACAAAAAATTAATACCATGTGTCACAGGATTCCTTCGGCTTAGTCCCCTCGTGGAGGAGTTGGGTATGCTCCGTTGGCTTTATTATTCCTTGGGTGGTTCATTATTTTAATGTGCTTTTTCTCAGCAGGTTGGGGTTATATTTGAGTGTCTCCAGTAAACCTCCTTCTTATATTGTGTTCCAGACTTTGGAGTCAAGATATAATTTATTAATGTAACAAACATTTGTTGAGGGCCTACCGTGTGCCAGGCACTGGGCTAGGTGCTGAGTATATATCAGTAAACAATTCCTCATGGAATTTACAGTCTATTGGGCAAGGTAGCCATTAATAAAATAATTACACACACAAAGCCCCAACTGCAATTAAGTGCAATGAGGAAGAAATACAGTGAATCTGAGCTGGTCTGGTGTGGTCAGAGAAAGCTGGCCTGAAGGAGTAGCAATTCAGTTGATACTCAAAGGGTGGGACAAGAAGGATAGAGGAGAGAGGTCACTGCAGATGGAAATGCGCTGAGGTGGGAAGGAACATGACCCTGAGAAGAAGGGAACGGAGGCTTTGTGGCTGGCGTGCAGGAGGGAAGGGAAGTGGGAGAAGGGAATGGGAAGAGGATGAAGACGCAAGCAGGGCACCAGGTGAATGCCACGGGGTGTCATGATTGATTCTGTGGGCAAGAGTCAGTTCTGCCTTCATTCACTTGCCTGTGGCTCTTCGCAAGCTATGCAACTTCTCTCTGCCGTAGTTTTCTTACCTGTAAAATGGGGATGTTGACATCTACCTCATAGGGGATGTACACATAGATCATTCTTTCATTTATTCAATAAATATTTCCTGTTTTAGTCTGGGTTCTCTAGAGAAGCAAAACCAGCAAAGTGTATAAAAATATATAGAGAGAAATTTATATCAAGGAAACGGCTCATGTGATTGTAGAGGCTGGGATGTCCCAAGTCCGTGGATCAGAATAGAGGCTTCTCTTTATTCATATAGCTGTAGGGGCTGGTGAACCCAGGGTCAGCAGGTTGGAGAGCAGGGCTCGTGCTCACAGGCTGTGAAGATCAAGGAATCCCAAGATTGGCAGATAAGCTGACAGCTCAAGTCCCAAGAACTGGAGGTCAGACAAAAAGGAGGCAGCCGCAAGATCCACAGCGAGCAAAAAAGCCAGAACATCTGCTTATATTCGGATGAAGGCCACACCCCCAAGGAAATTCCCTTTGAACTGATTGGCTACTCACAGCAGATTCTATCATGGGAGTGATCACATATAAACACTGAGAATTGTGGCCCAGCCAAGCTGATATACAGTTTTAACCATCGCATTTACTAAGTGAATACAAAGTGCCAGGCACTGGATATATGATGATGATATTTGTATTTTCCACAAATGCCGAGCACTGAGATCGCACAAATTGGCAGATAGCAGATACAGCACAGTTAAGAGCGTAGCTTTTGGAACCAGCCTGATTGGCTAGGAACTCAGCTCTATGGCTTCCTAGCCAAGTGGCCTTTAGAAGATTATTTACAGTTTGTTAAGACTTAGTTTTCTCGTCTGTAGAGTAGCAATATAATGCCTACGTCCTAGAGCTTTTGTAAGTAAGACGGTATGTACAAAGCAGTTAGCCCTGTGCTGGGTATTGTAATAAGCTATAACACATGTTTACTTTTCATCATTTTGGCTTCTGGAGTTAATGGGAGTTTAATGGAATGTTATTGTGAACTTGTTAGTGGAGATAGAAATCCCTTACACATTATCTGGGGGTCTCCTGGTGTCCCCACTACTTCCTGCTTGTGATTTCTGCTTCTTTGAAAGCTGCTTGGATCAATAACATCTGATGTTCTCAAAGAAGGGCCACAGGACTTAACCGCAGGACACATGCCTCCCTGCCTCCCCACAGCATGAATTGCTGTGTGGACGTTTGGCGGTTCTCGATTGGCAAATTTCCTCTCCTCCCAGACATGAAAAGCCAACTGCTATTTCACATTAACAAATGTTGCTTTACCTTTGGGGGCCAGTCTTACCACAAGCTTAAGTGGGACTCGGGCAGGAAGCACGTGCCATGTCTGTATCAGGAGTTGGCCATGTTTTGAGGGTTTCTGGGTAAATGCTGTAATTATGAAGATGTTACCTACTTTAACCATCGCTCAGGGCTGAGGTGGGCTGCCCTGCTGGGTTTGTTTTTTAATGTTTCTGGCTGCTGCTCCTTCTGCTACCTCAGTTCACCTGGTGGGTCAGTGGGGATCTTGCCTGTTGCTCTGTTTTGTGCTAATCTGGTGCCCCTTGGCCAGTCAGGGGCCTGAGAATTCCCTCCAATATTAGGTTGAGTAGATGCTTTCTCTGTTGGACTTTTAGTGAGAGAGATGCTTGCAGAGAAAGAAAAATGTTAGGATAATGTAAAACACGTGGGTGTTCACATACACGCAGCAATCCTGCAATGAATGTACTCTTTTCCCTCTTTCTCCTGTCTGGTGAATGCTTATTCATCTCTTTAGGCTCAAGTTCAGTGATGCTTCCTCTGTGGAGTCATTGCCAACCCCCTCCCTCCTTTGTGCACTCTCCTACACTGTACAGGTTGTCACCAGGAAACTGTCTTGCTTATGTGTCTGTCCTTGAGGGCAGAAACTACTTTTATATTTGTTTCTCCCATGCCCAGCACGGTACTTCGCACAGAGGAAGCACCGACAAGTGTTTGACAAGAAAATTCACCACCATCCTGATTGTGTAAGTCAGGAAAAGGGAAATGAAATTTTGTCTGTATTAGGCAGAGAACAGTCTGTGAATGCCGTCATGTAATTTCTTTCCATCCCTTCTCTCCACTCACCTCCCTTCACCCAACATTTTTTTTTTTATATTGATGTTTAATCATCATATTAGCTTTTTCTGTCTTTCTTTAAAAATGACTGGGTAGAACCTTTTCATCCTAGGAAAGAATAAGCACTTGACACTTGCTGCTGAGTTAGCACTTAACTAGATCATGTAAAATCTCTGAGTGTTTAGAACAACATTCTTTTTCTTTCTTTTTTAATGGAAAATTTCACCTAAATGGTTGTTGTGAAGGAAATTACCTTGATGCAATGGAAGCCCCTAAGAACACTTCCAGAGGTCACAAAACAGAAAGCCTCACAGACCAAATTCAGATGTTTGAATCATGTGGCTTATGAACTCAATTTGAAATATCCAGGAAGAAGCGGGGGAAAGAGATGGAGCAGGTTAACACACTTAGGATAGGGTGCAAACCAGGTGGAAGAACAGTACCACCTGATTCCTGGGTTGTGCATTATGTTTATATCTAGTCTCTTTCTGCTGCATCAGCCCTCCCCGTTGAAGATGTGGTTACTGCGACCGGAGCTGAGATTGAACAAAAGGGGGTTCAGCAGATAGGGAGTGCCTGGAGCCAACATGCTTGCTTTATTGGAGACTACTCCTGGCCATAAATGTAGTTTACCAGTTAATTTGTTGAGCAGTGATGAGTTTCATCAGCATTTCTCAGGGATACTGCATGTGGGGCCAAAATGGGATGGTAATGGGTGTCAGCGATGAGTGTTGGATTTAGGGATGACATAAACCGTCATTCTGAAGGTGGTACGATCCGTACATTATGACTTGGTCCTCCCACCCCATTCTATTTTTAAGTTACACTCTTATTCAATCCTTTTTTTCTGTATTTAACACACTTAATGTTCCATTTATTTGATTGTGTTTAACATGTTTCACAGGTTCCTAACTTGCTGTCTATATTTAACACTTCTTATGAGTTTTATTCATCCCACTTGTTTTTCTTCTTCTCTCTAGCAGAATTGAATATTCTCAAATAATACAGCAAACACACATTATCATGATTGAATATGGGAGTATGATATTCACTATAGGTTCTCATTAATTGGTTTTCATTGGTTGCTTTTCTAACTCTGGAGAAAAAACAGGTTGCTACAAAGTAGGTGACATATCACTATTTTCAGTAATTGACAATTCTGTGTTTGATGTTGATTTGGAAAGTCAGCAGAGGAGACAAATTATAGAGTCTGGGTGTTGGAGAGCTTGAAAACACCTTCAGCGCTCTCTTATGCTGTGTGGCTAGCAGCACAGTAGAAAGATTAACAGAAACAAAGTATCGGACCCAGTGAGGCATTTGGAGATCGTATAGTTCAATCCCCTCAATTTTCAGATGTAGAATGTGAGACTGAGAGAGGTAAAGTGTCTTAGCCAAGGTCACAGAGCTAGTTATTGGTGAAACCCAGAGAGTCCTCAGTCTCTTGGAACCTGGTCCAGTGTTCTTGCCTCTGTGTTGTAAGAAGTGGAATTACTTCCTTGTGTTCCTTTAGCTGCTAAATTACGGTAAACATTTACTTGAAATGGCTTTTCTGAAAATGCCAATGCACATAGTGTCCGTGTATCAAAAGACGTTTCTTACATTTCACTCTGGTGAGTGCTAATGGGGTCTCTTTATTTCAATGTGCCAATCATTTATAAAGAGAAATGAGAAAAGCTGGCATAAAATATGTTCAGTTTTCTAGGAGAGTGGATGACTAGAAGGGTGGTTGGAGTGGATCGGACGGTGAGGTGAGGTTTCCTATAAAGAGGAGGTGCTGATTGGCACCGAACATCATTTTCTTTAGTTTGATAGCCTCTGGCATTTGAGAAATATGCATTTATCTCCTAGTTGCCCAATTGGCATCATACTGTTTTCTAACTGTAACATTTATGGTTACTTGAGCTAACAGTATAAGTGAGAACAATAAATGACACATATATTAATTAATAAATATTTTTTGGACAGCTGTTTTATGCCAGGCAGTAAGAACTGGGGATGCAACTATGAATAACCAAGTATGCCTGTCCCCATGGAGCTTACATTCTAGAGAGAAAGACAGGAAGTAAGAAACATGAAACCAGATTGTGATAAGTGCTATAAGGAAATAATAACTGATAATGATGCGTCTACTGTGATAAGTGATATAGAGAAAGTAACCAGGGTGCTGTGCTGGAGAGAGATTAATGGAGAGACTGCTTTGGGGAAAGTGGCCAGGAGGTTGCATTAAATGAGAGTGAAGGAGGAGAAGGTGGCAGGTATGTGAAGACATGGGAGAAGAGCACTCTGGGCAGTGGGAGGAGCACAGAGGCCCTGACATGGGAATGGGCTTCGTGTGTTCCTTTGGTAGCCTAGGAGGAGAGTATGGAATCGGGTGGAAGGGGTAGGCAGGAGTAAGTTTGTGTGTGACCTTGCAGGCCATGCTAAAGAGTCTGGACTTTATCCTAGGAGCAATGGGAGCCATTGGAGGGTTTTAAGTAGGAGACCGAAATGATTCTGGTTTATGCTTTTAAAAGATTACTTGGTCTGCTGTTTGGAGAATAGAGAAAAGAAGGCAGTATGGGAGCAGGGAGACCAGTTAGAAACCTATTGGAGTTGCCTAGGGAGAGAAGATGGTGGCTTAGACAAGAGTTACAAGAGTGGAGTTGGGAAGAAGTAGATGCATTCCATACATTGGAGCCCCCATGACTTGCTCTTGGATTGAATATGGAGAGTGGAGAAAAGGAAGGAATCAAAGACAGTTTGTTTCTATGTTTTTGGCTTGAAGAACTGGGTGGTGCCATTTACCAAGACTGGGAACTCCAGGAGAAAATAGGGGGCTGGGGGTGGGGAGAAATCAAGAGCTCTGTTGTGGGCATATACAGTTTGAAATGCTTATTAGATATTCATATGGAGATATTACGTAGGCAATTGAATATATGAATCTGTTATTTAAGGGAGAGGTTGGGGTTGGAGATACAAATTTGGGGGTCATCAGCCGTGGAGCTGAATAATATCACCCAGGGAGAATTAAGTGAGAACTGAGGTTACCCCAACCTGATATTCATATCCCTTTCCTCCATTTGAATTCACAGCAGGCGTTGCTGATTAATCATTGCCTTCTCTTCATTGAGCCCAAACCTCAGAGTCTTTCTGAAATGAGTGCTCCAGGCAGCCACTACCAATCAGTTGTTTCCTAATTGATGAGTATAAAAGAAAAATAAGTTATTTTTGACTAAAGTAAACATATAAGTTAATTTCAAGGGAAGAAGGTTTTTCTGGTGCTGAATTGTAGGTGGAATTTATAGTGAGAATCTCTGCCTAATAGTAATGATAATAAAAATAATGCTAAGAAACATTTGCTAGTTTTTACAAAGTGTTTTTTTCATACATTTAATAGATTTTGAAAATCATCCTGAAAATTTTTGGCCTGGTTTTGTAGAAGGTAAAGAAGCATTCTTTAAGTGGCTATCTCTTATCTCAGCCCGTGACAAAAGCTGACAGCATGCCACTTAACAGTAAAGTAGTGAAAGCCTTTCTTTGGGCAGAAAAGTGAATGTTGTCCAGGTGCGTTTTATGGTGGTAGAGTGCTCTGCCTGGGTTGGGCGCCTCCATGGTAGAGGACCATCCTTGCTTCATGCCATCCATAGCCTACACTTTTACAGCTGAGAAAGACTTTCATGCCCCCCGCCCCCACCTTTTTTTCTTGTGCTGCAAACTTGAAAGAGCAATCCATAGAATTATAGGACGTTAAACTGGAAAGGCCCTTAAAGATCACCAAATCCTCCCCATCATTTTGCAGATGAGAAGACTGAGGTCCAAGGTCAAGAATTCAAGGGTTTTGTTTTGTTAGAAAACACTCTTTGGGATGATATGCTTCAAGGTCCATCTCCAAGTCTGTGATGTTTCTTGGGCAGTGCAGCCTTTGAAGTTCTGTCTTTTCAAAGGCTCTTCTTCATGCAGCCCTGGAGAAATAACCAAGTAGTTACCCTACAATCAGAGGAGGTGTCCTGGGTGTGAGAGGAGGCCACTGAACATGGCTTTGGTGTTCATTTATCATTCTCTGAAGAGTTTTCTCTAACTCTGCTCCCTCGATGCCGCCTTTCTGGTGCCAGGAAGTATAAACCAAAACCAAGTCCATTGCTATCGAGTTGATCTGAGGCCAAGATGTATAGTGTAACCTAATGAAATAATACCCAGTTTATCATAACAAGAGTGAGTCTGAGTTTGAAGTGATGGATGTCTTTCATTATGGGAATGTTGGAGACAGAAAGATTCCTTTCCAGGAGGGGGATTACTGGACTCACACCCCCTAGCCCTGCTCGATTGACCTCAGCTTTAATGAATATTTCGTGAGGAAGGTCCTCCGTTGCATGTTTCCAGAGAAATTCCAGGTACACTTTATGGATCACGAGCACGCCTTGTATTTATTCTTGAAGCAAAGGCAGACTTGTCTGGCATTATTAGCACTAGTAAATCTCTACTGGGTACAAGGCAAGGACAGAATTCCTTAGATGCATTGTGGGGAGAAGGAAACTTAGTCCATAGGAAAAGTGAAATTCAGCCTGCTGAGTGGCATTGGGGTCTTGCTAAACCCAAGATTCTTTGAATTTAGGACCCCATTTATCTGACTGCCTCTCACCTTATTTACAGCAACTTAATCTGTTTGCAGCAGCCTGAATTGCTCAGTGTCCTGCCAAAATTTCTGTCAGAAAATCACTGGCTGGTCCATTGTAAACTTGTCAAAGTGACTAGTGGGCATGGTGACAGAGATGGCATTTCTGGGTTTTGCATTGAATGAATGCAGCCGTGTGGCATGCTGGATGACTCCTGAAAGTGAAAACTATTGACAGGAGGGGAAAATGAAAGATGTAATCTGAATCCTTTGGATGTGGAAGTTTTAACTGTGGATCTTTTCTCTTCTTCTTTTTTATGTTCCTTCTCCTCCTTCTGTATTTCTTCTCTTTTCTTCTCCTCCTTCTTGCTCGTTGCTTCTCCTCTTCCTCCCATCCTGTTTCTCCTGCTCTTCCTTCTTTCTAGATATAGAAAGAGAGATTCATGCAACCCCTCATGTGAGCGAGAAATTAATTCAGCTGTTCCGGAATAAGAGTGAATTCACCTTTCTGGCCACAATACAGCAGAAGCCATCGACTTCAGGAGTGATACTGTCCATTCGAGAACTGGAACGCAGGTAAGAAAGCTCTTTCTGCTTTTGAAAATCCAGATCTACTTAGAGTTAATGACCCCTCTCCCTCCTCCCAAATTCCTTGAAAGTTAGAGATCATAGCTCCATGGAAACATTTAGCTAGCTAAGGCCTTCTAACAAGGTAAATAGTAAAGACATTAAACCCATTCTGTGGTGTCCTTTCACTTTCTTCATGGTGTCCTGTGAAGCATAAAAGTGGTAATTTTGGTGAAGTCCAGTGTATTTTTTTTTTTTTTTT
>NW_004443942.1:12816999-12933584 GCF_000243295.1 Trichechus manatus latirostris
TTTTGGTGTCCTATCTAAGAAACCATCACCTAATCTCAGGTCGCAAAGATTTACTCCTAAGTTTTCTTCTAAGAGTTTTATAGTATTAGCTATTACATTTAGGGCCTTGATCCATTTTCAGTTAATTTTTGTGTATGGTGTGTGGTAGGGATCCAACTTTATTATTTTGCGTGTAGATATCCAGTTATCCCAGTACCATTTAATGAAAAGATTATTCTTTCCCCACTTAATTGTCTTGGCACTCTCTTTGAAGATCAGTTGACTGTAAATGTGAGGGTTTATTTCTGGACTTGAGTTCTATTCCATTGATCTGTATGTCTGTCCTTACGCCAGTACTGTCTATTACTGTAGCTTTGTAGTGAGTTATGAAATTAGGAAGTGTAAGTCCTCCAACTTTGTTCTTTTTCAATATTGTTTTGTCTATTCTGGTCCTGTTGAATATTCTTGTGAATTATAGGATCAGTTTGCCAATTTCTGCAAAGATAGCAGCTGGGATTTTGATAGGGATTGCATGGAATCTGTAGATCAAATTAGGGAGTATTGCCATCTTAACAATATCAAGTCTTCTAATTCATGAACACAGAGTATCTTTTGCTTTGCTTAGGTGTCCTTTAATTTCTTTCAACAATGTTGTGCAGTTATTACAATATAAGTTTTGTACTTTTGTTAAACTTATTCCTAAGTATTGTTTTTGATGGTATTTTAAATTGAATTGTTTTGTTAATTTCATTTTCTGTTTGCTCATTAGTACTATATAGAAATGCACTTGATTTTTGTATATTGATCTTTTATCTTGAAACCTTGCTGAACTCAGTTTTTAAAGTTTTTTAGTGGATTCCATAGGATTTTCTACATACAAGGTTGTGTCATCTGCTAATACAGACAATTTTCTAAATCTTTTGTTATCTGGATGCTTTTTATTTCTTTTTCTTGTCTTAACTGTTGTGGCTAGAAGTTCTAGTAAAATTTTGAAAAGAAGTGGAGAAAGTAAGCATCTTGTCTGGTTCCCGATCTTAGGGGGAAAGCTTTCAGCCTTTCCCCATCAGGTATGATGTTAGCTGTGGTTTTTGTAGATACCCTTTATAAAGTTAAGTAAGTTTCTTGCTAGTCCTGGTTTGATAAGTGTTTTACCCATGAAAGGGTGTTGAATTTTGTCGGTTGTTTTTTCTGCATCTATTGAGATGATCATGTGGTTTTCATCCTTTATTCTGTTAATGTGGTCTGTTACATTAATTAAGGAGCCTTGGTGTCACAGTGGTTAACTTGCTTGTCTGCTAACTGAAAGTTGGCAATTCAAACCCACCAGCTACTCCGTGGGAGAAAGATGTGGCAGTCTGCTTCCATAAAGATTTACAGCCTTGGACACCCTATGGGGTGGTTCTACTCTGTCCTGTAGGGTCGCTGTGAGCTGAAATCAACTGCATTGCAGTGGGTGTGGTTTTCTTCTGGATTATATTAATTGATTTTCATATGTTAATCCAACCTTACGTTCCTGAGACAAATCCCACTTCCTCATGGTGTACAATCCTTCTTATGTATTTTTGGGTTTGATTTGCTAGTAATTTGTGGATAATTTTTGTGTTTATGTTCGTAAGAGATATAAAACTATTTTCCTAGTTTTCTTGTGATGTCTTTGTCTGGTTTGGTGTAACAGTCTAGCTGATTTTTAGCAGTCTAGCTGTTCTGTGTAGTAGCTTTTTTTTTTTCTTACGGCTGATTGCTTACTATTGCCAGACATTCAATTTTGTTTTTATTTAAATGAGCCCCTCTGATTTGTTAGGTATAAAATTCTATCATTTGAAAATATTGAAAAATGTTATCTCTCAATTTCCAATATTTATACATTTCTTTTCCTTGTCTTATGGTATTAGCTACAATCTCCATAACGGTGGTTGTTGTTAGGTGCCATTGAGTCGATATGACTTATAGTGACTCCATGTAACAGAGTAGTACTGCCCCTAGGGTTTTCATGACTGTGATCTTTATGGAAGCAGATTGCCAGGTCTTTCTCCTGCAGAGCCACTGGGTGGGTTCGAACTACCAACTTTTATGTTAGCAGCTGAATTCTTGACCATTGCACCAGTAGGGCTCCCTTTCGTAACAGTGCTAGATAATAATTAAGCAGGTTAAAGGCCGTACCTAAGGTAAGAAAGAAGACAAGAGGTAACCCTGTCTTCTTATTGACTTTAAAATGAGGGCCTTTAATCACTTCAGTATAATGTCTGATGGTAGTTTCTGATGATACACATTGTATTAAGTAAATTTAATTTTATTCCTGATTTACTGAAAGTTTTAAAAAAATCACAAAAGCTGTTAAATTCTATTAAATATTTTTCAGGATGCCTTTTGAGATAGTTATATTTTTTCCCCTCTATCATCTACCAGGAGCCCTGTGGCGTAGTGGTTAAGAGCTCGGCTGCTAACCAAAAGGTTGGCAGTTCAAATTCACCAGGTGTTCCTTGGAAACCCTATGGGGCAGTTCTACTTTGTCCTGTAGGGTTGCTGTGAGTTGGAACTGACTCAACAGCACCTAACAACAACAACATCATCTATTAACATAATTAATTACATTAACAGAGTCTGTTGTTGTTAGGTGCTGTTGAGTCGGTTCCAACTCAGCAACCGTATGTACCACAGAACAAAACACTGCCTGGTCCTGCGCCATCCTCACAATTGTTGTTATGCTTGAGCCTATTATTGCAGCCGCTGTGTCAGTCTGACTCCTTGAGGGTCTTCCTGTTTCTTGCTGACCCTCTACCAAGCTTTATGTCCTTCTGCAGTGACTGCTTCCTCCTGATAACATGTCCAAAGTACGTGAGACGAGTCTGTAATGTTGAACTGTTCTTAAAATCATTGAATAAACTTACATCTACTAATGCTTTAGTATTTTTGCATCAAAGTAATAATGACAATAGCAATGATAATAAAAATAGTAGAAGTAACGTATGTTACTTTTGAGCACTGATAAGTGACAAGTACTGTTCTAAACGCTTTGCACTAAACTCATTAAACACTTAAATGTTTTAACTTATTAGGTGAGACGTAATAGCTTTCTCTCTCTCTGTGTGTTAATTTTGAATTTGTTTTATGCTCTAGAATGGTTTAAATGTATAGGCAGTACCTGTAATGTTTTTGATAGAATTAGCCTGAAATAATGAGGGCTGATAATTTTTTTGGTAAATAGTTGGACATTGTTTTCCCCTTCACTTAAAAAATTTTGTATCTGTGGTTATATCATCTTATTTCTAATGTGAGATATATGTTTTCCTTCTTTTGTTGGCTAGGTTCATCATGGGATTGTATAA
Source organism: Trichechus manatus latirostris (assembly GCF_000243295.1). Classification (NCBI taxonomy): domain Eukaryota; kingdom Metazoa; phylum Chordata; class Mammalia; order Sirenia; family Trichechidae; genus Trichechus; species Trichechus manatus. The sequence continues at coordinate 12,820,305 of NW_004443942.1, forward strand.
TTTATTGGTCTTTTTAATGAAACAGTTCTTAGTTTTATTGATCAAGTCTGTTTTTCATTTCAAAGTCATTGATTTCTGCTGCTTCCTATCTTCTTCTAGATTATTTTGTTGATATTTTTACTAGCTTCTCGAATGTTTAGTTCATTTGTTTTCAGTATTTTCTGTTTACTAGGAAACTCATTGAAGGCTTTATATTTTCTTCTGAGTATTATTTCGAATACAGCCCATTGGTATTGCTATTTAGCATTTTCATTTTCTGTACTTTTCTTTAACCTTAATTTTAGTTTCGATTTAGTCTTTGACCCTAGTTAGAGGAGTATTTAAAAATTTTACAGTGATTAAATTAAAATAAGCACTTAATGGGTAATTTGTGATTTTATTGTTAATTGAGGACATAAAATATGGGCCATAAGATTTCTGGATTTTTCAGTTTCCTGAGTTTTTTTCTAATGACTTTGTATGTGTTCAATATTTGTAATTTTGGGGGGAATATTTAAAAAGTGTGTGTGTTTAGAAGAGAATATATGTATAAAAATATATGTATTAAAGAACACATATTCATATATATTTAAAAGAACACACACACACACAGAACTTTACATGTATCACATTTTAGTTTTGTGATTCAACTTCTGTGTGTTCTTATTTATTATTTTGTTGCTTGAACTGTGAAGTTCTGAGAGAGATAGACTAATGGCTTCCACTGTGATTAGGGTGTTGCCACATTCTCCTTGGGTAGGTTTAAGGGCCAGCCCTGGAAAAGTCATGCATTACCTGCACCACACTTTATTGACTACTAGAAAATTCTGTCTAGCAGTGAGCAAGGATGAGAGAACATGGATACTGGATTAACTAGCCTGTCCCTGCCTTGATTGTTTGGGATGTTTTCTATGTAATCCGTGCCCAAATACATGAGTGTAGTATAGGTAAGGGACTCCATTTCATAGAGTTTCTCCAAGTAGGGCACTGTTAGACATAGTATGCACGTAATAAATAAATATTGAATGAATAAATGATTCATTTTCTCCATCTCTGGTTAAGGCTGCCCAGAAATATCACAGCTAGCTTCAAATATTCACATGGACCATATTGCCCCCCAGATATAGGTATTGTCCTGGATGGGCTACATGTGGATGGCTGCACAGGACTGTGAAAAGGGCAAAGGCTTTGGAATCTGGAGACTGACATGAATACCACCTTGGGATTTTTGTGAGAGTTAGAAGTATTTGTAAAGCACCTAGCACAGTCTTGACACATAATAGGAACCCTAGAAAAAAGCCATGATGATCATGGTGATCATGATAATGATGACCTTGTTGAGGTGGAAATTAGCGGCTGGAGGGGAGACAGACTCCTGAGGATTGGCCAGATGAAAAAAGCACTCACTTTTCCCTAGTTCAGTGGTTAAAGAATAGTGATGTCTATAGCCAAACCTTCTGGTAATGTTCAGTTTCCAGTCCAAGGTCACCTTTGATGATGAAGCACAATGGGGGAACAGCATTCTGGGTCTGGGCACCCTTCCTAGCCATTATGTGCACCACTGGAAGTAATCATCTTACCACCTTTTCCAAAGCCATCAGCCAGAGAAACTTCATTTACTGTTTTGGAAATGACTGTTTCCAATTTCTGCTAGGCTTCAGGCTACTCTCAGTCAAGGCCATTATTGAATTAATGGGAGAAGAGTTCATTCAGTGGCACAGTTACCTTCTAGCCAAGGGCAGACATCTCTCTCACCTGGTGGGGACCTAGCAGCCAGAGGTGAGTCGTTTTGGAGGTTGTAATTCTTCAAACCAGGAGTGTACTTCTTGGCACAGCAATATCTGGAAACTCCCTAGGTAACGGAGCCCGTTGAGTTCCCATGAATATCTTAAGTGGGTAGATAAAATGAAACGGAAAACTTCAAATGTAAAGACTATTGAGAATGTACCTGGAGGTAGTAATTGATTGAAATAGGCTCTTTTATGTGATGGAATGGGTACTCTTATTAATTCTAATCTATATTTCTAATTTGATGAGTTTTTTTTTACAGCACTGATAGAGCACATCAGAAGAAAAACAAAAATGAATCTGTCTTGCTGAACTATCTGAATGGCATTGCAGATTTAATGTTTATTTTTCCTGATTCAAATGTGTTAATATAGAGCTTTGTTAAAATGGAAAGCTTAATTAACGTAGATTAAATCTAAATGAACGTTCTGCCAGTATGTGCAACTCTATAAGATATAATGGTAAATCTTCTGTTTTTCAATTTTATTCCTAAATTATAGATAAAATTAAATCTAAGCATAATTAGATAGGAAGCTGAAAGCTAGGGATCTAAGAGAAAACTTCCTGCAGAACACTTATACGAGGAGCTAAAGAGGAGGACATTTTTGGCTTCCTATGAAGGCCTTGCCTTTTTGTTAATGATAACTTTATATTTCAAGAGATGCTCTTCAGTTTTTTGAGTTCTCATGGTAGGAAGAACTTTCTACTTTGATGCCAAATAGACCTGGGTTCAATTCTGGACTCTTTCAGTTATCAGAAGTGGGAGATTTTGCTTTAATTTACCTGAGCCTCAATGTCCTTCCATGTAAAGTGAGGTATTGATTGTGACATCATGAAGCTATTGGGAGGATTCAACAAGAAGACGTAGATAAAACATTCCTCACATGTCTCATATATCAAAGAATTTAATAGTAAATGTCATTTCTCTTCTTCTGCTCATGGCTGCTTTAGATATTCCCTAATTTCTCCCCAGATTCTTTAGAAGGGAAAAATGTAGATATTGGGGCCTTCCCACAATTTGAAATAGCAATTAGGCTTTCATATCAAGAAATGGTTGTAGATAATCCAAAGCAAGGAATGATCCAAATGGAATGCCTTTTGTAATTTGTAAGCACCAGTTTTACCTTCCTAATTATAGATGACATAAACTAATATTTAAATTAGCTTTCACTTTTTTTCAGGTAATTTATTGAAAAATATCAGAGTAGAGGGTAGGAGTAAGGAAAAGAAGTATCCAGGAGAGTGTTACATGGTTTGATGAAGCCAGATCAAGAAAAACTTTTTCCTTAGGCAATTAACAGTGCAATTCCAAGAACTGAACCTCTTGTATAAACTTAAAAGTTTAAGTCTGTCCTCAATAAAATACAACGTAAGGCCTGTATTAAAAAAAGCAGTCATTTTCAATTGTTAAATTGCTCCCATTTAGGAAGGCAGAGAGCAAGGTTCGAATTGGAATCTTGTCCTAATATAGATTTATCCACGTTCCTTTCAAGGTGTGCAAGCAGGTGTCCATATTTCAAGCAAATAACTGGTGCCTATAATTTTAGAGACTTTAGATTTAGAATTATGCTCCAAGTAGACTGTAAAATCCCTCATAAATAACATTCAAAACATATTAATGAAAACCTACCAACGTGTAGTACTAGATGCTGGGCTACAATTGCAAAGCACGTGGGAGTAGAGACAGTTAAAGAAACACCACGAAGTATAGTTAGTGCTCTAATAGGAGGAATAGAGGGAGCACAGAGCAGGGCACCTTACCTTGCCCAAAAGGAGTTGAAAAGCCTTTCTAATGAGAGTGATGGTTAATAGGCTAAATTAGAAGGATAAATAGAAATCATCTGGGAGAAGATGACTGGACTAGGGTTCTGGATGCAGTGAGTGAAGGGGTGAGAGATGAGAGAGACCATGGTGCATTGAAAGAACTGAAGAAAACTGTAGTGTGATTGGAGAGTAGGGTGGGAAGTACATAGGTGGGGAAGGAGGGGCAAGGTGTGGTAAGAAGTGAACCTGGAGAGGCAGACAAGACGGCCAGATTGTGAATGGCTTTATAAGTGATGGAGTCCTCATAGCATAGTGGTTAAGACTTTGGTTGCTAACTAAAAGGTTGGTGGTTCAAACCCACCAGCCGCTCTGCGGGACAAAGATGTGGCAGTCTGCTTCTGTAAAGATTACAGACTTGGAAACACTGTGGGGCAGTTCTACTCTGTCCTGCAGGGTCACTCTGAGTCAGAATTGACTGAGTGGAAATGAGTTTGGTTATAAGTGATGCACAGGGGTTTAGCCTTTATTCCAAGGGAATGAGGAACCATGGAAGGGATTTAAGTGGAAGTGTGGCATGATTAGATTTGTGTTTTAGAAGGATCCTCCTGGCTTCTGAATGGAGAGTGGCATGGAGAAGACAGAGGCTGGTTAGAAGGCTGCTGCAGTTGTCTAGAATCTAGATAAGGTGGTGTAGTCCTGGACTAGGTTGGAGAGTGGTAGTGCAGATGGAGAGAAGTTGATTAAGTTAAGAGATAAGTAGGAGGCAGAGTGGACTGGATGTAGTTTTATATAAGGTGTGGGGGTGATGAGAGAGAGAGAGAGAAAAGTCAAGGGTGATTGATACCTAAGGCTCTGACTTGGGATACTGAAGGTTCTAGGTACTGAACAGGTAAGGTAGGGTGGTAGGGTAAGGTAGGGATGTCTTTTTTTTTAATCACTGTTTTGTACATATCACATAGCATAGTTCCTTGCATTTACTTTGTTTAATAATTTTCAGTTGAATAAATTAATAAACATATACAAAAACTGAAAATGATAGTAAACACCCGACCCATTGCCATCGTGTCGATTCCGACTCATAGCAACCCTATAGAAAAGAGTAGCGCTGCCCCGTAGGGTTTCCAAGGAGCGGCTGGTGGATTCAAACTGCTGGCTTTTTGGTTAGCAGCTGAGCTCTTAACCACTGTTACCACCAGGACTCTGAAAATAATAATAATGGATGGTAAACGGTATCACCTACCTTGATGGAGGGTGTGGTGCCATAGATCACTTTTGTTTGTGCTTTCTAGCCATAGTCTTGTAACTCCCACCCAAGTGATTGGGTGGGAGTGTGCAGATATGGTAGTTGTGGCGCACCACGGGGACTGGTTAGTTTTGCCATCCTGCTAGGCTTGAAATAAGCCACCCCAGAGGTGGGAAAGAGGAGATACCACTACCACCAAGGAAGAACAGACAGGAGCCAGCATAACCTCTGGACCCCTGATCCCTGCGCTGAGAAGCTCCTGGAACCAGGAGCAGGGGTAGGGGGGCAGGGTGGAGAAGGAGTGTTCCTGAGCCTGAACTGTAACCTGTTACTTCCGTAAGTGAGTATCTGTGAGTTCTGTGTAGCCATTGCAATGAATTATCGAACATAGCTAGAGAGTACAGTGGGAAGGATGGTTGGTGTCGAAACAGTAGAGATGGTCGAAAGAGGAGGCATGTTTCACCCCCACCTTGCAGGAATCAGCCTTGGGTTGTTGCTCTTGATTCTGTTTCCCCCTTGTGAAGTTAGAGGAGGTCAGACACTGCCCTTATGCCGTTTTTACAATGGAAATCTCTGGGTGGCACAAACGATTAAGTGTTCAATTACTAGCCGAAAGCCTGGCGGTTTGCACCCACCTGGAGGTGCCTTGGAAGATGAGCCTAGTGATCTGCTTCTGAAAGATTACGGCCTTGAAGATTCTGTGGAGCAGTTCTGCTCTGCACACATAAAGTCACCATGAGTAGGAATCAGCTTGATGGCAACTAATAACAACAACAACAACCTTGATGGAGGCTTCTTCTTGAAGACGTTAAACAGCTAAAAGGTGAAAATGTGCATCATAAAGAGATGCTTCTAAATGCTAGCAGACAAGATACCTGGATTCTGGGTTTTCTTTGTTTTTATCTAAACATCTAGCAGAGTGTAAACACAGCTTCAAGGGAAAGTTAAAGGATATTTGAAGAGCAAGAGGATGAATAGTTAGGCTGCAGTATGCATTGAGAAGTAATAATTTTCAGACAGAAATGAAAATGGAAAGATCTCATGTCAAGAAAATGAAGAGGATTTTTCAGGAACATACTAATTAAATAAAATTTAAATTTCTGTCGGTAGAAATGAAGCTATTCAGATGACTTTTGTCCTTAATTGAAGATAAGACATACCATAGCAGTAGAGTATAAAGTTTTGGGCAGATTGCTCATGCTTGTATATAATATGCATATCAGATTTTGGATTGCCTTGTATTTGAGAAATGGAAAAACAGCAAATGTAGCCATTAACCTTTACTTTTTTAGTGCAAAAGTCATAACTTCATTAATATTTATGCATAAAATCATTGAAGTTCAATGGAATGCTCCTAGAGAATTAAAAACAACTGTCTTCTTTGACTTCTTTGGAATTAGTAATTATGAAACACTTGCATGGCTTGAGTAATAGATACTCATTTGGTTCTGTGGGAAGAAATATGGACAGGTAAGCCTTGTTGCTGATGAAAGATAGATTTAAACTACTGACCCTCTGAGTTCTGGGTGGAAGGCAGCCAAAACTGTCAGATCGTTGATGAGGACAGTGCAATGGCAGAGATGCTGGGCTGGGAGGCAAGAGGTAGATTGAAGGCTCTACTCTATGAATAACTATGAGACTTTGGGTAGGCCCCTACCTCTCCCTCAATTTCCTTATCTGTCATTTGGAATTCATTCATTATGCATCAGATACTAATCTATTTTGGATACTAATCTATGTGCTAGGGACTGAGTGGTGAAGAGGACATGCAAGGGGCCTGTCCTCTGGGAGCCTGCATTCTAGGTAGAGAGTCAGACAACAAGTAAGGACAAAATACAATGGAAGAAAGTGCAACAGGAGGATGAGCAACAGGCCAAGGGAGTCTCTGGGAGGAAGGGACATTTGAGCTGAGTCAAAGAAGGAACCAGAAATGAGAAATCTGAAGGATGAGTGTCTCAGATAGATGAGACAGTAACTACAAGAGCCCTGAGGCAGGGTCCAATGTGATGTGTCCAGGGACAAACCAGGGGCTGGTTTATCTGGAGCTTTGTTAATTGTGGGGGAAGACAAGGAGTGGTTCTATATGAGGAGATGCTAACATTGATACTGCCTTGATGATTTTAGTGTGAGAGACGGTGCTTCATAATGACTAAGTGTGACCTTTAAACAAGGCCATACCATTTCTGGAAACATTGGTGGTTCAGTGGTAGAGTTCTCACCTTCCCTGTGGGAGACCCAGGTTGATCCCCTGCCATTGCACCTCATACACAGCCACCACCCATCTGTCAGTGGAGGCTTGCATGTTTGTATGATGTTGAGCAGGATTCAGCGGAGCTTCCAAACTAAGATGGACTAGGAGGAAAGGCCTGGTGATCTGATTCCAAAAAAAATCAGCCAGTGAATACCCTATGGATCACAATGGTCTGATTCATAACTGATCATGGGAATAGTGCAGGAACTGGCGGCATTTTGTTCCGTTGTTCACGAGGTCACCACGAGTTGGGGGATGACTCAATGGCCACTAACATCAACAACAACATAACATTTCAGGTCAAAAATCACTTATCGAGCACCTGCTATGTGTAAAGGAAGTCTACCAATCCAAGAGAAGTGTTCCTTGGAAATCAAAATACCTTTATAATTTATGAAGCTATAATGATTTTATATATATACATATATATATGTTTGTAGAATAAATGAACTCAGTGTGTTTTTGTCCTCAGAATTTAGTTTTAGTTTTTCTTTTTAATTAAACTGGTTTCCAGTAGTCACGGATAGATCGAAGTGAATCAGCTGTTCATCTGAACCATTATTCGTTTATCTGAGAAAGCCAGGCCTAGGTTCTTCTAACCAATAATAGCGTTTCCTGAGAGGTGGAAGGTCTCATCTCCAGGAAGATGAACATGTCCTGCAGGTGGGGAAGTATGTGGTGTGTGGGAGGAGGTGCTGTGAGGAGTTCCTTCTAGCTGCAGTGCAGACTGCAGGGCAGGAACTGCGAAGAGATGAGGCTGGTGATGTTGAAAGATAGGATGAAAGGTGATCTTGCAGGATTTGTTCATGAGCAGAGACTTTAGCTTATTGATTGAATCTGCAGGCTTATAGCTGGTTTGCAGAGGTGCTTTGTTTGGCTCACATTATAATGGTCCTCACAGTATTTTTCCATTAAAAATTTAAAACACAAATGGTTTCCAACCTTTAAAACTTGGATAATTTGGCCTATAAATCCAGCTTTCTAGATTCTCATGAAAAAGAGTTGGTCCCTAGCTCTCCCAATTGTCTCCCTGTCACTGAGGCCATATGTCATTAATGGAGAGTTAGGAGAAAAGTGAAATTCTTGTACCCATGTCTTTATTTAAAAAAAAAAAAGAAGAAGAAAGAAACAAAAGGGACTGAAAGAGCTGCCTGTTTCAAGAAAAAAATATTTCAGACTCCCATCCCAAACAGTCATGTAAGACACTTGCCTGGCCCCTGGAGCCTTTGGAGTTTGTGAGTCTCTATAGGGGTTGGGGTACTCGTAAAATGTTTTGAAGGTAGGACAGTGACATGCTAAGATGAACTGTTTTAGAGAAAGTTCTTTGGTGGCTGTACACAAGATGCATTTACCATGCTGGCATTTTTGTTACTAACTTTTAAAAGAGTAGGCTAGTTTCAGGAATCATCGTTTGGAATAGGTGCTCTTCCAAGTGAGAAAGGATGTGAGAAATACAGGGACAAAGAGACGGAACTAGCTAAAAGCTCCATGGAATCTATACATCATTCCTTCTAAACAGATTTATTTCTGAAGCTGCATTAGATTGTTTTCCACAAATCACCCCATGACATTTCTTTTTTCCTATGGCCATGGGGAACACATTTTCTAAAGTCAGTTGGGGGAACATATCGTCTAACAAGGAATATTTAGGCTCATCTCAGGCGACATTCTTAGTCTGGAACGTAGGGTTTAGTCCCTGAGATCTGATGATAAATTATCCTAGAATAACTGTCCTGGAAAGTCTGGGATGTATAGTCATCCTTGGTTTAGCAGAATTGGCTCTGTAGGAAAAATTAGTAGTTATGCATGGTGAGTCGGAAGGGGACACTGAAAATAACCATCGCTGGCCCACTTGTTTCCTTTGGTTCTACCCTGGTTTGATTCTGGGTACTCAGTTCTCAGCTTTGGGGATGTGGAATAATTTATGTTTTTTTCTATATTATATATTCAGTGTCTTGAGTTTATCTTGACTCAAACCAACAAGGGGTGGGAATGCTCCATGGCTCTCTCTAGTATTCAAAACATAATTGTGCACTTTTTCAAAAGAGCAGATGAATTTATTTGGTGCTTTTCTACTTCATCATTCTTTGTGGATGAACCTTGGGCTAGTAATTGGGGACTGTTGGTCTGGCTATCCTTAAATGGGGCAATTTTCAGGCAGGTTGTATTTCTCTTGGAGACATGGTAAAAGGGGAGGCAAAATTGATGGGATACCTTCAGTGTAACAGATATTTTACGTGCATTTCTTGTTTTATCCTCTTCACAATCAAGATAAGAAAGGCATTATTTTTCCGTCTTTGAGACCAGAAACTGTTGCTCAGAGAGGTTGAGTATTTTATAAAAGGTTATACAGATAGAAAGTGGCAGAGCCAGGCTACAAAGCCAAGTCTAAAAAATTTGAAATAAGACTGGAAGAGTGCTTAGGGATTTTGACCAATGAGTCATCTTTAAATATTCTTTTCATCTTACCTCTGGTATTCATTCATGAGAGGAAGTACCATTCTGATGATTTGGACAGGCTGATATTGAGGTAACTCAAGCCTAGCTCGGAAAACACGTCACTAACTTGCATGGGAGTTTCACCAAGTAGGTCCCAAGAATCACAAAACGTGCAAGATACTCTTGGAAAACAAGAGTGCCAACATTAAATAAACTTGGGAAACATGACACTCTTTCTTTATTGGAAAATCACAATAAATATTAATGTATTAAATGCTCTTTAAAATCATACATTAAAGTCTAGGTGCTGTGCTAAGCTCTTCAAGTGCATCATAACACTGAATTCATATACAATTACGAGGTAGGTTCTATTATTATCCTCACTCCATGGATGAGGCAACTGAAGCACAGAGAGTTAATTGCTGCACCGAGGCTCACCCAGGTAGTAAATAGTGGAGCTGGGATTCAAACCCGGGCGTCTGGCTCCTCAGCACCATTTCTTAACCAGCATATTGCATTGGCTCCTTAAACTTGTTAATCTCAGCATTTCCAAAGTTTATTTTTATCATGCAGTGCTCTGAGGAATGTTATTTATTATTATTTGGTTGAACTAATGTTGTAACAAACACTGGGAAATGCTGCAGTTACAGTGTTGATTCAAGGCCAGAAGGAAGTAGTTCAGCAACCCTGGGGAGTCTTGGAGCCCTGGAAGTGGTAGAATAGGTGAGGTTGCCAAAGAACTGACAATAAGAGGCTGCACAGGGCTTGGTGGGGTTGAACTCAGTCAAAGTGTCTTGTTAGTCCTTGGTGCCTGCACTTGCCTTCCTGAGGTCAGGGATGGGGTACCTACTAAAAAAGGCTGTTGTTTAAATGTTAAGAAGATATCCACTGCGTAGCCAGGCCTCAGTAGCACTCAGGGCAAATGCCTGGGGGTGTCTCCACCAGCCAAGGTTCGGAGCAGGAAGAGGGGCCAGAGAACTGCATGTCTGAGTATACACGTTAGATAAGACTTTTTTAAATTGTTGAAGATTTTCGGATGAAGTACGATAAATCACTCCTGAGCTGTCCAGTCAATGAAAAATACAACTCGCAGGCTTTATTGGTGTCCAGTCTCCCTCTTTAAGCCACTGTGAGATTCCAGAAATGGTTGTGTTGGCTGGTTAAAATTCAGACACCTTAAATTGAAGAAAACCATGAAAATTTATAAGAATCTTTTCCCATTTCTTTCTGTAAAGTCTGAAATATGGTTCCAGGGGTTCAAAATAACTTCATTCTTCATCTTTTGGAGTGCCTTGGGAACACTAAGAGGTATTTACTATGGCTATATGGTGCCTCAGGGACAAAGAGATAATCTACCTGGTCCCTTGAGCTCTTTCTAGGCAAATTGTTTAGGAATATCTCTAGTGGGTAGTATTGGAGGGTGAGAAGAGGTTATCAATCCAGACTGTAGTAGCATTGGAACTCAGACCCTACAATGGTATTGAAGACTGTTTTTGTTTTTTTAATAATTTATTTTTTGTTGTTGTTGTTAAAAATATACATACATCAGTTCAACAATTTCAACATATACAGTTCAGCGCCATTGTTACATTCAACTTGTGCAAACATTTTCACCCTCCTTTTTCTGAATTGTTCCTCCCCCATTAAAATAATCCTACTGCCCCCTAAGCTTTATATCTAATCTTTCAAGTTGCTGTTGTCAATTTGATGCCATATAGATAGTTCTTTAAAAGAGCACAATGTTCAGGGTAGACATCCTTTACTAACTGGGTTAAACTGTTGTTGGTTTAAAGAAGACTTCAGGGGATATTTTTGGTGTAAGGTTTAAAGTTTAAAGATTATCCCAGGGCCATAGTTTTAAGGATTCATCTAGTCTCAGTGACTCCAGAAAGTCTGGATTCCATGAGAATTTAAAATTCTATTCCACTTTCCTTCTCTTGATCAGGATTCTTCTATAGAATCTTTGATCAAAACGTTGAAAGCTGTTTTGATGGCCCAGGAATGATGGCTATGTGAATTTTGAGCAAACTTTTTCAATGGTGACTCTAGGTGCTCTGCTGTCTTTGGAAGACTGGAATAACTGTTGATTCTTGTGCTCAAAGAACAGTGATGTTTCCAAATAAAGCCTGATAGAAGGTTAACAAAACAAATGAAAAAAACCAAAACCAAACCCAGTGCTGTTGAGTCAATTCCAACTCATAGTGACCCTATAGGACAGTGTAGAACTGCCCCATAGGATTTCCAAGGAGTGGCTTGTGGATTTGAATTGCTGACCTTTTGGTTAGCAGCCAGGCTCTTAACCATTGTGCCACCAGGACTCCTGATATAAGGTAGCTGCAGGTATATACAGAAGTTATGAGGCTTATCCTTCCTTGAGAAAGATTAAGGGAAGACAGAGACATCCTCTAGCCCATGTATGCTCATGGCCAGTTCAGGTTCTTCTATCTGTTCTGCTGTGTTCTTCATTTCTCTGAAAAGTTATTGAACAATTTTATAAATCCAGTGCTCTGCTAGGAGCTGGCGATATTGAGACATGTCCTTGGGGAGACAGATCCATCAATGGACAGATCCAACACTTACCATGCCATGATAAGTGTTCTAAAAAGGTTGAGTCACATCGTGTTTCTCCTCTGCCCAGCCCCTTTCGAATGCTTCCCCACTAATTAGGGATAAAATCTGAAGACCTTACCATGGCATAAGTCTCTGTGTGGTCTGCCCCTGTATGCAGTTCTGATCTCATCTCCTCCTGCCCCTCCTGCATTGTCACTCAGCTCAGCCACTCTGGCCTCCCTGCTGTGCTGCAAACACATCCAGTTCCCTCTTACCCTTGCCTCAAGGCCTTTGCACTTATTTCCCTCATCCTGGGATACCTTTCTCCTGCAGCGCTCATTTCCCTCTTCTTTCACATCTACTTTCACACATACACTCCTTATCAGAGAGGCCATCCATGACAGCCCTATCTAAAATAGTACCCTTCCTGCCCTGCCCCATTCTATCCCCCTTACCCTGCTTTATGTTTTATAAACTTTATCCTCATCTAACACAATATATATTGTTGTTATGGTCATCCTGCAAAAGCAAGTGGGATACTTGCTCAGAGTTTAGTTTGGATGTCAAGACTGATGATACTACACACCCACACCCACCAAGAGGGTATGAAGAGGTTTATTACTTCCATGTTGATGTTTCTGGGGAGAGCAGGGCAGTCCTCTGAAGTGGGTCCAAAATGGCCCTGGGAGAGCTAGGGAAGGAGACTGGCCTGAGTTTTTTTGTTGTGGTGAGGGAGTGTGGCTGGGTCAAGAGTTCCTTCCTGTGGGCAGGAGCTTATATGATTTGGCCATTGGCACCAAGGGAAGGGGTACCCAGACTTTCTTAGCAGCTTGTCCATATGTGGGGTACAAGTGGAAGACGGAGGAATAAGGCTTAAAAGCTTTCATCAGCCAAACATAAAAAAAAAAAAAAAGGTGTCAGGCTCCTCATTACACTTATTTTTTTTCCTGCCTGTCTCATTAGATAAGGCCCTCAAAAGCAGAAACTTCATGCTTTGTTCACTGCGGTATCGCAAGCACTTTGTACATTGCCTGACACCTAGTAGGTACCCAGTCAATATGTACTGATTGAATAAATGAAAAACGCCTGTTGAAACACAGAGAAGGAAGCCTCCTCCCATGGAGGAGGAACTCTTCCAGGGAAAGTCTAGGGAAGCTTTGTAGAGAAGGGAGCATTTAAACTGGGACTTGAAGCATGAGTAAGAGTTTGCCAGGTGGAGAATGTGTGGATGGGAAAGGTAGATGAAGGGAGAGAAGGAGGAAGAGCAGTTTTGAGCATGATGGCAAAAACAAAGGCATGATGCGTTGCTCCTTCTCTCCCTCATCATCCTCCGGCTGCCTCTAGAATACAAATGACTAGCTAGCATCATTTCTGGGAGAGTTTACCGCTGCACATCTTGTTCTCGGGCTCTCACACTACAGTAAGATGTGTCAAGTGCCTGATTGAGCTTAAGTATGATTATGATGAGGTTGGGGAAGGGGTGGATGTATTCATCCTTCTGCAGTGAGTATTATCAGCTCATAACCAGCTCCTTAGACAAAGTACACAGGGGTTTCACATGCTGGCAGAAGGATTGTAAAACATCTTGAATTGATTGTGGGGTAATAATGTCCATCTCCAAAAGGACTTGTTATGATTGTAAAATGTCCAGCTGTTTTCATACGCTTAAAACCCAGGATGAAGTTAGATCTCCACTTGTGGCTTTTTCTCACTCTGACACTTTGGAATTTAAATTGAGCCTCAGCAGCTAGATCTTTAAAATGAGATAATGTTCAAACACTGTAATTAAAATTTTACAAAGGGCAGCCATAACTTACATACCAACAGGCTCAGCCTGGGTTCTGTAGTGATTCATGTATTGCTTAATCTGAATATTAGGGCTGGTCTCTTGTTCATTTGTATGTTGCTGGGGAACACTTGTTTGCAAATGGTGAGCCATCAGAAGACTCTAAAATTCCCTAAAGGAAATGAGCTGAGGGCCTCTATCTAGCTCCCACTGCGTGGGCAGTAGTACTAGGTCCAGTTCTTTTGCTGTTTTATTTTTCTCTTCTAAGAGGCTTATACCAAGGGCCTTAAAGTGCTTGACCAGACCACTGTGTTCAGCCAGGGTCATACTGGGTCCATGGGTGGCCGCAAGTCAGAACTGAGAGGACCAAGTCAAGCTAGGGATGGATGGGAGAAGTTGATGAGCGGGCAGTTGTGGCTAGACTGGGGATCAGTGAGCAGATACATCACTTTCACTCACATCCTTTTGGCCAGAACTTGATTACATGGCCACACCTAGCTGCGAGGAAGTTTGAGAATGGGGCCTTTATTCCGGGTGCCATGAACCCCATGAAAATTTGGAGGTTCTATTACTAAAGGAGGAGCCCTTATGGCCCAGTGGTTGAGCATTCACCTGCTAACCAAAAAGTTTGGCAGTTTGAATCCACCAGCTGTTCCTTGGAAACCCTATGGGGCAGTTCTACTCTGTCCAATAGGGTCGCTAGGAGTCGGAATCGACTTGACGGAGAGTTTGGTTTTGGTTTATTCCTAAAGGAAGGAGGAGAGAGTGCACACTGGGGAACAGCTGGCATTCTCTGCCAACTCTGCTCTCTCAGATCTTTGCTGAGAGGGTTCTGCACTCCTTTTGGGGCCTGTGAATGTAACTCCCTGGAAAATGAATTTTTACTGCACAATTCTGGATTTGAAGCTGGTAGGGCGATTGATACCCATCCAGAAGAATCATCCAAAGGCTGGCTGTGGAGGCTGACTTCTGCAGAAGTTCTTGACATAAACCCCTCCAAGCAAGAAAGAGCTTTGGCTGGAGCCCATATAGGTATTTGAAACAGTTTAAATTTGCTTGTGCTTTGTGGACATGACCTTTGCATAGAGGAGAGGGACAGTGGGGAGAGAGAGGGGTAGGGAGATTATTTGCAGCTGAGTAGAGGTGGAGGGGACAAGCATTAGCTGAGGATATGCTTTTGTATGTTAAATGCTTTCCATATGGGAAATGGATTATACTATGGATTGAATTGTGTCCCCCCAAAATGTGTTGGAATCTTAACCCCTGTACCTGTGAATGTGATCCGACTTGAGAATAGGGTTTTCTTTATTATGTTAATGAGGCCACATCAGTACAGGGTGTGTCTTAAACTTAATCACTTCTGAGTTATAAAAAGAGCAGATGAGACAGAGATGCAAGCACACAAGAGGAAATAAAGATGCCATGTGAGGATCTCCAAGGGGATACAAACAAAGAAGGAATCCACAAGGCCAAGACCCTGATTTGGACTTTCAGCTTCCAGAACTGTGAGAAGGTAAATTCTTGTCCTTAAAGCCTCCCACCTGTGGTATTTGTGTTATAACAGCACTAAGAAACTAAGACAGCATGTTATCCATTCTGAAGATCTCAATTCGCCATCTGGCTGTATTATTTACTGGCAGTTGGTTTAACTGCTTTAACTCTGAGGGAATTCTGCTGGAATTTTCAAGAAGAAGCTCTGGTTTTGGGGTGAGGGCACAAAGAAAATAAGGAACCATGACATGGTGTATCTGACTCTTAAAGCCCTTATTTGTAAGATGGAGATTCTAATGGTTCCTGCCAAGATGTGAGCATTAATGTATAATTCCTCCTTCTTTTGACCCCCTTGTGTTGTCCATAATCTGAAGAGCCTGGGTAACTGTGATGGTTAAGGTTGTGTATCAGCTTGGCTGGGCCATGATTTTCATTATTTTGGAAGTTATGTAATGATGTAATTTGGCAGTTAAGTAATGATGTAATCAACTCCAGGATTAAATCTGCTGTGAGCGGCCAGTCAGTTGAAAGGGAGTTTCCTTGGGGTGTGGCCTGCCTCCAGTATATAAATGGATGTTCCAGCAAGGCTGTTGCTCTGGATCCTGCATCTGGCTTGTCATCATCTGACTTCCGGTTCTTGAGACTTGAGCTAGCAGCTTATCTGCCAATCTTGGGATTCGTCAGCCTCTACAGCCTGTGAGCCAGTGGCCTGCTGTCTTACCTGCCCATCTTGGGATTCGTTGGCCTCTGAAGCCTGTGAGCCAGTGGCCTGCTGTCTGACCTGCCAATCTTGGGTTCATCAGCCCCTGCAGCCATGTGAGTCAGGAGAAGCCTCCAACCCGACGACTGATACACAGACTCGGGACTTGCCAACCTCTACAATCGCGTGAGCCATTTCCTTGAGATAAATCTCTCTCTCTCTCTTTCTGTGTGTATATATATATATGTATATATACACACACACACGTTTCTATATACATGTATATATCTATATGTGTATATATCTATATCTATGTGTGTGTGTGTATATATATATATATATATGCTTCACTGGTTTTGATTCTCTAGAGAACCAGCCTAAGACAGTGACCAATGTCAAAATAATATTGTTTTCAATCTTGTGATGACTACTGTATTTTTACACAAATAATGTGCATCTACATTTGCTTGCCATCCAGTTCCTCCCCCAATGAGGTATTTTTGTAAGTGTGCTATGTTAATTTTTTTTACAGCAACATATATTTTGTATTTCATTCTCTGTATTCTGTTATAGAATATTTTTAGCATGACATAGCTTTTCTAGGCCTCCTGGTATGATGGAAAGAGAGGCAATCTTAAGAATTACATTTCCAAGGTAGGCAGAGTTTCTGAAATTCCTGGTTTGGAAAGCAATTGCTCTATCTTTTTAGGAGTCTTGGCTTTTGAAAGCAAGCTCATGCTTGGTCACAGAGAAAGTTTAAGCCATGCTTTCAAAATCCAAGAGCATTTGAGTAAGTTTGTGATATCCCTCTTCTTGCCTTTTATATCTAAGACCAGAAAAGAATACCTTCTGATATCTAGTATATTTCACCTCCAGTCCAACCTGCACATATTAATGGCTATACTCATCTTTTAAGACCTTGCTTACTGATAGTGTGGCCTGCATAACCTGGAGCTTACTAGAAATGCAGTATCTTAGATCCCAGCCCAGACATACTGAATGGGAGCCTACATTTTAACAAAATCCCCAGATGACTCGTGTACCTTAAAGTTTGACTTTTGAAAACAGTGTGTTTGGAGTTGATCTACCTCCCAGATGCCTGGATGGTCTTTGCTTATCAGGGATTAAGACAAAGGCAGCTCCATGATGATGGTGGGCAGGAATTTTCTTCAACCATTAGTAGGCATGATGGATATGGAGAACATAACGGGAATTCTGGCAGCACAAGATAAATTGATTAATTTTGAAGCCCACTCGTTCTCTTGGAAGGTGGGAGGGCTCTGGTTAAACAGATTGCTAAAGTTTCCTTAATTGGATCCACCTTATCTACCTTCTGAATTGCTGGAGTTTGGGCTTAGGTGATTCCAGTTTGTCCAAAATGAATTATTCTAAAGTCAATTTACCTAGAGGCCAGTTTACTTAATGATAATATAGTAATATCACTAATAGCACTATTCACATAAAATTCATGTTTGTGAAGTTCGTAACAATTCACATGTGTTAGGAAGGTAAATTGGTTTTAGTCAAATTTGGTTTTATATAAAGCTGCTTTAGGCAGATTTTCCTTTATGTGTATTAGCGCTAGGCAAATTGATTTTAGATGAACTCACCTGATCCAGGTGTCCTCTCCTGGTGAGAAGACGCAGAATTCAGGATAGATGGTGGCAAAAACTTTCCTTATAGGAATGTGTAACCATTATTTCCACTGGCAGTGATATTGGCCGTGGGAGAGGCTTTGTGATGGCAAGTGGGCTGGGTGGGAACTTGCTACGCTTGTCTCATTAATAGCTGTCTGAGAGATTTACCCAATAGCCCATCGCCTGCTTGAGTGTCTGTATTAGTCTTCTAGGGCTGCTGTAAAAAATTACTGCAAACTGGGTGGCTTAAAACAATAGAAATTTATTGCTACACAGCTCTGGAGCCTTCAAGTCTGAAATCAAGGTGTCAGCAGGGCTGTGCTCCCTCTCAGGGGCAGATTAACCAGGGAACAAGGTACACATGGGTTTACAGTAAGCAAGGTATGCACAGGTTTACAATAAGCGAAATACGCATGGGCTTAATTCTGTTGATTTACTAATCTGTAGTGCAAATCTTTGATGTGGTGAAACCCATGTGAAATTGTGCAGTACAGGTTAGTAAATAAGCACAAATAAACCTCTATGTACCTTGCTTACTGGGAACTCTGTCCCTGCACCCTCCCATTAAGCCTCTGAGGGCTCTAGGGAAGAATCTTTCCTTGCCTCTTCCTAGTTTCTGGTGGTTCCTGGCAGTCCTTGGCTTGCAGCTGTGTCTCTGCCTGCATCTAAATGTGGTTTTCTTCCTTGTGTGTCTGTGTCTCTGTGTCTTTCGTGACCTTCTTATAAGGACATCAGTCATAGGATTTAGGGCCCACCTTAATCCAATATGAGCTTATCTTAACTTGATTATATCTGCAAAGACCCTATTTCCAAATAAGGTCACATTCGTAGATACTGGGATTAGGACTTGAACATATCTTTTTGGAGGACACAATTCAACCGACAACAGTGTCTTCCTGTGAACAAATGTTACCCCTTAGGCCTAGCTGGGCCCCATCTTCTAGGCTCATTTCTTAGCACAGTTCTCAGTGACCCTAAATGTTCATGAGAGATTCTTTACGATGGCCATGTTTAACCTGTGCTTATCAGCCCAGGTGGCCTTATTCCAGTGTGACTTAAACTCATTCAGACTTTGTCTTAGAACCATGTTCCTTTCCTTCACAATACTTATCTCTGTTGCTAATTTTACACTGGTTTTTGTGATTATTTGGTTAATATCTGTCTCTCTCACTGGATTGTATGTAATCTCTATAAACACACGGACCACAACTGTGTTTGCTCATCATTGTGTCTGCAGAGCCTATCATAGGGCCTAGCATGTAGCAGAGCCTTAATAAATATTCTTGGAATAAGCAAATGAATACATTAATGACTCTCTGGTGTTTTATTAACAGTAATCAATTACATTTGGTACACCTCACAGCTGATTGTGATATGCCAAAGTGCTGTGATGTTGAATATGAGAATCACAGTTCCTTATCAAGGAGGTAATTCAGTAAAACCATCATTTAAATAGTGATGATGATAAAAATGGTAATAACATGACAACTATGATAAGTAACACAGCTGTCCCTCGATATCCACAGGGGATTGGTTCTAGGACCCCCGCAGACATCAAAACCTGCAGATGCCCAAGTCCCTTACGTAAAATGGCATAGTATTTGCATATACCCTGTGCACATCCTCCCATATGCTTTAAATCATCCCTAGATTACTTATAATACCTAATGCAATGTAAATGGTATGTAAATAGTTGTCAATGCTTACACTTAACACTTACTGCTTTCTCAGCCTTGGCAAGTGCTTTATCAGGAACCAGAGAGACCATTTTTGCTGTTGTAGGAGCAGCACTAGCCCTTCCATGAATTTTAGCTTCTTTCTGCTTTATTGTGCGAATGTTCCATTCGTTCTTACCAACGTGATGGCCCACTTCCGCAAGCAACATACCACTTTTTGGAGGATCTCAGATTTTTATTTTCTTGTCGAGAGATAGCACTTCACTCTCCTTCTTAGCCTTTAAGGGATTTCTTTGACTACTTAGTTGCTTTTTAGGAGCCTTTTTTTCCCCAAGAAACAAAGGGTGCACACAAGTAGTGAAAAAACAAGACACGAGGCAAACGATGCTCAAACAAGTACTGGGCAGAGAATGAGAATCTGAAATGATGGGAGGCTACAGCAAGGTATGCCAACACATCACTTCATTTGCATGCATTCAGTATAGGGCTCGCTGTGTGGCAAATTCAAGTTTTACTTTTTGGAACTTTTTTTTCCGAATATTTTCTACTGCAGTTGGTTGAATCCGCGGATGTGGCACCCTTGGATACGGAAGGCCGACTATTATAGTTCAGTGAATTCTTAGAGCAAGCCTATGAAGGTGGTGCTATCATTATTCTCATTTAACTAATGAAGAAACTAAGTCACAGACAATTTTAATGACTTGACCAAAGATACACATCTAGGACAATAATGCCTAAGCCATTCTCTCTTGGAGGAAAGAATTGTGAGAATCAATACAGATGCACCTGTCCCATAACTGAAATTACCACCCACCCATAAGAGACACTGGGAAGCCTGACGTCATGGACAGGTGTCCCACTGTGGGAGGCCAGAGACTGGTGAGCTGGAGCCAGACTGCTACCTTGACCAGATCCTGGAACCTTGGTGGCGCAGTGGTTAAGTGTTCGGCTGCTAACCAAAAGGTCTGCAGTTTGAATTCACCAGCTGCTCCTTGGAAACTCTATGGGGCAGTTCTACCCTGTCCTGTAGGTTTGCTATGAGTTGGAATCAACTTGATGGCAACAATAGACAATGGGGTAGGGTAGAACACTCCTCTGTCCATGGTGCTGATGACTACACAGCCTTCCATGGTACTGGAGGCAGAGAGAGCGCCTTAGAAAATGCTCCAGTGATTCCCTGAGTGCTTCTGTTAGGAAAACGTGGGCTCTCAGGCAAGTATAGTGAGATATCTTGTATATAAATTATAATAGCTGGAATGTGGTAAGAACTCAGTAGGTTTTTAGCCGCTGTCATCATCATCATTTAAATGATGATTTAAATGAATGGCCTCATTGTCCGCTATCTTCAATTCACACTAACATGGCTCCCATCTTTAACATTCTATTGAAATGTTATTGTTGTTAGGTGCCATCTAGTTCATTCCGACTCATAGTGACCCTGTGTACAACAGAACGAAACACTGTCTGGTTCTGCAGCATCCTCACCATCATTGCTATGTATGAGTCCATTGTTGCAGCCACTGTGTCGATCCTTCTTATTGAGGGTCTTCCTCTCTTTCGCTGGCCCTCTGCTTTACCAAGCATGAAGTCCTTCTCCAGGGACTGGTCCCTTCTGATAACATGTCCAAAGTATGTGAGATGAAGTTTTGCCATCCTTGCTTCTAAGGAGCATTCTGGCTGTCCTTCTTTCAAGACAAATTTGTTTGGTCTTCTGGCAGTCCACGGTATACTGAATGTTCTTCACCATCACCATAATTCAAAGGTATCAATTCTTTTTTGGTATTCCTTATTCATTGTCCAGCTTTCGCATGCATATGAGGCAGTTGAAAATACCATGGCTTGGTTCAGGCACACCTTAGTTCTCAAACTAATATCCTTGCTTTTCAACACTTTAAAGAGGTCTTTTGCAGCAGATTTGCCCAACACAATACGTCGTCTGATTTCTTGGCTGCTGCTTCTGTGGACTCTGATTGTGAATCTAAGTAAAATTGAAATCTTTGACAATTTCAGTATTTTCTACATTTATCATGATGTTGCTTGTTGGTCCATTTGTGAGGATTTTTGTTTTCTTTATGTTGAAGTGCAATTCATACTGAAAGCTGTAGTCTTCAGTCTTTATCAGGAAGTGCTTCAAGCCCTCTTCACTTTCAGCAAGCAAGATTGTGTCATCTGCATATCGCAGATTGTTAATGCATCTTTCTCCAATCCTGATGCCACCTTCTTCTTCATATAGTCCAGCTTCAAAGATTATTTGCTCAGCATATAGATTGAATAAGTATGGTAAAAGGATACAACCCTGGTGCACACCTTTCTTGACTTTAAAGTGCGCAGTTTCCCCTGAACAGACTGCCTTTTGGTCTAAGTACAGATTCCTCATGAGCACAGTTAAGTGTTCTGGAATTCCCATTCTTTGCAATGTTATCCATAATTTGTTATGACCCACATAGTCCAATGTCTTTGAATAGTCAATAAAACTGAGATAAACATTTTTCTGGTATTCTCTGCATCTTTCTGGTATTCTTTTCATCTTTCTGGTGTTCTCTTCTTTCAGCCAAGATCCATCTGACATCAGCACTGATATCTCTTATTCCACATCCTCTTCTGAATCCAGCTTGAACTTCTGGCAGTTCCCTGTCAGTGTGCTGCTGCAACTGCTTTTGAATGGTGTTCAGCAAAGTTTTACTTGTGTGTGATATTAATGATGTTGTTCGATAATTTCTGCATTCTGTTGGATCACCTTTCTTTGGAATGGGTACAAGTATGGATCTCTTTTAGTCGGTTGGCCAAGAAATCATCCAGATTTCTTGACACAGATGAGTGAGTGTCTCCAGTGCTGCATCTGTTTGTTGAAACATCTCAGTTGGTATTCCATCAATTCCTGGAACCTTGTTTTTCACCAGTGTCTTCAGTGTGGTTTGGACGTCTTCCTTCAGTAACATAGGTTCTTGCTCATATGCTACTTCATGAAGTGGTTGAATGTCAACCAATTCTTTTTGGTACAATGACTGTATTTCTTCCATCTTCTTTTGATGCTTCCTGCATCGTTTAATATTTTCCCTGTAGAATCCTTCAATATTGCAATTCAAGGCATGAATTTTTTCTTTAGTTCTTTCAGGTTGAGAAATGCTGAGTGTGTTCTTCCCTTTTGGTTTTCTAACTCCAGGTCTTTGCACATTTCATTATAATACTTTGTCTTCTTGGGTCGCTCTTTGAAATCTCCTGTTCATCTCTTTTACTTTATCATTTCTTCCATTTGCTTCAGCTACTCTACATTCAAGAGAAAGTTTGAGTCTCTTCTGACGCTCATTTTGGTTTTTTCTTTCTTTCTTGTCTTTTTAATGACCTTCTGCTTTCTTCATGTATGATGTCCTTGATGTCATTCTACAACTCATCTGGTCTTTGGTTATTAGTGTTCAATGTGTCAAATCTGTTCTTGAGATGGTCTCTAAATTCAGGTGGAATATATTCAAGGTTGTACTTTGGCTCTCTTGGACTTGCTCTAATTTTCTTCAACTTGAACTTGAACTTGCATATGAGCAGTTGATGGGTTGTTCCACAGTTGGCCCCTAGCTTTGTGTTGACCTAGCAACTTTGGAAATGAGTGGAGTCTGTAATAACAAAGGAAAAAGGAATCGTTCATAGACACTGTACTCTAGTTGATAAAGTTGTTTCACATGGGAGTATGGATCAACAGTTCTGAAACAAATGGTATACTGGGATTGAAAAATTAAGTAAATGGATGGCAGATGATGGGAGCCAGGTTTCTCACTGTTGGAATGGGAGATTACAGATAAACTAGGGGAAGAGGCTGGAATGATCCATGTGGTAACAGATTGGAGTTGAAGACTCTAATCCATCTGTATCTATATTAAGGTAAACATGAATCAGACTCTCATGGGAAATAACTTTAAACATGAATCATGTATAGATTAATATAGATACAGATGGTTACGTACAGAAGTATTTAAAGAAATTATAGTGATCTTTATAGAAATATGCACCTGTTAGTATACACACATGTATTTCCTTGCTCTGTGACCTGAGAGGGCTTGGAAGCAATGACACTGCAGTAGCAAGTAGCACACCTACTGCCCATATCTTCATTTTAAATACCATTCTCCAATAAAAGGAACTAAGGCTCCTGGAGAAATGGCTGATTCTAGGACTGGGGCAGAAAATATGCAACATGAGCCCAGAGCATCTGGTAATGCCAGAAAGTAAGGAAGTGCTCCAGTCATGGGAGTAGGTCATAGGGACATAGGAGTCAACCAAAAGAGTTCCCAGTGACCACAGCTGAAATAATTCATCAACAAAGCAGATAAAGTAGTATTGGATTATAGCCCAAAGTGTGAAATATTCATGAGTCCATACCAGTATAAATAAACAATTGAATAAATAAATAAGTGAAGGAGAAAAGCCAAGTTTCTTGTACAGAAGAACTCCAAATAATTTATGTAGATACTTCACTCTCAAGGAGGTGGAGCATAACTCCCGACTCCTTAAGTGTGGGCTGCATGTAATGACTTCCTTCCACAGAGTACAGTATGGAAAGGGGTGGGGGGCAGCAGAAGAGTAACTATCTAATGGAGAAACCTGACAAGCACTGCCCGGCGAGGTAATCATCTTAACATCAGTATTGACAAGTCATGTTGACAGGATGTGCCCTTGATGAGAATGTATGTCACCCCTGTGGTCTTCCTTCCAAATGTCATAACCCCAGTCTAATCATGAGAGAAACATTAGGCAAATCCTAGTTGGGGGAAGTTCTGTAAAATACCTGACCAGTCCTCATCAAAACTTTCAAGATCATCAGAAATAAGGAAAGTCTGAGAAACCATCACAGCCAAGAGGAGCCCAAAGAAACATGATGACTGAATGTGATGCAGTATCCTGGTTGGGATCCTGGAAAAGACAAAAGACGCTAGGCAAAAACTAAGGAAATATAAATAAAGTATGGACTTTACCTAATAATAATGCATCAATATTTGCTTATTAGTTGTGACAAATGTACCATACTAATATTAAAAAAACCCAAACAAACCCATTGCTGTTGAGTCAATTCGGACTCATAGCGACTCTGTAGGACAGAGTAGAACTGCCCCATAGGGTTTCCCAGGAGTGCCTGGTGGATTTGAACTGCCGACCTTGTGGTTAGCAGCTGTAGCTCTTAACCATTATGCCACCAGGGTTTCCTATAGTAATGTACAATGTTAATTAAAGGAGAAACTGGGTTTATAGTATCTGGGAACTCTGTGTACTATTGTTACAATTTTTTTTAAAACTATTGCAAAATAAAAATCTTATTTAAGAAAAACTTCTAAAAGGATACACCAAAACCCAAAACCGAACGCTTTGCCGTCTGGTCAATTTTGACACATAGAGTAGAACCGTCCTATAGGGTTTCCAAGGCTGTAATCTTTATGAAGGCAGACTGCCACATCTTTCTCCCGTGAAGCGGCTAATGGATTCCCACTGCTGACCTTTTCAGTTAGCAGTCAAGCTCTTAACCACTGCACCACCAGGATCCTTGAAGGACACACAGGACACCAGTAACAGGCGTCACTTATGGGGTATGGTAGGTGCTGGTCAGATGGGGTAGAGGATGGGAGGGAAACTTTTCACTGAGTACCTTTATACATATATTAAATAATTAATTTTGAATCATGGAAATAAAAAAAAAAAACAACCCTTAAGACTTCATACTTCTGGTTTGGCAATGGTAGTATTCCTTCTCTTTATGACTTTAGTAAAACTTGGGAAGGCATATAGAAAGTGCTATATATGTGTTAACCATTACTACTACTACTAATATTATTTTAGTTTCTATTTTGTAAACGTTGATGTTCATACACATCTTATCATGAGTTCCTGGTGGCCTAGGATTGTATCTTAGGCTTAAAATAAAATGCAGTCATATGATTCTAAGGCCTATGCCTTGGGCTTGATTGCTTATCAATATTTTAGTTTTATTTGATTTGGAGGCCTTTGCAGTCAAAACTAATGATCCCTTCACTCCTTTGCCCCAGTGAACTCACTTAGTTGATGCTTTTATTGAAACTTTTTTCCCTACTAAAAAAAAATTTTTTTTTTTAGTATCTTTTCCAAGGTTCCATGTCCTTTCTTCTAGTTATCAATATCTGGGAAGTTAGAAGTGAGCTTTTACTTCAGTAAGCACAGCATATGATTACTACATGGATTTTTAAAACTATAATGAAACTGTTTTGAATCAGTATAAAGGCCCTTAATTTTACATTTCATTTAATACTGAATGTTTTATTTTCAAAACAGAGGCACTTGGTAATTGCTATTACTATTAATCTCTTGCTAGATATTTGTTAAGAGAATTGAGTACAGAACTAATATGTAACTTTATGACTACATATAAAATCACCAGGTCAGGTCTAAACAAGAGAAAGTGGAAGGCTGAGAAACGCTTCTTTCAGAGAAAAAGGATGTACTGGTATATGCTTTCAGCAGCATCTTACCTCTGTGGGGCTGTTTATTTCCATGTATGCAGAAAGATAAGGAAGGGAAATAATACTCAATAGTGGACACTAGGCACTTTGTAAGATGATTTACAAATGTTATGTCATTTTATCCTGAAAAGAAACTTGTGAAGTATTTATTGTTATTTTGCAACAGATGAAGAAAATGAGGCTTAGAGAAATTATGTGTCTTGTCCACATTCATGCAGGTATTAAATAATAGAGGCAAGACACAAGTTAACTGGACTCTGGACTTGGTATACTTGGTGTAATGGATTGGATTGTGTGCCCCCCAAAATATATGTCAACTTGGGTAGTCCGTGATTCCGAGTATTGTGTTATTGTCCACCATTTTGTCATCTGATGTGGTTTTCCTATGTGTTGTAAATCCTATCTTTACGAGGTTAATGAGGTAGGATTAGCGGCAGTTATGTTATTGAGGCCCAGGACTCAATCTACAAGATTAGGTTGTGTTTTAAGTCATTATCTTTTGAGATATAAAACAGAGACGTGAGCAGAGAGACAGGAGGACCTCATACTACCAAGAAACTAAGAGCCAGGAGAATAGTGTGTCCTTTGGACCCAGGGTCCCTGCGCCGAGAAACTCCTTGACTGGGTAAGATTGATGACAAGTACCTTCCCCCAAAGCTGACAGAGAGAAAGTCTTCCTCTGGAGCTGTCACCCTGAATTTGGACTTCTAGCCTCCTAGACTATGAGAGAATCAATTTCTCTTTGTTAAAGCTATCTACTTGTGGTATTTCAGTTATAGCAATACTGAATAACTAAGACAATGGGTTTCTTTTTTTGCGGTTTATTCTCTTTCCGTTACACCATATTACCCCGAATAAAGGAAGGAAGAGTTGGGAGAACTGGAAGTTTGGCCAGATAACCTAGGACTTTCCTTTAATTTACTCAAAGAGCTTTGTAGGATGAGAGAACATTTGGGCCTGGACCGCCGAGAAGATTCCTGATTCGTACATATGTAAGGACCACCCAGGTGTCCACTTTCATTTGAGTAAACATGAAGCTTGAGACCAAAATATTGGGGCTTGATATAAGAAAAATAATGAATTAGTGAGAAAGGTGCGGAGGCATTCCTCATATATTTATTTCTTTAAATAGTTGCAGAAAACCTTGTATTTAGAAAAATGTGATAATAATATAAATAGATATATAATGGATATAAGAGATATAAAGTATAATATTGATATTAACTTACATTTTTGGCAGAATTCCATTATTTATAAGCTGGAAGAAAATGCACAGGTATAAACAGGTGGTGCTGAGAGAAAGTTTGCACTTTGATATTTGATCATCTGGCCAATGATTTCAGGCATTTAGTAGAGACACACCTAAATTATAGTTTATAAGGTAAAACCTTTTTCCCTGAAGTTAGAATATTCCAGTTTCCACTGATGTGTGAACAAACCACCCTAAACCTACCCCTAAACTTATTCTGTGGGTCAGGAATTTGGACAGAGCCCAGAAGGAATGACTCGTTTCTTTTCCACAATGTTTATGTCTTCATCTGGGAAGAGTGGACATTTGGAGGTACCATCTGGAGGTGTTTTCACTCACATGTTTGATGATTTATAGTGGATGTTGGCTGGGATCCCAATTGGGACTGTTGACCAGAGCACCTACATGTGGCCTGTCCATGTAGTATGGACTTCCTCACAGCTTGGTGACCTCAGGATAGTCAGACTTCTAACATGGTGACTCAGGGCTTCAAGCGTGAATGTTTCAGCAAACAAGATGGAAACTGTATCAACTTTTATGATCCAGCCTTGGAAGCCACAAAGTGCTACTTTTGCTGTCAAATCCCTCACAAACCCACCCAGATTTTAGGGAATGGGACTTAGATCTCACCTTTTGATGGGAGGGGTGTCAAGGTCACATTGTAGAAGAGCATGTGAAATGGGAGATATTGTTGTGGCTATCTTTAGAAACTACAATCTGCCAGAAAGAGTCTTAGGCTATACAGTGCGGGTTATCTGTCATACACAGGACGGGAGATGGCTGTGTTTATGCCTCCTGTCATTTCTTTCTGTTTAGAGACTAGCAATTGCTTTGCGTCCATGGCTACTTTTCATTCTTTTTCCTTTGCTCAGTTTCATGTTCCTGTTTCTCTTTTTAATGAGTCAAGGTAGTCAAATAACTCCCAAATCTCAGTGGATTATTACCAGCACAGGTTTATTCTTGTTTATGTTCCAGTTTAATGTTAGTCTGTGTGAGGAATGTTATCTCTGCTCCATGCAGTCGTTTAAGGACCCAAGCTTCTTCCATCTAGTGGCTCCACCATCCACTAAGGCCTCAGAGTCCTCCATTGGATCTTCTGTAACTGGTATGGATAAAGGACACCCTCTCTTAATTGCCTGGGCCTGGAGGTCACACATACCATCTCTACTCATTTTTTGTTGGTGACAACTAGTCACACGGTCCCACCTAGATCCAAGGGGGCTGGGAAGTGTAGTCTAGTGTGTGCCCACAGAGAAGGCTGGGGCATGGATAGTAGTTGTGTCTGCTGTATCTGCCGTCTCCTAGCCTCTCTCCTCCAGGCTGCTGAGGATCCTGGATGGAGGATGAACTTTGAAAGAAAAGTCAAGGGTAGAATGAAACTAACAGACCAAGCCAATCGCTCAGCTTCTTTGCAAGTTTTCCGGTTTGCAAAGTAATATATGAATTATAGGAATTTTAACTTGAGCTGGATCTTAGTGATTACTTAGTTCAGAGGTTTAAAAGTATTTTTTCAAGTGGATCACTTTTATCCAACTGAAATCTTGTGGGAAACTCCAATTTAGATAACAGATGAGAGTGAGACCACTCTGGTTAAAAGGGCCCCAGTCTCACTTGTTCCCTCTGCAGCAAACCCTATGGCTCTTCCGGGTAATCCTGGAGCTCTAAGGATCAGATCCGATCCCAGTATTTTACAGTCGGGAAACTGAGGCACGAGACACGATTTGCCAAAAATTACCTGGGTCATCTGCAGCAGGTTTAAGGTTGGAACTCCAGTCTCAGTATTTCCAGGCTGATGCTCTTTGCCCTACTGCTTACTTGAAAGTTGTGTCACTGCCTCCTTTCAGTACATGTAGGCCTAGAGACTCCTGGTCTGAGGCAGGACAGAATAGATCTGCCTGGTGCTTTTGGCTGCTTCTCTTCATTAGCCCAGCAGTGGGTGAAGGCCCAGGAGAGGGAAAAGAGCTTCTACGTGTCCAGTTGTGGCATTTCCTTTCATGGTGATTATTTTCCCATGGCATGAGGAATGGGGAGTGACAGCTGAGTCTGCAGGGGTGTGTCTTGGCAGCAGGGGGAGCTGGCATGGGGACGCTTGAGTTCACATGAACTCTCTTGCCCTCTGACTCGGTGTGTTCATGTCACTGTACTTAGAGAGGAGCACAGTGTGGTAAAAAAGAGCATGGGTTCTGGAATTCAACAGACCTGGACTTGAATCTTAGGAGCTATGTGAGTAGGGGTAGGGCACTTAGATATCTTGAGCCTCAGTTTCACACTTACAATACGAATATAAAGCAAAACAGACACACAGAAACTTGCTGCTGAGTTGATTCCAACTTATAGAAACTCTATAGAGAGTAAAACTGCCCCATAGGGTGTCCAAGGCCGTAATCTATGGAAGCAGACTGCCACATCTTTCTCCTGAGGAGCGGCTGGTGGGTTCAAACCGCCAAACTTCCAGTTAGCAGCTGAGCACTTAGCCACTGTGCCACCAGGGCTCCTTGACTATAATAATAACTACCATTTAAGATTGTTAGGAGGATTAAAGATAATATATTTACAGTACCTGACACAGTAGGAAATAACGTGACGTTGAGAGCTCTCTTTTTGGTGTCCGCTAGACTCACGTTTAAGTCATAGCTCTATCACCAATAGCTGTATGAGTTTGGGAAGATTCCAAACCTCTCCACACCTCAGATTTGTTCTCTGTAAAATAAGTTGTTTGTTTTTTTTTTTGCTATATCCTGACTGGAGAATCCTGCCAAGCATGCACACTGGGCAGGAGTGTAGCCTTGATTTCCATGTCCATTTTGCCTTGACCTCGCCATTCAGACCGTCCGTTGAGCAGTTGTTTGTTCAGAACCTCAGAGAGACCACTGTTGGAATGAAAACAGGCACTGCACTAACTCTGGAAATTTTTGGACTTGGAGCTTTTTTTCTGAAAGTAGCCAGTATATATCCTTGTGGGATACCTGGAAAAGAGACTCTTTCTAAGAAACTTTTTCCACCTTTACTAATTAATTAGTACTAGATACTATTTAAAATTAATTTTGACTGTTTTCCCCCTTGTTTATAGAAGCAACACGTTCATCCAGCAATAACCACTTTAACATTTTGAGTATATATAACCTTCCAGTCTATTTTATATGTATGTATATATGTGTGTATATATATATACATATATGTATATACACATATATATATGTCTATATCAAAATGATATCTCTTGGTTGGTGTCGGTTTTGGGGAAGTGATAAACATTTTAATAAACATAGTGTGGTTGATCTTGATCTACCTATGCTATTTGGAGTTGTCCATCCTGACTTTTATTTCCTGATATACCATGGAAGTCAGATAGCCCTGTGAAATTTGATTTCAGTTCATAGTAACTCTGATTGTACCTAGTACTTAAGGGTAGGCTTTGGAGAATTTTATTCATACTGATTCTGGGTAGGGTCTGCTACACTTAAGTGAGGGCTTAGGTTAAAAAAGTCAGCTATGTAAATAGGGGGTGGGAAAAATTTGCCTTAATAGCATTTTGTGTGAAAGGACTTGCGGTATTAGTTGATGGGAAGGTTAATATGAGTGGTAGGATGCCCAGGACAAGGGAAGTGACAGTGTCACTATACTTTGCATATCTATATGCAAATTGATTGATTTGACCCTGCCTAGAGAACGGTGAGGAGCCCTGGTGGTGCAGCAGTTAAGCGCTTAGCTGCTAACTGAAAGGTCTTAGGTTCAAACCTACCAGCGGCTCCTCGAGAGAAAGATGTGGCAATCTGCTTCTGTAAAGATGACAACCTTGGGAACCCTATGGGACAGTTCTACTCTGTCCTATAGGGTTGCTGTGAGTTGGAATTGACTCAATGGCTATGAGTTTTTTTTTTTTTTTGGTTTTAGAGAATGGTGAGGAGCCCTGATGATGTAACAGTTAAGTGCTCTGCTGCTAACCAAAAGGTTGGCAGTTTGAACCCCGCCAGCAGCTCCATGGGAGAAAGACCTGGTGATCTGCTTCTGTGAAAACTGCAGCCAAGAAAACCCTATGAAGCAGTTCTACTGTCATGTTGGGTCGCTCTGAGTCAGAATCGACTTGATGGCACCCAGCAATGATAAGAGAATGGTGACCAAGATGGGGAAGTGTCTAGAAAGAGGAGTAAAGCAGAATTTTGTCTAAGAAAGTCTTACTGTCTAGTTGGGTACCGAAGTATAAAGAGCCAAGGATACTTAGTCTGAAAAAGAGAAAACTTAGTAGTTACGTCATTGCTGTTTTCAGATATTTGCAGGATGAATAAGCTTCTCTTAGAGCCAAGGCAGGTCATGCAGCAGTACACTAGACTGAGGTCCATGGCTGAGAGAAGAAATTTGCTGCTCACAAAACCTGTCTAGTGGTTTTATCACCCATACAGCTGCCCCCCTCTCCAGACTTCTCTAGAAGACCCCAAAGCACTTGAGACCTGCAAAGCTAGCACCAGTCAGGGGCAGAGAGCTCACTAGACACTTGCATAACATCACTTCCTGTGCCCCTTACTCTTCCCGCTAGCACCACGTGGCTCCTACTCACTTGCTTTTAGCATCAGACCTCTGCTACCTTCAGTGTGACCAGATGACCAGGAAGTAGAGAAACCCTGGAGCGCTCTACTACAGTGTCCTTTAAACTGTGGTGTGCACATGAATCATCTGAGGTCTTGTTAAGAAGCATATTCTGGTTTAGTGTGTCTTGGGTTGGGACCCAATAATCTAAATATCCATAAGTGATACTGATGTTGCTGGTCTGTGGACCACACTTTGAGTGACAAGGCTCTGGTACAAATCATGAGTCTTTCCCTTCATTTCAGCCAAGTCCTGTCAGGCCAAAGCGACCATTTCCTCTGAGTTATTATCATACTACTCCTCACATTTTTATTAGCAGAGGGTTACTGCATGGAAATATTGCCCGGTGCTGCTCCCAGTATTCATGGAACAGTTTTGTCCAGATATCACTTATGCATCAAGGTCTTTGTCATCCCTGGGGCCACGTTAGCAGTTATCTAATATTTTTTCAAAAACACATCACCTTAATTTCCATCTCAGTTAATTGAGACACAGCACTTTTGAATACGTGTGTAATGCTGTCAGTAAATTTACCCTAAAACACAAGTATCCTTTTCCCTGACATTACACCAGAGTTTTCTTCTTTAATTCCATAACTGTATGTTTGGGGTTACCCCAAGGTAACCACTTACTCTACTGCTTTTTAATATGATCTTTAAAATAGATCACACACTTGTAACTGTGAGGTCATAACTCCAAGAATAATGATGAAATCTGGTTACGCGTATTTGCTTCCCCTTTTTTATGATTCCATTAGGTGATCTCTGTGAGCATTTATAATTGTCATTGATTGAGGCACTTTCAAAGTATAGTCCCTTCCCCCAACAGTAGCTTCTTGGTCAAAATAAGATAATTGAGAGATGCCTGGTAATGTGTGTATCTTGGTAAGATCTTAAATATAAGATCATGCTGCTGTTTTCTATAGGACCTCTGTGGTCTTGGGCAAGGTCCTTAATCTCTCTGATTGTATGCAAACTCATCTGTAGAATAGGGATAATATCTGCCTTGAAGGCATTAAATGAGATGGTGTTTGTGAAAGCATTTGGCACATTCTTGGCAGGTGGCAGTCACTCATTGAACAACAGCATCCCTTGCCTCCCATTTGTTTCTCTTAGGCCACTTTCTACCTTTTTTGGGGAGTGGCACATACTTTATTTCCTTCTCCATTCCTCTCAAAGCTTCTTGAGAGCAGGATCCATATTTTAAATCCCTTTTTAACCTTTCGCTGTATGTTCAATGAAGATGTGTTGAATGAATTAATGAATGACCAGATAACCTCTGAGGTCTTCTTGACCCTTTAAATTCTCTGATTGTTTGACTCTTCCAGTGTTCTAGATGCTTAGAAGAAATTTGGAGAATTCCTTGAAGTGAATGTCTTCTATGTTAAGGGATTTATAAAATATCCTTTATATTAATTATTACTAATATGTACCTGGCCCCAGGAACCTGCTGCTATGGTGTAAGTAACCTTTTCAGTTTATGACCTTGGGCCTGATTCTTCGTACTGGCTCAAATGAAATGGGTCAGAGGCTGGTCTTGACTCTGCTTCCCCTCACCCTGCACCCTTGGGAATATCCTCTGTGAATGATGAGCAAGAATTATGCATTGTTCTCTGACATGAGATTTGGGAGTCATGCATAATAGAGGTTGAGTTTCATGATATATTCATTTCAGTCCTCATAGAAGATGCATTTTGTGTTGTAGATTAAATACAGTTTGGCTAGTGGGGTCAGACTAACCCAACGGATTTAAAGGAGAAGTAGCAGGTCTTTCCAAATCTAGGGTTTAAACTTGGCTGCCTGTGCAGGTGAACAGCTCTTGGGTTGTCTGTATGAATGAGTTGCTGGGAGTTCATGCCAGTGAAGGTCATCCTCAGTACTTTGTCATTATGGCATCATCTAGTTGAGACAACAAACTGGTAGAAAGTGTATGGATTTTCAAATTTAGACCTGAATTTAAATCCTAGCTTGGGTACGTTATTTAATCTCTGAATCTCAGTTTTTTAATCTTCAAAATGGAATAATATTAGGCTTGCAGGTTTTTCTGGGTGACAACTTGTACATATCAAATGCCTGGTACAATGCCTGACAGTGAGGTTAGGACCAGTGTTGATGACGATGATGTATGTCAGAAGAGAGGGTTAGCAGACCAAATAGGTCTCCTACCCGTGGACGTACCAGCACAGTGTGTGTCTAAGGAGTGGCCTGCTGCATTTTATGACTAAAGTGCAGATTGCAGTGGTGATGCTAAGAATTTCTCAGGGGTCTGGAAAGCATGGTAAAAAATTGGGGAAAGAAAAAACTCAGTTGCGTGTTCTATTCCATGATAATTTGAAAGACTGATCCAAATGTGAGTAGCTTCAACCTTTCCTCCCCTACTCATTACCTAGGAATTGTTGTCTAGTTACTGCTTTTAGTCCAAGGTAAAGGAAAATAAAATCCTTTCTAATCTTTTCACTCTGACAATTTCTCTTAATCTTCGATGTCCAGCATGACTATTTCCCTGTAATTCTTGGAAAATAAAAATGGTAGTTCTAAAAATAAACATCAACAAATCCATTCCTCAAGAATGGCCTTTTTTAGACAATAGAAGGAGGGTTCTGAACTGCACTTTTTTTAAAAAAATTTTTTAAATAATTTTTATTGTGCTCTAGGTGAAAGTTTCTCTAGGTGAAATTAGTTTCTCATTCAAAAATTTATACACAAATTGTTTTGCGACATTGGTTGCAATCCCTGCGTTGTGTCAGCACTTTTCTGCTTTCCCTTTCCACCCCAGGTTCCCATGTCCATTCATCCACTTTTCCTGTCCCTTCCTGCTTTCTGAACTGCACTTTTAAGTTTTTATGAGTCACTGTACTGAGCTTTGCTAATTACTAGCTTGCGTCCTTTTACCTCACCGTGGATTAACTGATCTCAATTTCAGAGGCTCAGGGATTTGCCATGAGGGCGCTCAGTCCATAGGTGAGCTGGGTTCCGTACAGCACAGTTGATTTCAGGTTGTGACTATTTTTGTCATGTTTAGCTAATCCCAGATTCTGAGAAATGTGGTAGTAAGTAGGTAGGGAGTGATGATGGCTGTGACATCCAGGAATAAGATAAAACATTTTTCTTGCTTTACCTACAGCTATTTTGAACTGGAGAGCAGTGGCCTGAGGGATGAGGTTCGATATCACTACATACATAATGGGAAGCCGAGAACAGAAGCACTCCCATACCGGATGGCAGACGGACAGTGGCACAAGGTTGCCCTGTCAGTTAGTGCCTCTCATCTCCTGCTCCACATCGACTGCAACAGGTACGTCTTTGCCTTTGATCTTTGGTGATTCTGTCCTTGAAACTCAGCAAAGGGAAGGGGGAGAAAAATGAACTCCTCCAAGCCTGGCAGAGAAACAAAAACCAAGGGGCCCTAATTGTAATTTAACCTGCCGAATGGGCCATTAGGCGTGCTGAAATGACCAACTGTAATACGCTACGAAAACAGTCCATTAAGATGAAACAGTATCCCATGATTAGGAACAAATGTACAAAAGGTTGATTACAGATTGGGAAATAGTAAGTGTACCTCGGTGTACTCCAGGCACTAGTTGACGTTCCATGGAGCTGTGATCATAGTTAACTGTGATGTATTGTTATTGAGTTCGTTCCACTTGGAAGCGAATAAGCCAATGTACCTTAGAATGAGTCTGAGAAGCCTGTGCTGCTGATGCGGCTAATTCTGTTTCACTTCATCAAACGCAGCTTTGCTTAAATATCTTCCCTGCTCTTTGAGTCTTTTGGAATTGATGCCATCCATTCTCTACATAGGAATGAGCCTTCCAGCTTGTTAGAGGTAGGCCTATTTGTGAGGTCTG
This sequence comes from Trichechus manatus latirostris, assembly GCF_000243295.1. NCBI lineage: Eukaryota > Metazoa > Chordata > Mammalia > Sirenia > Trichechidae > Trichechus > Trichechus manatus. The sequence goes on from NW_004443942.1 coordinate 12,855,768, forward strand.
GGGATGTTTCACAGGAGGTCGTGGGTTGGGATAGGAAGATATTATCCCCCCATTTCTGTCATTGGAGGTAGGTTTACTGACAACTGAAGAAAGGAGAGCATTGGTCTCTATTAGGTCATTTGTGGCTGGACAGCTATGTGATAGTGACCAAGAGGAGCCTTTTGATTTCTCCAGAACCCACTGAAAATCCTTGTGAATAGTGATCCGAGTCCAATGACAAAGAATTTATTGCATTCCAACTAGTGCCCATACGTTTGTTGGTTCTTACTAATGACGCCATCAAACTTAAAATTACTGTTCAGCCACAGGCCTTGCTTCCGTGGGCCCTGGCTAATGAACAGGCATGTTGCGCACAGCCTCCCCACCAGAATTCATCAAAATGAGGGACGTTCCAAGGTCAGTCAGCTCTAGACTACATTTCTGATGAGGAGGTACTTGAATGTTTTTGACATTTCAGCTCTGTAGTTTCTTTTAGAAGAAGGCTTAGAAGGGCAGAGAACAGAAACCAGTGTCAGGCTTAAGGGAAGAGCAACCATTTTGAAGTGAATCTTGGTCCTTTTGGTGTGATCTATTTAAAATGTTTTTTGGGATTCTGAAGAATCATGGCTCCAACCAGATGCAATCTATGTACCCAGACAGAGTTTCTGTATAAACCTGATTCTTTTTTGCCCTGGAGACCTGGGCTGGGCTTCTTGGATAAATTTAGCCCTCAGCTGCTATGTCCATTTCCACCCTCAAGAGCTCATTGGCTCCTTCTAGAGATAAAGTGGCCTATCAAGTAGTACTTCTGCTCTACCCTTGCCACCACCACCCATATGCTGCCCAAAAGGGAGAGCAGAGGAAGGGTCCTGGATGTCCTCATATACCGCAGGCCAGAAAGAGGCCTCAAAGCCCTAGCTTAGTAATTCCCAACTGAAAAGTCCTGGAGATAAGAATCCTTCCAAAAGCTTTACCCTGTATTTCCTGATATTTTTCTCTTTGGAGAAGAAAAAACAGAGAAGAGAGGGTATGTCCCTGCCTGGGTTTCATGCTGTTATAAATTCTCTGGTCCCTATGAAATATTCTCTATGCCATCCTCAGCCACTTGCTGGCTGTGTGATATTAGGTAAGTTAATCTCCGTGTATCTCAGTTTCTTCATTTTTTAAAATGGGAATTGTTGTTAGGTGTCATCGACTTGATTTCAATTCATAGTGACCCTGTGTGACAGAGTTTAACTACCCCATATGGTTTTCTAGGTTGTAATCTTTATGGGAGCAGATCGCCAGATCTTTCTCCTGTGGAGCTGCTGGGTGGGTTTCCGCCGCCAATCTTTCGGTTAGCAGCCGAGTGTTGTGCCACCAGGGCTACTTAAAATGGGAATAGTAATAGTAATACTAATACAGACTCATAGATTGTGAATGTTAAATGAGATAATCCACGTAAAGTGCTTGGTGTGTGCCTGGCCTTTGGCGCTCAGGGTGTGTTTGCTTTTGTTGCTATGGTTGTTATTATTATTTATTCTGCATCTCCCTAGTGTATTTTTGACCCTGTCTCCAAAATTTCATCCACTGTACACTCTTTATGGCCACCACAGCCTCTCTCTCAGGGAGATGGGAAGAGATTGGGAGATCTGGAGCCCAGAGTAATCTTTAGCGTCAGCCCCATTTAGAAGGAATGGATACTAAATATTCTTTCCTTCTCTTGAAATTTTTAATACTTTGATTTATGGCATAATGTGCTGTCCTTTACATGAGATCTTGGAGGGAATACACTGGAAGTTGTTACCACTTGATCATTCATGGGTCTGAACCACAAATGAGATTTTTTTTTAGGTAGGCCAGGAGAAAGAAAAGTCCTGAAAGACTGGGCCTCAGAAGAGATAAATTTTGACTTTGTTGCAGGAAAAGTCTAGAAATATGGTTCCCTAACCTGACTACAAGCACTGGTGGTGCAGTGGTTAAGTACACAGCTGTTAACCAAAAGGTTGGTGGTTTGAACCCACCAGCTACTCCGCAGGAGAAAAATGTGGCAATCTGCTTCTATAAAGATGACAGCCTTGGAAATCCTATGGGGCAGTTCTACTCTGTCCTATAGGGTTGCTATGAGTTGGAATTGACTTGATAGCAATGGCTTTTTTTTTTTTTAAACCTGGCTGCACATAAGAATGACCTGAGGAACTTATCTTTGTCATAAGTTTCCTTCCAGTTAGCTCTAGCTGATTTTAGAGTGGCAAAGGCTCCGGCTCATATATCAAGATGCTGGTCTACCACTTCTGTCTAGGTCACTCTCAAAGAAAGTGAATTTCACAAAGGCTGACTTTAACTCTCTAAGCTATGCACTTCACACCACCTCTAGATTCTTTGTTTTCTATCCCTCTTTTTCTTAGTTATGCTACCTTATTATTCTCAACCTCTTATCCCATAGAGTTCTGCTGAGTAGATGGTGATGAGGATGATGGGAGTTAGCATTTATTGAGCATTGGCTGTGCTAGGCATAGTGCTAATCACTTCACTACATTCATTCCATACTCATGCTGTTATTTTTCTCTTTTTAAGGTGAGAGAGTTGAGGTTGCATTATTGATTTGCATTCTTGCTGCTAATAAGTGGCAGTGTCAGGATTTGAACTCCAGTCTGACTCGTACGTGCCTGCTTCTCACTACTGGGCTTTTAGGCCCACAGTGGGAACTATTGGCATTGGGTTTGGAACTTGGGGGAAGGCCAACAGCCTGATTCAGTGTCAGCAGCTTGCTCTTCTGTAGCGCTTTCCTTCTGCATGTCTTATGTTTCTCACCCTTAGCGTTGTTTGCTAAGATGTGCAATCTTATTGTGGAACCCATTGTATTAGCATGGAAAAAGGGACCTACTCTGATTGAGCGCCTGCTACAGACCAGATAATGTGCTAGGGATTATATTTTTATTAATTACCTAAATCCATAGGATAGCCATGTGAGGAGAGTTTATTAGACCCGTTTTTCAGATTTGGAAACAGAAAGGCTCCTAGAAGAGAACTAACTCAGTCACATCTTAAAATAAGCATAGGGCCCAAACTTTGAGCTGGGATCTAACTCCCAAACCTTAGTTTTCCCACCCACCACCTCCCTAGTATGCTAATGAAGTGTATTGCCCAGCACACAAAGTCAAAACCACACCAGGGGGATCTTCCCAGGGGAGAGATGGTCCCTACATCTCTCCTACAGAAGGTTCAGGGTCCAAAAAGAATCTGAAATCTGGCAGAGTAGATTTCCTAGGCAGTTCCATTGCTCTGAGGTATTCTGGTATGGCAGGATTTTCCACTTTTTTTTTTTTAGGTTAGAGTTGAGAAACAGCTTTTTCAGACTTAATTGCACAAATTGTCACAAGAAAAGTGGCTGCTATTTTAGTCAGTAGTTTAACACTTTCTGCTTGCTGCAGAGACTTACACTTCTTATTCTCCCTGCTCAGCAGTTTTGCTGGGCCTAAGCTTCCAACGTGTGGGTAGCAGATTACCTCAAGCTAGAAACTTAAAAGGAACCATTTACTTGGGTGGGCAGCCAGATCATCTCGATTGCCTTGGGTTTTTCTCTATCTGCATTTATATTAATAGTTGCCAAGAAAGCCTAGAATGAGGCTTGAACCAACCTTCCTCAGATTCTCCCGCCCCATTCTCAGCTCACCTGGTGGGCAGCCTCTCCAAAGCAAAGGTTCAGTGCATAAGCGGTCTTTCCCATTCACCACAAAAGAGATTTTCTTTTCCTTTGCTTCATTTGCTAACTTTTAATTTTCAATCAGCCCATCAAATTAATGCATTGGACGCACTATCTCTGCCAGGCTGTGGAAGATGCAAAGACAAAAAAACCTGAGAGAGTCCTTGAATCCAAAAATTCATGGCTTAATTTATTCAGTCATTTTTAATTTATTTTGGAACCACCAGGGCCCCCCACAGTGACTGGTCCTGGTAGCTGCAGATCAGAGAAACCACGAACTCAGACTGAAGCCTTGGGATCTGACTGATTTGACAACTCATAATAGCAGCTGAGCAGTAGACAGGACTGAAAATAGTCACTCCCAGCATCCTGCTCTTGAGGTGAAAGTGGAGCTAAGTTTCTCAGCAACTAAGGGATGGGCTCAACTCTGTTTCCCATTCAAATAGTACATCCATCCGTCCTTCAGCCAGCACTTTCTGCAATATGCAGATATCCCCACCTTAAGCCAAGTTCCTCTTGCCTCACTGCTGGAAAAACTGATCTCTTAAGCATAGTCTGTCCCATTGCAGCAAAGCTCTGAACTCTCATCTCATTTGTTTAGACTTTTACAAGTGTGCCTGTGAACACAACACACATGTCTGCAGCCCAGTTGTCATCCTAACTGGGAGTTAATTCAGTGATTGTGATTATGTTGTTGTTGTTAGGTGCCGTTGAGTTAGTTCTGACTCATAGCTACCCCATGTCCAGCAGAATGAAACACTGCCCAGTCCTGCACCATCCTCATAATGCTTATGCTTGAGCTCGTTGTTGCAGCCACTGTGTCAGTCCATCCCGTTGAGGGTCTTCCTCTTTTTCACTGACCCTCACTTTACGAAGCATGACATCCTTCTCCAGGGATTGGTCCCTCCTGCTAACATGTCCAAAGTGTGTGAGACAAAGTCTCTCCATCCCTGTTTCTAAGGAGCATTCTGGCTGTACTTCTTCCAAGACGGATTTGTTCATTTTTCTGGCAGTCCATGGTATATTCAATTTTCAGTAATTATAGCCTGGACAATTAACATATTTAGATTTTTCTTTTAAGACATGCTATTTATTCACTGCAGAACACATCCCATTTTTACATACAACTCTTGATCTTGGAGAGCATGCAGAATCAGAAATTAAACTTCCTATAAAACATGGAACAAGCCAGTAATGCAATGTTTGTGTTTGATATTTCAGAGTAACTTCAGGATATGAACATCTGTTTATATCTATAGGTTTTTCATAATGAAATATGTTGATATGGCATCTTCCTTTCAGAGAGCTCCTAAAGTATTTACAAACATCATCTTACTAAGCCTCACATTCCTTAAGATAGTTAAGCCACATGTATAATATATTACGTTGATTTTATACAAACATTTCCACTCCAGCGTGGAGGAGGAAATTAAGAGATGACTATCAAAGGCCATAGCTGCTAAGAGAGCCAGACCTAGACTCCCAATCTCCTGGTTCTCAGATTGATATATTCCTCACAAACACATTCACACAGTCATAATCAGAATTAACTAAAATAAAATTGGAAAGTCAGCATATGCCTCATGTACAACTAACTTAGCAGCTCCAGATCCTCTGGCTAGGAAGTGATGACAAGTGAGCTAGAAAAGCAAGATATACACATGTGAAAAATTAAGAGTGAGCACCAGGCAACGGTACAAGAGATGGTGTGAGACAGTGCATGATGGATTGCTGGATTCCTGCTAGAGGCAATCAGGTCTGGGAGACCACAGGAAGGGGAGATCCTCGGAATGTGGAGTAACCTCTCAAATTCTTACCGTCTCAGGTGAAAATGCACGATGATTTCTGCAGCTTTACAGTTTTTCCACTGTGTGGTATGATTCCATATCAGTTACATAAGAGTTGGGCTTGGAATGAGGTTCATCTTGTAGGCATTACAAAGGCAATCATAGTGTTGGTGAGAGAAGAATGTGTATGGGTGGGTTGGTATCAAGTTGGCAGTTTGGAGGAGGTCTGGAGGGAGGACAGAGAAGGTAGAATGGAAGGAAGGAGGGAGAGGGAGGAAGAGCTGTTCTTCGTATCACCAGGCATATGAGCTCTGTGGTTTAACCTAGGCTGAAAAGAATTCTGGGCCCTTGTTTTGGTTTTGCCATTTACTGAATGTCATTTACATGCAATGATGCAGGAGTGTGAAACCAGGCAAGTCATGCTGTGTCGTTGTTCGTTCGTTCATTCACCAGGAACTGTGCTTGTATCTGTAAAATGGGGGTAGTAGTAATTCTACCACCAGAGGGTTGTTGTAGGAGTCTAGCAAGAGAATGTATTCAAACTACTGTATGAACATACAGCATCATTAAGTCCTATAGACAGGAACCATCGTATAGAAAAGATTTTGAAGTATTGTATATGAGTACAAGTTAGTTAAATTTTCACCTGTATAAAACAGTGGCTTATTTCCCATGGATTTAGGAGTTGATATGTAATGTGGATGGATCCGTGGTGCAGCATAGGGTTTGAGATCAAACAGGACCCGAAAGTTATTCTGACTGCCAGGTCCTAAGTTAGGTTCTCCACTAGTTTACCTTTTAGTTTTATGGTCTGTAGCGTGGTACCAAATGGTGGATGGTTTTTACATCAATGGAGTCCCTTAAAAACATATAATTGCAGAGTTCCTTTAAAAATATGTAACTGAGGTAGAGTCGGGAAGGAAATGCCCCCCTCCAATGTGGTAAGGCCCTTTATTGAACCTTGGAGGGACTTGAGCCTGTGGCATGGCCTCTTTTTATTCCCATGGGTAAGTGGTCAAAAATTCGCTCCCTTCAACTTATGAGTCAGAATTTTTATGGCTTTTATGAGGGGATGTAAAGGCAGGTGAAGTTTTACTGGGTAATGGAACTAATTTGTTCCAGTTTTCTGGAGCCCCTAAATGCCTACATGGATGAACAAAATATATACTGTTTCTTTTGCTGTGAAAAACCTGGTCTTTCAATCCAAAAAAGTTCTAGACTGAAAACTTGAACTCATATGACTCTAGGCAAGTCATTTATTGTCTCTGGGCCTTAGCTAGAGATAGATAGACTCTGATTCATGGTGACCTATGTACAACAGAATGAAATGTTGTCCAGTCCTTTATCATCCTCACAATTGCCAGCATGTTTAAATCCATTGTTATAGCTATTGTGCCAGTCTGTTTCACCAAGGGTCTCCCTCACCCTCTCTGACCCTCTACTTCACCAAGCATGATACGCTCCTTCAGCAGTTGATCCCTCCTGATGATATATCCAAAACAAGTGAGTTGGACAATGTTCTGTTATAATCCATAAGGTTTTTATTGACTAATTTTCGGAAGTAGGTCACCAGGTCTTTCTTCCTAGTCTGTCATAGTCTGGAAGCTTGCTAAAACCTGTCCACCATGTGTGACCCTGCTGGTATTTGCAATACTGGTGGCATAGCTTCCAGCATCACAGCAGCCTGCAAGCCACCACAGTCCCACAAACTAACATGTGGTGACTCTGAGCCTTAGCTCCCTAAGTATACAATGAGAAGCTAAGACTAGGTGGTTTCTAAGTCTCCTTTCAGCTATGTTCATCTAGGCATTGCTTTCTGATTCTGTCTCCTCCCAATACCTCGTCTGTCTCATCAAAATATTTAGTTCAGGGTGTTCATTTTTGGGCTCCAGGACCCTGGAGAGCAACTTAGCCTACTTCCTTCACGTGGCTACTTCTGTAGTAGAGGAGCAGGGGGTTTGGCAATCATCTGAACTGATCTGTGGGTTGACAGAGCAGCGTGCTGCTGGTGAGCAAAGACCAGGGATTAGCTTTCCCTAGATGTCCACTCTCTTTACTCTCACTCCCGCCCTGCTGGAATAGATGCTGAATATGCAGTTTTTTGAATGTTAAGGGATATTGGCCTCTCATTCTCTGTACCTCGTGCCCTTTGTTTCTTCTAGAGTGTTATGTCCCAGGCATGTGACTGTGGACAGCCTGGGGGGGCAGGGCGGGGGTGCAAGTTGCCCTGGCCATGGAGGCCTTGGTTCCTTGGTGACCTACAAGACAGTGCAGTGTACTATTAGCAAGCAGATGACGGATAGTAGTGCTGTTGAAAACCATAACACGTCCTCTGAATACTGCAGGAAAAATAAGTCTTTGATGCTGCCAAGCTGTAGAGATTTAAATAATGGGAGAGAGAGAGAGTAAATCGGAAGGTCTAGCTAGCCAATGCAATGCATTCAGAGTTGAAAATTCTTTGGTAATATAGAGAGTGGCTGGTTAATTGTTAAGGCAGATTTAGACATGGCAGTGTTGGAGGTCTCTTTCTGACTCAGCCCTCACACTTCCATCCATGCTGTGTACCCTGTGGCTTACTCATTCCAACCTCATTAAGTGGATTCCAAGTTTAACTTTGCCCTATCTTCTAATGACATCAGTAGTAGACCTATTTCTAATTTTGTCTTTTCAAGGACCTTCCTCTGTTGCTCTTGTTCCCTGGTGGGTTTAAATATGCCTTTGGTTAACCATGGCCTCAATGGCAGAGAGAGGTAGGAGGTGAAAGGATTAATTGAAGTGGATGATGAGAGAGTGGCCTGCATTTTTTCCCCATCTACCTGCATTCCAGGGCTTTTAAAGTTGCAAATGGAAAGGACTAAAAAGAAACACAACAGTCTTCCCTTTATTGGGTGGTTTGTTGGCTACTTGAGGCCATCAGTAAATTAACAAGAGAGCATTTTATAGCATACGCTGGAAATGAACATAAGACCTTATTTCCAAACCATAGTGATTTTATCTACTTGCCTTCAGACACATCTCGAGTTGTCATTGTATTACATAGACATGGGTCTATATAGGATGAATGGAAGGGGAAATCGGCGGCAAGAGAAATAAATGTTTTTTTGTAGGAAAAAATATTGACGCTTGCATCTTTTATTGTTATAATTGTGTTTTTGATGGATGTGCATGGTTATTTTTTTTAGAAAGGAAAGCAAGGAGAGCAAATAAAAAGTCAAACCAGAACAATACACATGCTGGAACTGTATTTGGAAAAAAAAAAGTACATTTATATATTAGTTGTCTCTTCATTTTCTGCTTCCCTTGTTGGAAGAGAGCATTAGGGAATAAAAAATGCATGAGCCATGAGGACTTTTTAATTGAAAAAAAAAAGAAAAGAATTCCAAATACTGCATTAGTTTTGTAGTTAGACCAGGGGTACTGAGGTTGTCATTGAAAAGAGCTGACTTTCCACACTACAGCAAAGAAATTCATCTATCTTCCTGGAAACTTTAATTAAACTAATGTTATCAATAATAGCAGCCAGAGCAGTTGGATGCAAGAAAACAGATTTATAGCTGTACCTGTCCTGCTGTTCTTCTTTTAGGAGCTGTGTTGGGGATGGGGGGGTGAAGACGAGGAGACTAGGAGGGAAAAGGTGTCTGTGCACTTTCTTTTCCAGGCCCCAACCCCACATTCGGTTATTGTTGTCCTCCAGCTCATCCTTCGTAACTTCTTGTGCCTGTTCTCCCAGCAGGGGTTCTGGAGCCACCAAGCCAGCTGGTTAAGGTACCTGGGCCCTCACCTGAGTATTGCCTTGGCAATTCGAGTGGAAATGATTTCTCCTTCAAGGGCCTGTGTAATGCTGTCTCCAACTCCTCAGGAATGTCATGCCACATCCCTACTCATTACAGTCTGTTAGTCTGAGGATATCACTTTGCTGACAGCAGATTTCACACATGTGAACTTTACAGGCTCGGAGCTGGGGCCATCGATGGTTTCTTTGGGACACTGAAGGCCTGTATTACCCAGAATGGAATTTTATTTCCATTGGAGGTAAACAGCCCCAGGCTGTGATTAATCCTAGTATATCCTCAGCAAAGCCCTTGGCTAACCTGGTCATTCAGTGCACTTTTGCTAATACCTGCTTTCCAGGTCTGATGCTGTCTTTGGCTGAAGCACGAGCAAGGAAGGCGCCGGGAAAATGTATGATTTCAGTTTCTTGACTGTTTTGGCATTTAGCCTCAGAGACCCAGTGTCATGTGGAAGGAAACAGACTTTTTGTGCAATCGTTAATGATTTGGGGTTAGTGTTTTGTATTTCTTCAGAGATGATTCATATATTCACTAGATCCTTACTATAGCCCTGTGAGGTGGATATTCTTGCATTTGGTTACCCAGTTGCTATTGAATCGATTCTGACTTGGGGACTTTTGAGGTGTTGAAAAGAGAAGTGACTTGTCCAGGGGTGCACAGTAAGTCAGTTGTAGAGCTGGAGCCAGAACCCAGGGGGCCTTCCCTATTCCTGCTTATTCCTCACCACTCCTGCCATCCCCGCCTCACCTATGGCCACTCAAGAAGAGTCAAATAGCTTTCTCTGTCTGAACACTAAAGGTTTGGATCTGCTCTTCTTCCTCCTCCCTCCCTTCTCCTCTCTTCCTCTTCTTTTACCTTCTTCCTCCCTCTCTGTCTATGCAGCCGTGTGGCAAGATAACGCTTCTTACTTTCTTTCAGTGAAAGAAGTACAAGGTATCTCATTTACTAACTGAAAAAAAAAGGGCCAAGTGTCATTTACAACTTTCTGAGATGGAGGGTGCTAGCTACTGCACAAGGCCACTTCCCTGGAGGGCCAAACCCTACCCTGTTATAAATGCCAACCATTGTTGCTCATTTGGTCTTTAGACTCTAGAAGGCTTATGTGGTATTGTTTTTAGATTTAAAGACTCCTTCATTCCTGGAATCTGGAATGTTGATAGACAGATTCTGACTTCAGTACCACAAAGATAGTATCATGTCAGGCCTTCGAATGGCCTGTTGTCCTGCTATGATTTGTATGCCTTGCATGTGCCTTGGTTCTGTGTGTAATGACCAAGGATCTCATCTTAAATCACGACTGACTTCAAATAAGCCATTTGGCCATTCCTTCCAATGTGGAATAGGTGCATTACATTAGTCTCCAGTGTTATATATGTGGTTTTACACTGTTCCAGTATAAATTTTGATATTCGTTGTTTCAAGGTGATAAACCCTCTGTGTCCTTTGAGGTGACTTTGCAATCACAAGGTCTCATTAAAAACTATTGGTGGTGAAATAAGGGTTGGGTGGTGAGGAAACCCCATTTAGGAGGGCATTTGTAGTTATTGCTTCTTTTATTGGCACCTAATTAGATATGTCTTAGAGCCTGCAGGAGCTAATGAAAGAGCAAGGCACAGGAGTAGGTGAGCACATTGAATTCTGAGTAATTTTCACGGATGGCAGTATTTCATGGACATTAGGGTGGTGTGTAAGGACTCTGCACTGCAAACCTGGTTGCCGTAGTCCCACCCATCCCAAAACATGCGTAAGCCCATTTAATGGCCTTATAGGAGTTTTAGGATAAATGTCACAATTCTTAGTATAGTTTACAAAAATATTGTCATAGTCTGTCCCGTGCTTCCTTCTCCAGCTTCGTCTTGTGCTGATTTCCCTCTTAACTCTGACTTCAAGTTCTTTTAGTTCTTTAAATGTACCATATTCCCTTAAGGCATGGGACCTGTGTACATACTGTTTCTAGAATGCCAAATTCATTCCTATCTAATCTTAAGTTCCAGGCCAAGAAGAAGCCTCTTGTGTTTTACACTTTTATCATAAAATAGTGTTCATTTTTCTTCAAAGTAGTTTTTGATCATTTCATTCATGTCTGCCTCCCCCATGGGCTGTAAGCACCTCGAGAGCTCACCATTATATCACCGATGCATGTCATAAAGCTGTCGCATAATAGGCAGTCAATAAATATTTGTGAATACCTGAATGAATGAATAAGGAGTCTGTAGGCCTTGCTTCCGGCCTCTGATCCTAGCCTTCTAGGTCGTGCCATTAGATAATTCTCCTTGTTCCTTTGCCTCAGTCTCCTCATCTGTACAGAATTAGCGTCATCTCTACCCAATCCACTTTTACAGGGTTATCGTGAGGATCAAATGAGAACCTGTGTGTGCATGTGGCTTGTATATATCAACGTGCTTTGTAAATATCAGGTATAAGGAAAGGTGAAGGTGAAGTGATTCTTGTATTCCTGCTTTGAATTGTTGAAGATTATTCTCTTCTTGAGGAAGGCAGTTAATCTATATAAGGCTTGTGATTTCCTGGTCTAATTCATAGCACAAGGTGAACTGTGCCTCACTCTCAAGGTGAATTTAACATGGCCCGTGTCGGTGGGAGCTCTGGCATGCGTGAAGGAGTGGAGGAGAAGGTAATTTACTGACAGAATGTGAACATAAACTGATCACAGGTGGGATTAAGAGGCCCATGTCCCCCCTACTGCAGAGCAAACATGGTTGGGTACATGTGTTTGCCTGTGCAGTGGGCGGATCACTATCATAAAACTCTGTGGGTCTGTTTCTTGAAACTGCATTTCAGGCCCACAGGAGGGGCCTCCCATCAAGCCCATTACATTAAGCCCTTTGGGCAAGGTTTCATGAGTGTTTTGTGCTATTTTGGTGAGGCTCAATAGATGTGTTTTTAATTTATTTTCTTAGATTACTGAAGGTGCAGACTATTTAAACCCATATGGTACTCATTGCTCTACCCTTAATCCCATTGCACAGAGGTGATCATTATAAACTGTTTTATTTCTATTCTTCAAAATTTTTTTCTTTGCATATACAAACATTTTTTTCCAGTAATGAGACAGCAGTGTATATATTGCCCTTCAATTTGCTTTGTCTTTTCCTAAAATAGAAGCTTGATGCACCATTGATCTGCAGCGAGAACACATTTAGGGGAAATGAGTGCGTCTTAGTTTCTCGTTGAGTAGTCTGGGCAGCTTTGTCCCTTGGCACAGTGTGGAGCAGGATTCCCTTGCAGGCTTCTAGCTGCCTGCTTTGGGCTGTAATCCATTCCTCTGGTCTGTCACACAGCAGTGGTTACAGAAACAGGCAGGAAGCCAAGAGCCCCTGCCCTTGGATCAGCATGTCCTGTCTTAGCTGTGTAGCTGGGTGAGACCATGACAATTAGCCTGCACTGAGATGGGAGTAACAAGATTGAAATGGGTCAGATGATGAGGGTCAGATGCTCTGAGCATGGGGATAATGCTAAATCTTATTTTGTGTGGCTGAAGTGAAGCTGGTGCTGGCGGAGGTCAGACATCAGGTGGACACAGTGATAGAAGGTGTAGCTTAGAGGTTGAGAGCACAAGGTTTTGGAGTTGGACAGACCCGGGTTTCAACTTTGGCTCTGCCACTTACTATTTGTGTGATTCTTGGCAAGTTACTCAACTTTTCTAAGCTTCTGTTTTCTCAATGATAAGATAGGGATAATAGTAATGCCTCCCTCATGGGATTGTGAGAATTAAATGTGATAATGCACATGCATCAGATAGGACACTCCTGCATGCAAATAACAGAAACCTCTACCAAGAGTGGCTTAAACTGTACAGATATATATAATGTTGATTTAACTCAGAAGTTTAGACAGTGGCATTGCCTGGGTAACTCCTTTCCATCCTTCCACTCTGCCATCCACGGTCTCTAGATCAATTCTTAGCAAAGAGGAAAGGGATTGCCATGATTAACATCCTTCCACACAGTGCTGGCATTGTTCCCTCAGCAAAACTGAGGTTCTTTGAGCAAAGAATCAAGGAAAGTGACTATTGGGTACTCTCAATAGTATCCAACACAGCATGTCAGTAGTTTAGCTCCATGCCTGTTAAGTGTTCAACAGTCGTCACCACGATGGTGCTAATGTGGAATCTCGCAATAATGATTCATCCCCCACATCTGAGCAGAGCAGAAGCTAACAGGAGGACACATTCCAGGAGATAATATTAGCTTCTGGTTAATCAAGAGTTATTTTTATTCATGCTTGTTCGTTCCATCAGGGCATCTACAAAAGGCCCAAGGCCATGATCAAACAGGGGAGAGAATATGAGTGTGTCTGAGGCCTGCCTGGCTCCTGCCTCCAGAGTCCATCAACCCTGTTGGCAGGGACAACTCTTGGCATGCTTTGACCTTATGAAACCTGGCCCCTACCTGTCTGCCTGTTGCTGCTGCCCTCTCACTGGTCCTTTAAACACAGCTGCCCATTCCACATAAAGTGCCATGGCTGGCCCAGCTAAGCCAGTGGCTGATTACAGCTTTTATCTACCCAGACCTGCCCTCCCTCTTACTCTCATGCCCTGATACCCTGGTTCTTGCCTTCTTGGTTCACCCATCTTTGGCTTTGGATGCCTGCTTCATTACCTGCTCAGTTTGGCAACTTGTTTGGATTCTTTCTCTGTTTACTGACCTCAGAGTCACAGTTCCGTCTGTTAGCCCCACTCCACTGCATCTTCACTGGCAGGCCAGCCCCCTTCTGTTTTTTAGGGGAAGATTCAGACTTTTGCTTTGCTGACCTCCCTGATCTTGACTCCTCGGCGCACCTTCATCTTTTTATTTTCCTGCCGTATTTTAACTACTGGTTGGATCCTAGACAGCTTGGTGATAAATCCATGCAACCATGGAGTCAACATCTGCAGAATGGGTTTAAGACTTGACTTGGAACACTAATTTGGAGAAGAAAATGAATACAATCTTTACAGTATCCATGAAGCTGTTAAAGATACAAATCATGTGACTGAGCCATGCTGTAAAGCTAATTCTTACTAAGCGCCACATGAAAAAGTGACTGATATTTCTAAGAAGATTAACACTGGAATTAACCAAAATGTCACCTGCCTTTAGGGGAGACTCAGACCTTCAAAAGGGAACATTCTTAGATATCAACTCCAGTCATCCTTAAAGGGGTAGCAGCGTGGGATGGTGGAAAATGCCTTGGATTCTGTGCTGGATATCTTCCATTTATTTATCCATAAACAGTTTTTCCCATTCTCCACCTGCTCTGTGTCCCAGGAGCCTGATATGCATGGACTGCATCTGTGGGCTTCTTTGCCATCTGGCTTCCTTTTGAGTTTGATCAGCAGAAAGAACAGGCAGGCAGGAGGAAGGAGAGAGTGGAGGATCTAGTCCTCTAGATTTTTTTCTGTGGGATCACACTGGGCTGGCTGTGTCCCCTTGACTGAAGGTCACAGCCCCTATCAGGTGGTTGTTTCTGGGATCCCTGCCCCTTTATGCCAAGGAAGATAAGCGCTCTCCCACCCCCCTTACCCTATTACAAGCTCTAGGGTACTACACTGTCCCTTGCAGTTTATCTGCCCTTTCTTCTATAACTGTTGTTATTATTAGCTGATGTCAAGTCAACCCCCGACTCATGGCAACCCCATGTGTACAGAGTAGAACTGCCGCGTAGGATTTTCTCAGCTATAATCTTTACAGAAGCAGATCGCTAGGTCTTTTCTTTTGCAGAGCTGATAGGTGGATTTGAGCCACCAACCTTTAGCTTAGCAGCCTATTGCAAACTGATTGTGCCATGCAGTCTCCTCTTCTGTAAATAATTCCTTTAATGTATTATTCTCTCCTCAAATGACCAAACTGCAGTATGCCATCGATTTCTCACCAGGACCACGTTGCAGATTCAAAGTCAGAAATCTGGGGTCATGTCTGACTTTACCACTTCCTAGCTCTGTGCCTGTGGGCAAAGCTACTCAACCTCTTTCAGCCTCGAGTTTCTCATCAGTAAAGTGGTGTGACAAGAATGCTTCCATCTTCATCATCAGGAAGAATCAAAGAGTGAAAATGTCACGTAAACTGTAATGTACAGTGCACATGGGAGAGGTTGTTTTCACTGTGACATACTAGGAGCTTAAAATGAGAATTGGGGAGAGTTTAAGGCTTTGAGGATGGAGTGCGTAGATCTCTAGAGGGGGTCCTGCCTCCTTTCCCACTCCTTCAGTACAGTTAATGAGAAGCATATCTGACAGGAGGATGGGACCTGGCAGATTATCCTTCAAAGCTGAGCCCACAGGATCTCCTCTTCCATTTACCTCAGCCCTCAGGTCCTCTGGAATACAGATGAGATCCCCTCCAATTACAGACAATTTATTTAGTGATGACATTAGCTTCTGCTAAGATGGATTCTATGATAAGGCTTTTGGAAAAATGCAATTATGTTGTCAGAAAAGAGGAAATTGTCAGAATGGTGCCAAGAAACATAGATGTAAAGGCCGATCCCTGGGCTTTTGTTTTCCAGTATTCAGAGACTGCAGTGTTGCAAGAGTAAATCCTGTTTTTTTGTGTCTGTGATAATCTGACACTTGTTGCTAAAAAGAAATGGCAGTGGTGTTTATGTTGGAAATTGCTTTGGAAGGGCTGTGCCTGAGCTTTGGATGGGATATAGCGGCAAGACTAGCTGATCATTCATCATCATGTCAGTCACCTCATCCTCTTTTATTATCTTTGTAGGATTTATCAATACATGAAATTATTTTAATCATTTACCTGTTTACAGTTTTATGGTATGTCTCCATTCTCTCTGACACATACTCCTCACTTTTAGTAAAGAATGTCAGCTTCTTGAAGTTGTCTGGTTTAATGCTTTGACCCCAGCAGCTGGCAAAGTACCTGGCACAAAGTGGATATTCAGCAATATTTGTTGAATGAATGAATGAGTGATCGAGGAAGGAATACTGTGTGTAGGTGGCTATGTTAGGCATGAGAGGTAATTCCAGGTCCTTAGGAGCTCACATCTAGTGTTTTGTCGACAAATATTGAAAAAGCATGCATAAATCTGCAGTTCTCAAGACATGTGATGTTCAGAGCCCTAACGGAAGCAGAGGCCCAAATCTACTTTTATAGGAGTTGAATATGGGAGAATTTATTTTCAGCAGGAATGAGGGGAAGGTAGACTCAACATAGTGGTTTAAAGGTTACATTTTAGATTAAAACCAGACTGCTGTGTTTATATCCAGATCTTCCATTTTCCAGTGGTTACCCTCTGTCTAAGTTTCTTGGGCTTCAGTTTTCTCAGTGGTTTAAAAAAAAAATTATAATACTTGGGCTTACATCATGGGATTAACTGAAGTAATGCATGGAAAGCATATAGATTTATTTCTGTCACATAATAAGTACTCAATAAATGTTAGTTGTTTATTATTACTGGTGGTGGTGGTGGCATGGTGGTAGTGGTGGTAGTAGTAGCAGTAGCGGCAATAATGGAAGGAGGAGGAGGAAGAGAAAAAGTTCAATGAAATAAAATTCAGTGAGTCCTGGTCACTGGATAGGAAGACTGGTTCCAGCTGTACTACTCAACTTTGTGTGACCGTAGACAAGAACTTCCCTTCTCTGGGCATCATTTGCAAAATGAGGAGTTAGAACTTGATAGTATCTGGGTTCCTTTTTTAGCCCTCAAAGTATTATTATGTGCTTAGAGCTGGGCTGAAGGATGCACGGTATTTGAGTATATCAGAGTGTGTGCATGGTTAGCTTTTCTTTTATTTTTCATTATTTCTTCTCATGCCATAAGGTTATTTAGTTAAGAGAAAAAGATCATATCTCTTGCACTCCTTTTACCCCAGCATCTACATAGCTTTGGGAACAGAAATCCATTGCCATAGAGTTGATTCCGACTCATAGCTACCCTATAGAATAGAGTAGAACTGCCCCATAGGATTTCCAAGGAGCAGCTGGTGGATTCAAACTGCCAACCTTTTGGTTAGCAGCTGTAGCTCATTGTAGCTCTTAACCACTGGGGCACCAGGGCTCGATTGAGAAGAGAGAAGGTCCTCAAATACCCATTGGTTGCTTGGTTGACTGATTTGGTTGGAAGTTAGCATTGGAAAGAGTACCAATGGGTCTAGGAGAAAGGAAGAGAAAAGGATCAAGGATCATTCCATTCTTTAATTTGTAAATTGTCACTGAGACATTTATTTCACCCTCACCCATCAAACATTTTAGGTAAAAAGACAGAAATAGATGGAGTGTGGAAAATAAGATAGAGGAATTGGAAAGGGGCAAGTGATATTTATCAGATGTCTGCTGTGGGTCAGTGGATTTACATATAGCGTTTCATTTAACCTTCAGAACAACCTTGTGAGATGTGGGAGTAGGTTTTGTTAAGGTGTATTCATTTCCATTTTGACAAATGATGAGGTAGGATAGAGAAGGTTATTCTGCTAAAGATCCCACAGATAGGAAGAGGTTAGAGCTGGAATTGGAATCCAGTCCTGCATGACTCCAAAACCATTACATTCTGCTCTTCTGCAAGGTGATTATTCCACACCTTCTCCTTCTTCATACCATCAACATCTCCTCCTCTGTCCTCACACTTACTTGACAAACTTGCTCCCTGGTTTACCCAGAAAAGGGAAACAGAACAGTGCCTTAACAGCTCTCATTACCGCCTCCACTAATCTACCTGCATCTGTACTGTGAACTCTGCCTTTCTCGTTACTATGGATACTGTCCATGCTTCTGTTTAGGACAACACCTCCCTCTGTGCAGAGAATCCCATCACCTCTTAAGTACACAAGGACATCACCTCAGTAATTTTTTTCTTTCTCTTGCATCATCAGTTTTTTCCCCCTATAGAATCATCCCAAGTAACACTCATACATGCTGCAACAGCACCCATTGTATGTAAATAAAAATCTTCCCTCAATCCCAAGTCCCTCTCCAGTTAATGCTGCCATTTCTCTGCTCCTTCCTACAATAACAGTCCCCAGAAGAGCTGGTAAACACTCTGTCTTTACTTCTTTTCCTCCCGTTCTCTCTTGAATCCATCCTAGTCATGTTTTCGTCCTTATCACCATACCAAAATAACTCTTCTTAAGGTTGCCAGTGATCTCCATACTGCCAATTCCAAGAGTTAATTCTGTATCCTCATTATATTTGATTTATCAGCTGTATTTGACATAGGTGGAAACTCCATCCTTGAAAACTTATTTGTCACTGAATTACTGGGCCTCCAAAAACTTCAAATAGTTCCGCACAGCATTGTAGTACAGTGCAGCATTGCTGTACTGAAATCTCATTGGTAGGGAGGAAAAGGTGAGGCATAGGAAAGTAGCTCTAGGTTTTTCTTCATATCTGTGCTCTAACACACAGAGACATGTTGAGGATATTTAAATGAGGATCTAAATATTTACTATGTCTTTTAAAAATTTATTTGTTGAGCCAGGAGAGTACTACAGGGATTATAAAGTAAAGTATATGATATCCTCTAAGAAGCTTGTGATCTTATATGGGAAATAAAACCAACATGTAGACCAGTAACTAGAATACACACTAGTATCTGATATAGTGCTGAACTGTATATTAACTGCATTTTAAGTGCTGTTACAATTCGGAAGATAGAGAAATCTGTACTATTCACTAGTTCAGCAGTTTGTTGAGTGTGTTTTGTATGTCAGATCCTGTACTAGTTTCAGGGAATAAATAGATGATGATGATGATAAAGACAGTAATACTAAATATTTACTACGTGCTGAGCACTGTTCTAAGTGCTTCGAATTTTTTTCTCTTTTAACTCTCACAAGAACCATATATGTGTAGCACTGTTATCCCCATTTTCCAGATGAGAAAACTAGAAAACAGAGGTGAAACTCTTATTTTCACGAGGTTATTACTGCTAGTAAGTGACAGAACCGTAAATAAACTTAGTTCATTTGGCTCAGAGTAAGTCCTAACCATCTGTATTGATGAAAATACCCACGTTCTTAAGGAACCCAGGGTGTATTTAAGATACAGGCAGGTACATGATTCCTTTACTAGAGTGGTAAGTGCCGCCGTAGTGTGGTAAAAAGATGCTGTAAGAAAAAAGAAGGGGTGCTATTAACCTAACCTGGGGGCTCATTAGGGAGGCTAAAGAAAAATTTCCCTCATGTCTGGGTTGCTCTAGGAAAATCTGAATCTCCCCTTATTATTTCAGAAACACTTATAGATCCAGGAAGGCAAATAAAACTATACATAAACCACATATTCATCATTATTGGAGGCAGAGAGTACTGTAAACTTCAACCTGAAAATAAAACTTTACAAAATGAACAGAAAAGAGTAGAAACATCTATACAAACTACTATATATATGAAATAAAAAATGAGAACCAAAATATTTAAACACAAATTCTCCTAAAAAGTCAACCAAAAGGTAGGAAAAAAAACTAATCCAGTGCTCATAGCCTGAATTAAATATCCTTCAACAAAACCTTTATAGATAAGAAAACCCATCCTTAATCAGAAATTCAGAAACTCAGAGCAGAAGTGTACAAAAAACAGGAATATGTGAAACATGAGTTGACTGAAGGCAGGAAAGAAATTAAAGAGAAGACAAAATCATCTTAGAAATGAAGAATAAATTACAAAAACTCCAAAGGGGAATAATTTCAACTGAAAGGATTATGGAAAGCTTTGAGGAAATGCATTAAAATAACCAAGAGAATGAATAATAAATTAATAAAAATTATCAGAAAGAAACTGATCAATCAAGCATACGGGTAAGGATGATCCAACATATATGTAATTGACATCCTTATAGAAGAAACATGATTACATGACATGTTATCAGGAGGAACAGTACATCATGCTTGGTAAAGTAGAGGGTCATTGAAAAAGGGGAAGACTCTCAACAAGACAGATTGACATGATGGCTGCAACAGTGGGCTCAAACTTAACAATGTGAGGATAGCACAGGACGAGGCAGTGTTTCATTCTGTTGTACATATAGTTGCTATGAGTCAGAACAAACTAGACGGCATGTAACAACAACCTAGGAGAAAAATGAAATAATAGAATTGAACTAATATTTAAAATTACAATGCAAAAAAAAATTCTGAATATATATATTGAGAAGGGCCCATTATCTTTCTGGGAAAACTGACCTATGAAGTTGACTTTGAGATATATTCTTGTAAAACTATTAAATTTTAAATTAAAAAAATCTTCATGACTTGCAGGCAGAAAGACCATATCACCTACAAAGTAAAGAAATTCAGGTTGGCATCAGACACTTTGACAGTGACATACAAAACAAGACAAAAGCCATATTTTCAATAAAATTCAAAGAAGGATGGTGCAAGAAAAGCTTCCCAATTTGACAGCTGAGTTGAATCTTGGTGTACTGTATAGTCAGTGAAGCGGTAGGAAGGTGTCTTGAACCAAGGGACCAGAATGTACAAAGGATAGAAGCCAGACATGAAACTTCCAGGAATTGCAGATAGTTCAGCATGGCTGAAGTTTCTGTAAAGTGAAGTGGAGAGGCTCCTAAAGTCTTAGATTCCAGCTGATATTTCTTGACTATTAGTGTTAAGTACCCGATAGCGTTATTGGGAAGGAATTGTTTATGAGATCTATATGCAGAGTTGAGGGGGTGGTTAAGGAGAGTAGGAGTATGTACATACAAATTTTCATTTATGCATGAAACTGTAGCATGACATTCACTTGAGTAATATTCCAGTTATTTTTAAAATTCTCTTCTAATTGGAAATTTGCATTCCAGGCTTTCCATCAACCTAGTATTGGAAGTTCTGGTGGGCAGTTAATCTACTTGAGAGGCAGAGAGAGCCAAGCCAGTTCATTCATTGTTTAATAATTATACGATCACAAAAAGATGACTGAGTACAGGAATGAATAGATTGACACAGTTTGTGTGCACAAGTGCAAAAATAAATAAAATGAAAACCACTGTCCTTAAGCATATAATCTGTGCCAGGCACTGGTCTGGACATTGGGGATACGAAGACAAATAAGAGCTGGTTTCTGCTTATAAGTTGCCCACAAATTCATAAATTGGTGTAAATGAGATAGGTAGGTACCAGATGTGATGAGGAAATCAAAATTTTACTCTTTATATTATGCAAGTAGGGTAAGCATTATTTTATTTATATAACACGTGAGGAAATAATCTGAGGAAGATCAAGTGATTTGTTCAAGGCTACATACCTAGTGGTTAAGCCCAGAATTAAGAATAGAGGCTGTTGTAGTCAGCTAGTGCTGCTATAACAGAAATACCACAAGCGGATGGCTTTAACAAAGAGAAATTTATTTTCTTGCAGTCTAGTAGGCTACAAGTCCAAATTCAGGGCATCAGCTCCAGGGGAAGGCTTTCTCTGTAGGCTCTGGAGGAAGGTCCTTGTCGTCAGTCTTCCCCTGGACTAGGAGCTTCTCTGCACAGGAACCAGCGCTGCTTTCTTGGTGTTATGAGGTCCCCCAATCTCTGCTTACTTCCCTTTCCTTTCATCTGTTGTAAGATAAAAGGTGGTGCAGGCCACACCCGTGGGGAAACTTCCTTTACGTTGGATGAAGGCTGTGACCTTAGTAAGAGTGTTACAATCCCGCCCTAATCCTCTTCAACGTAATCCAATCTTGCCTCATTAACCATAGGCAGAGATTAGGATTTATAACATATAGGAAAATTATGTCAATCACAAAATGGAGGACAACCACACAATGCTGGGAATCATAGCCTAACCAAATTTGACACATATTTTTGGGGAATACAATTCAGTCCATGACAGAGGCCTTCAGATTCTTGGTTCTGTTCTTTTCCCATTAGCCTCCTTCCAAACCTTCCTATCTTACTGGTGTGCGAAGCTTTTTTTTTTTTTAATAATAGCCCCACCTTCTTAATTTTTCTTTTATCATCCTGTTTCGTTGTGGAATTAAAGGAGTCACTTGTGTGTCCTTAATAATAGGCTTATTTGAGACATCTCTGAACACTGTCTTTAATTTATACCCCGTAACCTGAACATGAAGGGACCACCAAGAAGGGGGATAATTAAAGAGATGACTAGGAGATCTCCGTGATTTTCGTATTATCATCCATGAAATACCTTATCAAAAATGGGCCATTATAGTTTAAGTGATGAGAGACGGAGTTTGGAAAGGACTTGAAACTTCATCAGACACTTCCTGAGCTTGGAGTTGTAGCCCCATTGTTTTCCAGACTCCAATTTTTCCTTCCACAATGAACAATAACTTTTTGATTTAAACAGCTGGCAGTTACTATTGAATGCCTCACATTTAATAACAGAAGTCTTCCTTTAGAACAGGAAATTTTATCTAAATTGCTTTGCTCTTCTTAAGTGATTGTGAACTTCTAAAGTCTGACAGGACTGATAGCATGAAAAAATAACCGTTTCTCTCAAGAAGAGGATGATTACTTTTTAAAAGAAAGAGCCCCAAACTAAATGAACAAATCAGTATACTTCTACAAAGCAGAAGTCAAGGCACATAAGCTGTCCTCTCTGTAAACATTATTAAAAAACAACCGAGTTTGTATTGACACATTTATATTAGGAAGGCTATAGACAGCAGCTCAGAGAGAGGAAAAAAAATTTTAAAAAACCAAGAAAGCACCACTTAGTAGTCAAGGACCTTCTTCACTCTTTATTTTTGTTCCTAATAGGAGCAGCTACCATTATCGAGCTAGTACTGTGTGCCAAGTATTGTGCTAAATCCTTTACATGTTAATTAATGTCTTCACTTCAATCTCTTCCTGCCCTGTTGCTAGTACTTCCATTGGCTGAAGCCAACTGGAACTCAAAGGGAGAGGGAACCTGTTGATATAGACCTACAGGTCAGTCTCATGTGGTACAGGCAAAGAGGGGTGAAGAGTGTATCTGGATGGGGAAAATGGAGAATGTCCAACTCATTCTAATTCATATTTCTTTATAAAATTCACCACTATTTGAAGTTAAATTATAAAATTATTCATTTGTTTATTTTATTTTATTTTGCCCCCATTATAATTGAGGCTCCAGGAGGACAGGGATATAAGATTATTTTTGTCAAAACAAATTTACAAGTACCTGCTTATATATTATCCATCTCTATTGATCTACCTTTCTATTTATCCGTCCGGCCATCTACATAACCTGTTGTTAATGGTTATCTCTAGTGAATGGGGCATGGCCAAGAGGACCCTTTCACTTCTTTATATACGTTACAAAAAGGTAGCATTCAAAAAAATTCTTTTCCGTTGTAGTGCTTTTCTATTTATTTTTATAAAAAAAAAAAAAAAAGCCTTTAGAAACAGCCCAACAGTGGAGAATGCCTACAATGCTGTCCCTGTGCCTCTCATTCTGCCTTGATGATGCCTTACACAGAGTCTCAGCTTTTCCCATTGTAAGCCACCTTGGCTTTACTGGGGTGGCTCAGGCAAGAGCTCCCAGTGAAGCCTGACTTTGCTGCTCTAGGGCAGACAATGCCAAATCTGGCCACCCTCAGAGATTCCGGTCTGTTGTGGGGCCAGGCTGGCACCCAGAGAGCCACCTAACCCTTGAGTGGATTCCCTTTTCAGAGATTTTGATTCTGTAAATCTGATTTTATGAGGGGTGTAGGAGTTTGTATTTTCGAAAAGCTCATTAGCCTATTCTACTGTCTAGCTAGGTTTGGGAATGGCTGAGGGACCTTCTGGTGCTTTCCATGGTCCTGAAAACATCAAGAGGTCAGAGAATACAGATCCCTGCCTGAAACGTGGGAATGTCAATGTTCAGGGGCAGGGGGGCAGGGGAGGAGCTCTGTATTAGGAATTAGGACTTCACAGAGAGAAAGCAAAATCTTTCCCTTGTTCCTTACCGTAGCCACTAGATCATGATATATCTCACATGGGTTGCTTGGAAATGGTCAATCATCAGGACTTTGGGGAGACATCCATGGGGGAAGCTTTTAAATGTTACATGAGGATGTCACAGACGCTCATTGCATGACAGATGGCTTTTGGATATTTCTTAATATAACAAGTAGCAGATGGATCAGAAGACCTTCAGTGTTCCTTCTGACCCTGAGAGTCCTGGTTACCAATGTGTGTTTTATATGAGCAGCAGACTTTTCATTTCTCATCACTAGGGCCTAACTGGAGCCCAGGTGGCTCAGTGGTTAAGAGGTCGGCAGTTCGAATCCACCAGCTGCTCCTTGGAAGCCCAATGGGGCAGCTCTACTCTGTCCTGTAGGGTCACTATGAGTTGGAATTGATTCGGCGGCAACGGGTTTGGTTTTTGGTAGGGCTTAACTATTAAATCTTTATCTAGGTGAATAATAAAATGGGTCTGTACTAAATTATCACTACTTGTGTGAACATTAGCAAATATTCTGGAGGCAACTAGCCCGGAGTATAATTCAACACTATAGGTAGAGCATTTTGTCTGAAGCTCTGGAATAAATGGAAACAGCTATGGCCTCAATGTGCCATTGAATTGGAATTGACTCATGGTGACCCTGTGTGTGTCAGAATAGAACTGTGCTCCATAGGGTTTTTGATGACTGATTTTTTTTTTTCAAAAGTAGATAATCAGGCCTTTATTCTGAGGTGCCTCTGGGTGGACTTGAACTGTCAACCTTTCAGACAGCAGCCAAGCACGTTAATTGTTTGTATCACTTAGGCTCTTAATCTCCATTTCCTATCAGATTACTGCCCCTCAGTTTCTCTTTGGAAACCCTGGTGGTGTAGTGGTTAAGAGCTACAGCGGCTAACCAAAAGGTCAACAGTTAGAATCCACCAGGCGCTCCTTGGACTCTCTATGGGGCAGTTCTACTTTGTCCTATAGGGTTGCTGTGAGTTGACGGCAACAGGTTTTTTAAGTTTCTCTTTTACAGAAATTGTGATGGTGTCACTGGGTATCATGTTGTAACCAGTTAAGCCAGGTGCTCAGATGAAGTTTCTGGGTTTTTTTTTCCTGAAAATATTTCAAATTAAAGCATCTCTTAGACTGTCCTGTGAGGATAAGAGCACTGATCTTATCTAATAACATTAATAATGTCTTGCTTTTGTAAAGCATTTTAGAGTTTACAAAGTACTTTTGTGTAGCTTATCTGTTTGTTTTATGTTCATGGAATACCTGTGCTAATGGTATTGCTATCAAAGGTTTATGGGTGAAGACAGGGAGGGCCAGAGAGGTTCAGTAACCTGCTCCAAGTCACAGAGCTGTAAATGTTAAAGGTAGTGCTATAGTTTCCTAGCATTGCTGTAACAGAAATACCGTAAGTGGGTGGCTTTAAAGAACCAAAATTTATTTTTCCACATTTCTGGAGGCTAAAAGTTCAAATTAGGGTCTTGGCCATGTCGATTCCTTCCTTGTCAGTAGTCACGGGCATTGCTTTGTTCCTTGGCTTGGAGATGATCCTCAGGTGTCTGTCTTCCTCTGTATGTGTGTACGTGTCTCTGTGTCTAATCTGCTCTTTTTATAATGCAGAAGAGATTGGATTCAGAACCCACCCTACACGGGCATAATCTAATTAGCATAGCCAAGAAAACACCTATTTTTAAACAGGATCGCATCTATAGGCATAGGGGTTAGGATTCCAACACACCTTTTTGGGGGATGATGTAATTCAATCCACAATAGACAGGAACCAAACAGGTTTTATGACTGTAGACCAGTGATCATTCTCCATCTCACACTGCCTCCCAAGGCTTCTCCTTCCCTCTGTGCACAGCTCTGACTGTTAGAAAATTCTTTCTTATTTTGAGCTGAGAATGCCTCTTGGTAGCTTCTACCCACTAGTGTATGTTTTGCCTCTTTTAGCTACATAGAGCAAGTTCAGTCCCTCTTCTACATGACAGTTCTCCAAATATTTGAAGACCTTATTATGCCCTCTCTTAAACTTAACTTCTCCAGTCTGAACATCCTTTGTTCCTTCAACTACTCATCATTTGATTTGGCTCACAAGGTCCTTGCGATCTTGCTTGATCCCTTCTGTGCCGTGTTTATCATCGGAGAAGTTCTTAGAACTAAATGTGGTTATCTTTGGGCAGATTCACTCAGATTAGAATGAGATAATTACCTCTGTCTCCTGCTACAGTTTAAGATCGCAATATCTTTGTTGACAGCTGTATCTTAGTATACTGTTGACCAAAACTGTCAAGTATTTTTTTCAGTATATGTTTCTGTTAAGTCTCAGTTCACGTTCTGTTTCTGTGAGGCATATTTACTGCAAGCATGGGACCTGTCATTTGTCCATATGAAATTTCATCTTATTTGATTTGGCCCTAATTCCTGCCTGTTAATGCCTCTTTCAATCCTGATGGCATTATCCTAAAGCTGTTATGATTGAAACAATCACACACCAGCTTCATATTTTCTGCTTCATATTCAGTAAGCACCTCTTCTATTATACTGCCAAGTCACAGATAAAAATGTGAATAGGGCATACTTACTGTGATCTAGTCGTTTGAAGCTGATCCACAAATAGCATCATCTTGGGATGATACATGGATCATGAACTTTAGGCAGAGAGTAAGGGTTGGCGATAATTGTTGTGAGAAAGCTATTAAACCGAAAACCAGATGCCATCAGGTTGATTCTGACTCATAGTGACCCCTTGTGTGTCAGAGTAGAGCAGTGCTTCACAGGGTTTTTAATGGCTGATTTTTCAGAAGTAGATTGCCAGGCCTTTCTTCTGAGGTGCCTCTGGATGGACTTGAACTGAACCTTTCAGTTAGCAACTGAGTACGTTAACTAATTGCACCACCTGGGACTCCGAGAGTCAGAAAATGTGGATAAGAAGAGAAACCACTCTTAGTGTAGTCAGATTCAGATGAGGAGAGTAAAAAGAAATAGTAAAATTTAGTGTGTGAGCTTGATCATCTCTGAAAAGGTATCTTCTCTCTTTGAAGGGGATTCACACCCTGCTATGGCAAAGTCTTTCCAGCAGTGTTGCTAACCTCATTTGAACACCGCTGCCATCTCATTTACCACAACAAAGGCATCTCCTTCCAGATTTCAACTTTGCCTCCTCTTTTTTGTTTGCATTTGTATTTACTGTGCAGCCAGCTGCTAAGGGACAGTTTGGAACCTACTGAGCCTTACTGCTGTCCTCCTTCCCACACTCTGTGCGGATTTAGATTGGGATTCTATTCTTACATGTTGCAGCATATTATATTTATTCCCATAAACCTTCTCCTCATTACAGTATGTTTTTTCCTGTACAATGCCAGAGGTGCATTTTTTAAATCTCGTTTGTTGACTGTTGTCTGGGTTTATTAAACAGATTGGTAGGGAGGAGACTGCAGAGTTCCTCTTTGGGGCATTCCTTTCATGTACTTTGGTACAAGCCCCGTGTGCTGCATATTCTATATTAAGAAAGAACAACAGCTAGGCACCCTGACATGGAAATTCAACAAGTAGTGTACACAGTTGGCAAAACCTGCCTGTCATAGTGAGTAAGCTTTGAGGAACCATTTTGTAGAGTACAGTGACCTGTAGAATGAATGCAACATTTGTTAGCACCAGGAATAATGCTGATGACTTTTGCTTTTCTTGTGGAGGTCAAGAACTTTTAAGTTATTCTCACAGTTGCCCCATGAGGGGAAAGATTGTGGGTTTAGCTGTGTGTGCAAGGTCACCAACTACCATGCTAGTGAGGGGGTATTGGATGGGAATTATATTGTGTTCTGAATAGGAAACCTTTCTCCAAGGAGCACCTTAATATTTAATAGTGCCAGTTAAAAGGCAGTGAGGACAAGGCTCTGTCTAGCAAAGGAGGATCATTACAACTCTCCTCTCAGGGAGAGAGTGGGAGCTTTTCTTCAATTCTAGGCAAAGCCCAAGCTAAACCTCTTCATTTAGAGTCTCATTTGGGCTTCATATTGTCTTATTGAACAGCGGCATAATACACGTTGATCCACATGGTTTACATTGGAAATTCGTTTTTCTATATAATTGGGAAAGGTACTGTGGAGTCCCTTCAGAGGCCATTCTTTGTCCAGGTGAATACAAATCCAGTATTCCTTCATAAGTAGTGTTGTTGAACCATTGTGTTGCTTTGTGCTGAGCTCTGAGGGCTTTACCTGTTAACAGAAAATCAAGTTCTTCATAGAATATTGACTCGTCTTTTAAGCAGACAGGACATTTGTTAGAAATGGCATTCTTAACCAAAGTCATGAGTAAAGAGAGGTCGTACCTTGTGAAGAAAATTACTAATGTGAGCCCTTGATTCAGTGACTGACTTTCACAAGGTGCATGGCAGTTACTCTTTGTGTTGTTTGTTCCTCCCAAGCAGTTTTCATGTTTGACCAGATGTTTCATTTTACATGGTGTCGTATCAGAAATGAGATAGTTGCACTTTAAAATATTGATAGATACTAGTGGCATGCAAAATTCCCATAATTATCCCACACAGCTTAACACCCAGCACCTTGTTTAATGACTCAAGCAAGCATGGGGCTTCAGAGACATGACTTAGTGGGAAATGGGTATTCATTGGCCAAAAGAAAGGGTAGGTTTTAGATAGCTTTAGAGTCAATGCATTATGTGTATCAGAAAAGCCTATGGTAATGTAATAAATTTAGGCTAATTATAGCACAATCAGCTTAAGCAGTAAATCATGTGCTTATCAAAGGCCTGTGCTTGATCTAATTAAATTTCAAGTTGCTGACTGTTTTTCTTGTTCTTTCTGAAATACAGTGATCTGGCTTTCATTTAGTGAGTTGTCTGCCTGACAGATTCTAACTGGCTATCCCCATCTCTTCTCTGGGTGAACAAAAGTGAGAGGGTTCATCTTGCTCTTTCTTTTGGGCTTCTTATGCCAATCTCATGAACTGGGGGTGGTGGAGGAGGATACTTGAAGAGGTTTATTATATTTCACTCCTTTTCATTGAGCTTAATTTCTTTAGGATTGTCTGCATAATTGAAAGTGTTAAATTTGACTACCTGATTTCTCAGTCTGGACTATTCGAAGTGGTGCTAATTGCTTACCATGAGGTTTTTGCCATACTACTCTAGGGCGTGTATATTGGAAACCCTGGTAGTGTAGTGGTTAAGAGTTACGGCTGCTAACCAAAAGGTCAGCAATTCGAAGCTACCAGGTGCTCTTTGGAAACACTGTGGGGCAGTTCAACACTGTCCTGTAGGGTCACTGTGAGTCAGAATCAACTCGATGGTAACAGGTTTCTTTTTTTTTTTTTTTTTAAATATATATCTGATATAGCTCTTCTATTCTGAAGGCAGTATCAAGGAGCATGTGTTCATTCATTTACTCAATAACTGTATGGAGTAGGCACCTACTTGACTAAGCACTCTTCCAGACACTGGAGATGCCGACGTGAAAAAGAAGGACAAGTTCCCTGCTCTCAGGGTGATTATAGTCTGGTGGGAGGAGACAGTCAATCAATACGAGCTAAGATAATTTTAGAGAATTATTTGCTTTGATAAAGATAAAACAAGAGATCTGATGGAGAGTGACCAGGTGACCAGGTGATTTGGGGCTACTCTATATGGGACAGTAATGGAAGGATTCTCAGTGCAGGCAACAACTGAGCAGTTGCAGGGATATTGTTCTGAAGGCTCCATTTCCTCCAGACTCAGCAGATAATCAGTACCTAGTGGCAGCAGTCAGGAAGGGAAGGGGAGGCACAGCTTGAGGGTGAAAGTACTGGGCCCAGGGGTTCCAAGAAAACACATTTCTTCCTTTCTTGACTGGGAAGTCTGGGAAGGCAGACCCATCCAGGACCAGAGTTTTAGAGACTCCAGGGGTCGTATGGAAGGCTACAGTGCCATATGCTGAAGCACTGAAGAGTGTATCCATAGAGGTCATCTAAGTGGGGAGGAGAATCTCAAATCTCAGTAAAGAACCAACATATTAGGCAGTCTGGATACATAAGCGTTAATGTATGAAAGAAGCCCCTGGGTGGTGTACACAGTTAATGTTCTCAGCTGCTATCTGAAAGGTTAGAGATTCAAGTTGACCCAGAGGTGGCTTGGAGGAAAGGCCTGGCAATCTACTTCTGAACAATCAGCCATTGAAAACTTTATGGAGCACAGTTCTACTGTGACACACATAGGGCTGCCATGAGTCAGAATTGACTTGACGACAAACTAGTTTTAACGTATGAAAAAGGATGTGTACGGACAGTGTGAGGAAAGAGTTTGGAGTGGGGGACTCAGCTAACTCTAGAAATGTTCATTTTTCCAGAAACCTTTCTCTGGATTGGCCAAATCCAATTAAAGGTCCTAAATGGACTAAGACAGTGCCTAATACTTGGCTGAGCAGAAGAGTTAGGACTAGTGTCCTGTCATATTTTACTCATAGAAAAGGTAACTGATGTTGAACAATGCATTCTGTGTGTCTGTGTGTGTGTGTGTAAAATTGTATGTCCAAACAGACAGTCTAATAAATTATAGAGTATTTCTTCTACCTATTCTTTTTGTCCTGAACCATTCTTCCATTTTGTGTGAGTTTATGATGAGCTTTCCACAAAAGTAAAACTTTTATAAATGTCAAAGAATTACATTTTGGAAGGATATAAAAAAAATGAAATGTTTGCTTAAAATTTGGGGTAATTTACATAGAAAAGTTTGTGATGTATAGTTTAAAGGAATTATAAGAAACTAAGGAATGAAACTGTAAAACTAAAATAATAAAAATACTGTGTTTTAGGGTATCAGAAAATATACATTATTCAAAAAATTGCTTTTTAATCTAAAATTTCATATTTAAATAGATAATCAGTTTGCTCTATAACATCAAATTAAACAGTAACAGAAATTAATGCTGTTAATTCTTTTTTTTCCTGTTGCATATTCACTTGTTCTAGCTTTAAATTTGTAGACGATTAAAAGAACGTTAGGACTTTAAAATTTTCAAAGTTGTGGAAACTTATGACAAAGTAGACACTAAGTTCTTGCATTTCAAGATTGAAATCTCATGCCCTTAAGTATTTTCTATGTGGTAGTAATGTAACTTCTTTAAACTATATCCCAAAGCACAAGCAGGCATCTAAAGAAATTGATAATCCCACCTCAATAAATTCATTTGATAGAAGTCACAGTCTCTTTGCAGGTAAGTCTGTATACCAGTGTCTGGCCTGGATTGGGCCAGGGACCTGTGGATTTTACAGAATGTCAACACCTACTGTGTGCCAAGTGCATTAAACATGTATCATTGAATTCTCTTCACAGCCCATACAGTCAGCAGTAAATCCCCATTTTTTAAGTGCGGAGGTACAGAGAAATTAAATAACTTGATTAAAGTCATACAGCCCGTAGGGTACAGAGCTGTAAGTTGAACCCAAATCGATCTAATCCCAAATTCATGTTTTGTCTCCTACATCACACTATCTCTATTACCTTTTGGCTCTGTGAGCGTGAAAAGGGGACAGTTACCTTTCCATTTTTCAGAGGAGTAACTGTTGTTGAAAATAGACACAGCAAAACGTACACGAATTCAACAGTTTCTACATGTACAATTCAGTGACACTGATTACATTCTTTAAGCTGTGCGACCATTCTCACCCTCCTTTTCCAAATTGTTCTCCCCACGTTGACATAAACTCGCTGCCCCCTCCCCCCCAGCTTCTTATTTAACCTTTTGAGTTGCTGTTGTCAATTTGATCCCATATAGATAGTTTTTAAAAAGAGCACAATGCTCAAGGCAGACAGTCTTTACTAATTTAACTAAATTACTCATTGCTTTAAAGAAGACTTCAGGGGATATTTTTGGTTTAACGTTTAAAGAGTATCTCAGGGCAATAGTTTTGGGGGTTCATCACCTTCAGTGGCTCTAGAAAGCCTAGATTCCATGAGAATTTGAAATTCTGTTCCCCATTTTTCCCTAGTGGGGTGTATCTGTTAACAAGGATAAATAATATTCTCCACTGTTACAAAAATTTCTCTGTATCTTAGTGGAGTCATGTAACAGATTTTTAGTTTTGGCTCGTGTATAGTTCACTTGGATGTGTCTTGTTGACAAGTGGCCTTCTATATTATCATTTAGAGATCCAGGATCTTCCGTCTTGTGACTCTGCCTGTCTCTTGGCCCTTAGGGTCTTCTCCAGTCAGCTGATTATGGGAAAAGAGAGAATGTGGAAGATACTTGAGGGGATTTTTTTTTCAGTGGTGGACAGGCCTAGAAATGGTGCACATGCCTTTCATTCACATTCCATGCCCACACTGAATTGCAAGGGAGGCTGGGAAATGTAGTATAGCTGTGAGCCCAGGAGGAAGAAGAAGTGGGTTTGGGAGGGCTAATGAATCTTGGCCACATGCTTTGGCAATGAATGTGTTTCCCCTTTCCTTCCTGATGAGTTAGGAATTTTAATTTATTTAATTCATTTGAGTGAGTTAGGTGTTCACATTGCTCTATTTTAAAAAAAGGTGGTTTGTGTAACACAAGGTTGTATGAGGACATATAAATCATATGCTCAGAACTGACTTAAGAATTCTGCCGAATCTTGAAGTACTTTCTGAGTCATCCAAGAAAGATTACAACGTCTGTTTCATTATTTGCTCTGCAAGCAGTTACTGTTTCAGTTTTCTTATATTGTAAGTATTTGAAAAACAGTAGCCTGGATGGGTTTTCATGGCTGGGACTGCCCTTCCTTGCTTGTCTAGAGAAGCAGTATAGGAAGGTGGCCAATGGCACAGATCCTGGGGCCTAGGTTTAAATCCCAGCTTTGCCATTTACAAGCTGCTTAACCTCGGACAAGTTATTTAACCTTGCTGAACCAAGAGCACCTACCTGATGGTGTTGTTGTGAGGATTAAGTGAATTAATATATGGGGAAACCATCAGTACAGTGTTTGGCACATACAAAGTGTTGTATAAGTGCAGACTGTTGTCATCATTGTCTGCCACATGAGCTCCACTTTATTCTTCATTTAGAGCTCAGCTCTAGTGTCTCTTTCTTTGCAGTCTTCTCTGACTATTGCAGGCAGCATTCTGTTATCTTTCCTCTCTATTTCCACAGAATGTTGCATTTATTGCATTAGATTATAAGGTGTGTGCATGCATGTTGTCTGTCTCAGGCATTTGACCTGGGGGGCCAGGACTTGACCATGTTAATTTTGCCTGTGTGTGTCCTGAAAGCCAGCACAGTGTCACACACATTGTAGGCAGTCAGATATTTGCTGATGTGAAATACACCTCTTTGACAAGAATATTGGATGTATTAGAAAGTTCCATTTCCTGATCACACTGCAAAGCAAGGTGTTCATTGTATTTGCTTTGACTTTTCATTTCACTTGACTTGGGCGATACTAGATTTGAGTGACAGTTCACTGTGCCTTACCTGCCTGTTTACATGAGTTAGTCAACTCAAACTTTACCCCAGGGATCACCAGCCTTTTTTGCCCATGTTTAGCGTATGGGCAGGCTAAAGGAGGTGAACTGGTGACCAGCCTCTGACTGGGGAGTGAGGTAGGATGGGGGGAGTTGACTCTTTAGAATGTGAGTTTTTGGAAATACTTAGATTTTATCATCATTATGAAATCAATACACGTTCATAATAATATTATTAGAAAGTACAGAGAATACAAAAGAGGAGGCTAATTCCAATACCCAGATATACATAGCTATGTGTATATAATATGAATTATGTAGAGTATGATTCCATATCTGTAAAAATATATATATTGCTCTATCTCTTCCATACTGTTTTATGTTGATTTTCAAATTAATTAGGGCCATCTTCTCATTTTATTACACATTCTTCAGCAATATTTTTTTAAATGGCTGTGTATTATTCTAATGTATGTAGACCCCATAGTTAATTTAACTGAGGATTTATTTAACACATCCAGGTACTGAGGGATGTGATAATCCTATTTCTTAGTTTATGATATGCTGTCAGCGTTACTCTGTGCAATACCCCTTTCTTGTTTGTTTAATTAATTAATTAATTCACTTTTTCTCCCTTTTCACCATTCCCATTCCCTTAGGAAAATACTATTTAATATGCTTGATGTGAATCTTTAAATTTGTATGTATCCTTGGATATAGATAACATTGTTTTGTGTATGTATATTTTTAATTTAAATACATTATAGGCCTATTTCTGTTTTTATTTACTAACTTTTTATTTTAAAATAATTTTAAATTTACAAAAAAGTTATAAGAATGGTACAAAGAACATCCATATACTCTTCACCCAGTTTCTACTTTATCATTTTCTCTCTAAATAATGTGTA
This sequence comes from Trichechus manatus latirostris, assembly GCF_000243295.1. Lineage (NCBI taxonomy): Eukaryota > Metazoa > Chordata > Mammalia > Sirenia > Trichechidae > Trichechus > Trichechus manatus. The sequence continues at coordinate 12,890,158 of NW_004443942.1, forward strand.
TTTATATATGTGTATTTATACACACTCATAGTGACCCTATAAGACAGAGTAGAACTGCCCCATAAGGTCATCTAGGCTGTAATCTTTATGGAAGCAGATTGCCAGGTCTTTTCTCATGAATGCTGCTGATGGGTTTGAACTGCCAACCTTTTGGTTAGCAGCCAGGCACTTAACCATTGTTCCATCTGTTGGAATCTACTTGATAGCACACAACCACAACAAGAACAACGATTTACACACACATTGTTATTATTATTGAATGCTTTTCGAGTAATTGTAAACATTGTGAACTTCTACCACTAAACACTTCAGTGCATATTTCCTAAGAACAAGAAAAATTACACACTGCCAAATTATCAAAATCAGGAAAGTTGACGTTTACATAATACTGTTACATAATCTACAGACTATATACATTTCACCAATTCTTTCACTAATGTCCTGTATGGGATTTTTTTTTTTCCCCTGTTCCAGAATCCAATCCAGCATCCCGTCTTGAATTTAGTTTTTATGTCTCTTATTCTCGAACTATTCCTCAGCCTTTCTTTATCTTTCATGAAATGGACATTTTAAAGAGTACAACAGGTTATTTTGTGGAATGTCCTTGAGGTTGAGTTTGTCTGATGTTTCCTCATGATTTGATTTCCTCCTTTGTGTGTGTGTTTAAATACTCTTTTAAAGCTCTATTCATGTTGCTGTGTATGTACCAGTTTGTTAATTTTGCCTGCTGCAGCAATTCCCCAGTGAAGACTGCCTCTTGGCAGGAATTGGCAGGGTTGCCACGCAGGCAGCAGTGGGCAGACTTTCCTTGGTGGGGACTGAATGACACTGGAAAGTAGTCTGCACGCCCCTTTGACACAAGTGTGGTGGATCGGCCTGTTTTACCTGACAATGGGCTTTAGATGTTTGCTGTCTCGGTTGTTTCTAAGGCACAAGGAGCTATTATACTTGTGGAAGATGAGGCAGGATAGGGAGTTCATCTTTTTGATTGTTCATTCACTCATTTATTTATGCATTTAATAAACATTGATTCAGGGTCTACTCTGCTTGTTGGAGCTCACTTTCTAGGATATTGAAAACCAAAAAGAAAGCTTTTGAATTGAAAGCCTCCCTCCGTCTGACAGAGGCAAATGTTTTAAAATGAAGGTTAAGGTAAATGGTTTGACAACATTTTCAATTCATTAGCAAAATAACCTTACAGAAAATTAATGCTTTGGCCTCTTCTCCTAAATACAGCGATTTCCATTTCTCTATAGCCTCCTCTGTATTTACCCACAGTGAACATAATTTTTGTACTATTATCTCCATAGTGCATAAATAATTTTGCATTCCACTTTTCCACAGTGAAAATTATTTTGCATATACTTCCCCATGTTTCATAACCTGCATATTTATCACTTTTAATGACTGTAGTAAATTCTATAAAGCTGATCTTCTATAATTTATGCATTTCTCTTTTGTTGTAAATTTGGCTTGTTTCTAGTTTTTCACTACTATTAGAAAAAAACTTTTTTGTGAAAGTCTACAGCAGTTTCCCATGTTATAACAGTTTTGACAAACTTTTTCGTGTAAAATGGTTCATTCCGACATAGGAAAACAGTTGGATTCCTGTGCAGGAAACACAGCCTTGTCTCTTTTAGGGAAATGTTTTTTGCCCTTTGCTTATGTTTTGAGCCTCCATTTATAATAGCAAGATAATTAGTAGAGAAAGACCTGACATATTTAGAACTTTGTCAGCTGAATACCTTGCATGTATTGTAAGGAAACAACATGTTTCCAATGGGGAATAATGGAGTAATGGACGCTGTGGATAGGATACAAGCCTGCAGCCTGACGGCTCCCTACTGCAACCATCTCACAGTTCTTCACTTTGCTTGACACGACCGGACAATCTGTCAGTTCTTCCTCACTTTTCTTCTAAGAGTTACGGGAGGAATACATCACCGTCTGTCAGGGAGCAATCAGCTCCATCACAGCAGGGAGGACGGATGAGTTGTTCAGCCCTCTGGGACACACCTGAAGAGAGATTCCTCCAGCAGCTGCTCTGAGAAGGACTGAGGAATGTGAGGAATGGGCAGGGCTCTCATGGGGCATTGAAATCCACAAATGATTGCCCTGTCTCACCCCACCCAGAATCTTTGAGCATCTAAGAAGGACAATTCTCAGGCAGGTTCTTCCTTCCCCTTCTCAGCACTCACGTGCTGAGAAGTATTTGCCAGGGCTGAGGTGATTGATCAGCTGGTAGGCAATGATTTGTGACTGACTAATTGGAGAGTAGGGGAGTCCCTGGGTGGTGCAAACCATTAACAGGCTTGGCTGCTAACCAAAAGGTTGGTTGTTCAAGTCCACCCAGAGGCACTTTGGAAGAAAGGCCTGGTGATATATACTTTTGAAAAATCAGCCATTGAAAACCCTGTGGAATAGTTGTACCCTGACGTATATGAGTTTGCTATGAGTTGGAATTGACTGACAGAAACTGGTTTTTAATTGGAGACTTGGTTGTTGTTAGGTGCTGTCGAGTTGGCTCCAACTTTAAGCGACCCCACGCACAACAGAATGAAACACTGCCTGGTCCTGTGCCATCCTCACAATCGTTGGCTGTGTCTGAGCCCATCATTGCAGCCACTGTGTCAGTCCATCTCATTGAGGGTCTTTCTCTTTTTTACTGACCATCTGCTTTACCAAACATGATGTATTTCTCCAGGGGCTGTTCCCACCTGATAACATGTCCAAAGTTTGAGAGACAAAGTCTCGCCGTCCTTGCTTCTAAGGAGCGTTCTGCATGTGCTTCTTCCAAGACAGATTTGTTTATTCTTCTGGCAGCCTGTGGTATATTCAGTATTCTTCACTAACACCATAATTCAAAGGCATCAATAATTCTTCAGTATTCCTTATTCAGTGTCCAGCTTTTGCATGCATATGAGGTGATTGAAAATACCATGGCTTAGTTAGGCCCACCTTAGTCCTCAAAGTGATATCCTTGCTTTTTAACACTTTAAAGAGGTCTTTTGCAGCAGATTTGCCCAGTGCAATATATTGTTTGATTTCTTGACTGCTGCTTCCATGGGCATTGATTGCAGATCCAAGTAAAATTAAATCCTTGACCAACTTCAGTATTTTCTCCATTTATCATGGTGTTGCTTATTGGTCCAGTTGTGAGGATTTTTATTTTCTTTATGTTGAGGGGTAATACATACTGAAGGCTGTGGTCTTTGATCATCAGTAAGTGCTTCAAATCCTCTTCACTTTCAGCAAGGAAGATTGTGTCATCTGCATATCACAGGTTGTTAATGTTAAGTATGGGGAAAAGATACAACCCTGACACACCTTTCCAGATTTTAAACCATGCAATATCCCCTTGTTCTGTTTGAACAACTGCCTCTTGGTCTATGTACAGGTTCTGCATGAACACAAATAAGTGTTCTGGAATTCCTCTTCTTTACAATGTTATCCATAATTTGTTATTATCCACACAATCGAATGCCTTTGCGTAGTCAATAAAACATAGGTAAACATCTTTCTGGTATTCTCTGCTTTCAGCCAAGATCCATCTGACATCAGCAGTGATATCTCTCATTCCATGTCCTTTTCTGAATCCAGCTTGAATTCCTGGCTGTTCTGTGTTGATGTACTGCTGCAACTATTTTTTAATTATCTTCAGCAAAATTTTACTTGTGTGTAATATTAATGATACTGTTCGACAATTTCCACATTCTATTGGATCACATTTCTTTGGAATGGGTACAAATATGGATCTCTTCCAGTCTGTTGGCCAGGTAACTGTCTTCCAGATTTCGTGGCATAGACGAGTGAGTGCTTCCAGTGTTTCTGCCATTTGCTGAAACATCTCGATTGGTATTCTGTCAATTCCTGGAGCCTTGTTTTTCACCCATGCTTTCAGTGTAGCTTGGACTTCTTCCTTCAGTGCCATCAGTTCCTGCTCATATGGTATCTCCTGAAATGGTTGAACATCAACCAAATCTTTTGGTACACTGATTCTGTGTATTCCTTCCATCTTCTTTTGATGCTTCCTGTGTGATTCGATATTTTGCCCATAGAATTCTTCAGTATTGCAACTCGAGGCTTGAATTTTTTTTTCAGTTCTTTCAGCTTGAGAAATGCCGAGTGTGTTCTTCCCTTTTGGTTTTCTAACTCGAGGTCTTTACAGATTTTATTGTAATAGTTTACTTTGTCTTCTTTAGCCACCCTTTGAAATCTTCTGTTCAGCTCTTTTACTTCATTATTTCTTCCGTTCACTTTAGCCACTCTATGTTGAAGAGCAAGTTTCAGAGTCTTTTCTGACATCCATTTTGGTCTTTTCTTTCTTTTTAATGACCTTTTGTTTTCTTCATGTATGATGTCCTAGATGTCATCCCACAACTCGTCTTGTCTTCAGTCTTTAGTGTTCAGTGCTTCAAATCTATTCTTGAGATGGTCTCTATAAATTCAGGAGGGATATACTCAAGGTTTTGCTTTGGGTGTCATGGACTTGTCTTAATTTTCTTCAGCTTCATCTTGAACTTGCATATGAGCAATTTATGGTCTATTCTGCAGTCGGCCCCTGTAGTTTATTAGATTCCTGTGTATTCCATCTTGCGAGGTCCGCGTGTATAGTTGTCATTCATATTTTTGAAAAAAGGTATTTGCAATAACTAAGTCATTGATCTTGCAAAATTCTATCATGCAGTCTCCAGCATTGTTTCTATTACCAAGGCCGTATTTTCCAATTACTGATCCTTCTTTGTTTCCAACTTTTGCATTCCAATTACCAGTAATTATCATTGCATCTTGATTGCATGTTTGATCAATTTTAGACTGCAGAAATTGGTAAAAATCTTCAATTTCTTCACCTTTGGCATTAGTGGTTGTGTAAATTTGAATAATAGTCATATTAACTGGTCTTCTTTGTAGATGTATGGATATTATTTTATCACTGACAGCATTGTATTTCAGGATAGATCTTGAAATGTTCTTTTTGATGATATGTGACACCGTTCCTCTTCCATTTGTCATTCTGACATAGTAAACTATGTGATCGTCCACTTTAAAATGGCCAATACCAGTCCATTTCAGCTCACTAATGCCTAGGATATCTGTCTTCAAGCATTCCATTTAATTTTTGACAACTTTCAGTTTTCCTGGATTCATACTTTGTACATTCCATGTCCTGATTATTAATGAATATTTGCAGCTGTTTCTTCTCATTTGGAGTTGTGCCTCATCAGTAAATGAAAGCTTTTACTCCATCCATGTCATTAAGGTCAGCTCTACTTTGAGGAGGCAGCTCTTCCCCCATCATATTTTGAGTGCCTTCCAACCTGAGGGGCTCATCTTCCTGCACTATATCAGACAACATTCTGCTGGTATTCATAAGGTTTTCACTCACCACTTATTTTAGAAGTAGATCACCAGATCCTTCTTCCTAGTTTGTCTTAGTCCAGAAGCTCTGCTGAAACCTGTCCACCATGGGTGACCCTGCTGGTATTTGAAATACTGGTGGCATAGCTTCCAGCATCATAACAACACACAAGCCACCACAGTATGACAAACTCACAGATGACTAGAGCAGAAGAATTGAGACATTCATTTGTTCTGTGGATTTTGTAAGAACTTTCAGAGATCCAGGGGCTGTTGCCTTCTCTGTATTAGTCATATGCCCATGTACACAATTTTGTCATTTTTTTTACTCCAGGAGGGCAGGACTTTATATGTCTGGTTTATTGCTCCATCTCTTTTTGCCTAATGTGAAGCATGGAGCATAGAATATGTTCAATAAATATTTGTTGATTAGGTGGTGACTTCAGTTATTTGGTTTTGTAGACCAAGCACATTAGCATCTGGGTAGCTGCTGCCCACTTGTTCTAAGGGTCCTATCAGGTTCAATATGGAGCCCTAGTAGCACAATGATTAAAGCGCTTAGCTGCTAACTGAAAGGTTGGCTGTTTGAACCCCCAGCTACTCCATGGTAGAAAGATGTGGCAGTCTGCTCCCTTAAAGATTACAGCCTTGGAAACTTGGATTACAGTTCTGCTCTGTCCTCTGGGTTTGGTATGATTCGGAGTCGACGGCAAGGGGTTATCAGGTTACTGTAGATATGAGTACCAGCTAAATAAACCAAAGCTAGGGAGGACTGGCATGCAAAGCAAAGTGTGTGGGTTTTGGAGTCAAGTAGATGGCTGTCATCCCAACTCCACTGCCCACTGGCTGTTTTGATTTGGTTGACCCATTCATCCTCTCTCAGCCTTAACTTTCTCACATGTAATATGTAGATAAAACCATTTTCCTCACTAAGTTTGTATAAAGTCCCTCGATCAGAGTAGACACCCAAAAGTATTACCCTCTTTTTCCCTCCCCTGCCAAAAGAGAGAATATGGAAAGCCAGGAGGATGCTCAGATAATGTGTCAATGAGTTGTCAATGAACATATATCAGTTTCCTAGGGCTGCCATAATAAATTACCACAAACTGGGTGGCTTAAATCAGTAGAAATCTGTTCTCTCAAGTTTCTAGGGAAGAATTCTTTCTTGCCTCCTCCTAGCTTCCAGTGGTTCCTTACGATCCTTGGTGTTCATTGGCTTGTAGCTGTATCACACCAGTTTCTGACTTCATCATCACATAACCTTTTTCCCTGTGTGTGTGTTTCTCCCTGTGTCCTCGCCTCTTCTTATAAGGATACTTGTCATTAGATTTAAATCCCACTCTTATCCAATATGACCTCATCATAACTAATTACATCTCTAAAGACCCTATTTACAAATAAGATTACATTCTCAGGTTCCAGGTGGACATGAATTTTGGGGGGACACTGTTCAACGCATTGCAGAACAGATCTCTGTATTCATGTTGTCTGTTGTTTTAAAGAGTGCCACAGATCGGCTTCATCTCTCCATACTAGCAGGTAATGCCATGGGTGTTTCAAACAGCTTGTGCACCATTTGGTTCTGCTTTGAGCCTCTTATTAGTAACTGTGTTCTTTGCCCTCACAGGATTTACGAACGCGTGATAGACCCTCCTGACACCAGCCTACCCCCGGGAACCAATTTATGGCTTGGTCAGCGCAACCAAAAACATGGCTTATTCAAAGTAAGCACTAAGTTTCTTGGTTTATATATTTAGGCGGTGCTTGAATTTTCATGCTGTTGGAGGTGTGTATATAATTATATTAGTGGGAAGTGTATGGCATGATAATAACAACTAATGCTTATTGAACACTTACTGTGTGCCATGTGTTTTCTATGTGCCTTATATGAATTAGGATCCCTGGTGGAGCAGTGGTTAAAGCGCTCAGCTGCTAACTAAAAGTCAGCGGTTCAAACCTACCAGCTGCTCCACAGGAGAAAGATGTGGCAACCTGCTTCTGTAAAAGATTTACAGTGTTGGAGACTTTATGCGGCAGTTCTGCTTTGTCCTGTAGGGTTGCTATGAGTCAGAATCGACTTGATGGCAGTGGGTTTATATGAATTAAATCATTTAATTTGCACAACAGTTTTATGAAAGAGGTGCATGAACACTAGGCAGAGAGTTAAGTGACTTGCCCGAGGTCACACAGGTCACTCTGCTGCCAGACGTGGATAATACAGAATGTAAATGATCATTAAAATGCTTCTCACTGACCTCATTGTAGGAGATTCAAGATGATCTTCAAATTAGTTTCTATTCCCAGAATATATGTTAATCCAGTTTAGGGTGGTTGCCTAGATATAAAATAGGAATGAATCTTAACTTCTGTGAGCTTTGGTTTTCTGATTGATGAAGAGGTTAATACGATACCTGCATTACTTACTTCATAGAAACATGAGGATACAGTGATAAGTGAATTGAAAAAGTTAAAAACATCATGGGAGTTCAAGATAGTCTTTTTCTTTAAAAGAATGACAGACTTTTGCTTCTGGAATTATGGCAGACTGAATAGTCTAAAAAAACACTTCTTCAGAATGTCTATAAATGCTGAATGAAATACAACAAAAATCTTTTAAAAATGTATCATTGCACTTACAGAGGAGGGAAATCCTTTGAGTTCAAATATATTGAGGGAAGTGAAAGCCAGAGGGGTATCTGCCAATTCCTGGAACTTAGAGCCCTAAGTTTATTTTCCCCCTATTTTTAAATAAAGGTATAATTGACATTACATTAACATTTACCCCACCTTTCATATCTACCCATTTTAATGTATAGTTCTGAGAATTTTGAAAGAGTATACAGTCATGTAGCCACCATCACAATCAAGATAAAAACCATCCAAAGGGACAAAATCAAAACATAAGCTACACAACTTGAACAAATAGAAAGAGAACAGCAAAAAAAGCCCACAGCCACCAGAAGAAAGGAAATAATAAAGATCGGAGCAGAAATAAGTGAAATAGAGAATAGAAAAACAATAGAAAGAATCAACAAAACCAAAAGTTGGTTCTTTGAAAGGATCAACAAAATCGACAAACCACTGGTGAAACTGACAAAAGAAAAACAGGAGAGGATACAAAGAACCCAAATAAGAAATGAAATGGGGGACATTACAACAGACTCAATTGAAATGAAAAGTATCATAACAGAGTATTATGAAAAACTATACTCCAGCAAAGTTGAAAACCTAGAGGAAATGGACAAATTTCTAGAAATACGCTACCTACCCCAACTAACACAAAACGATGTTGAAAATCTGAACCAGACCCATACAAGAGAAGAGATTGAGAAGATAATAAAAAAAACTTCCAACAAAAAAAGCCCTGGCCCAGATGGCTTCCCTGGAAAATTCTACCAGACATTCAGAGAAGAGCTTATACCAGTACTACTCTAACTACGAACGTAGGAAAGGAAGGGATACTTCTGAATTCATTCTATGAAGCCATCATAACCCTGATACTAAAACCAGGCAAAGACACCACAAAAAAGAAAATTACAGACTAATATCTTTCATGAATATAGATGCAAAAATTCTCAACAAAATTCTAGCCGATAGAATTCAGCATCATATCAAAAAACTAATATACCATGACCAGGTATGCAAGGATGGTACAACTTAGAAAATTAATCAGTGTAATCCACCACATAAATAAAAGGAAAGAAAAGAATCACATGATCATCTCAGTAGATGCAGAAAAGGCATTCAACAAACTCTAACACGCATTCCTGATAAAAACTCTCAATAAAATAGGTATAGAAGGGAAATTTCTCAACATAATAAGGGGCATCTATGAAAAACCAATGGCCAAGATTATTCTTAATGGAGAGAGAGAGGCTGAAAACATTCCCCTTGAGAACAGGAATAAGACAAGGATGCCCTTTATTGCCACTCCTATTTAACATTGTGCTGGAAGTCCTAGCTAGAGCAGTAAGTAAGAAAAAGAAATAAAGGGCATCCAGATTAGTAATGAAGAAGTAAAACTGCCCCTATTTGTGGATAATGTGATACTATACATACAAAACCCAAAAGACTCCAGGAGAAAACTACTGGAACTAATAGAAAGATTCAGCAGAGTAGCAAGATACAAGATAAACATGCAAAAATCAGTTGGATTCCTATACACCAATCAAGAGAACGATGAAGAGGAAATCAGGAAAACAATACCATTTATAATAGCCCTTAAAAAATAAAATACTTAGGAATAAATGTAACCAGGGATGTAAAAGACCTATACAAAGAAAACTACAAAACAGTACTGCAGGAAACCAAAAGAGGTCTACATAAGTGGAAAAACATACCATTCTCATGGATAGGTAGAGTCAACATTGTGAAAATGACAATTCTGCCCAAAGTGATTTACAAATACAATGCAATCTCAATCCAAATACCAACAACATTCTTTAAGGAGATGGAAAAACTAATCATTAAACGTTATATGGAAAGGGAATAAGCCCTGGATAAGTAAAGCACTGTCGAAGAAAAAGAATAAAGTAGGAAGACTTGCACTACCCGATCTCAGAACCTACTATACAACTACGGTAGTCAAAACAGCGTGGTACTGGTACAACAACAGATACATTGATCAATGGAACAGAATTGAGAACCCAGATGTAAATTCATCCACCTATGGTCACCTGATCTTCAGCAAGGGCCCAAAGTCCATCAAATGGGGAAAAGACAGTCTTTTTAACAAATGGTGCTGGCTAAACTGGATGCCTATCTGGAATAAAATGAAGCAGGACCCATAGCTCACACAATACACAAAAACTAATTCAAAATGGATCAAAGACCTAAATATAAAGCCGAAAAATATGAAGATCAAAGAAGAAAAAATAGGATCAACGCTAGAGGCCCGAATACACAGCATTAACAGGATACAAACTATAATAACACACAAATTCCAGAAGACAAGCAAGTTAACTGGGATCTTCTAAAAATTAAACACTTATGATCATCAAAAGACTTCACCAAAAGAATAAAAAGAGAAACTACAGACTGGGAAAAAATTTTTGGCTATTACACATCAAAGGTCTAATCTCTAAAATTTACAGGAAACTCCAACACCTCTACAACAAAAAGACAAATAATCCAGTTAAAAAATGGGCAAAGGAAATGAACAGACACTTCACTAAAGAAGACATTCAGGCTGCTAACAGATACATGAGGAAACGCTCTCGATCACTAGCCATTAGAGAAATGCAAATCAAAACCACAATGAGATACCATCTCACCCCAGCATTACTGGCATAAATCAAAAAACAGAAAATAACAAGTGTTAGAGAGGCTGCGGGAGATCAGAACTCTCATGCACTGCTGGTGGGAATGCAAAATGATACAACCATTTTGGAAAACGATATGGCGCTTCCTTAGAAAGCTAGAAATAGAAATACCATATGATTCAGCAATCCCACTTCTAGGAATACATCCTAGAGAAATAAGAGCCGTCACACGAATAGACATATGCACACCCATGTTGACTGCAGCATTGTTCATAATAGCAAAAAGATGGAAACAACCTAGATGCCCATCAACAGATGAATGGATAAACAATGGTACATACACACAATGGAGTATTATGCAACGATAAAGAACAATGATGAATCTGCAAAGCAGCTCATAACATGGATGGATCTGGAGGGTATTATGCAGAGTGAAATGAGTCAATCACAAAGGACAAATATTATATGAGACCACTACTGTAAAAACTCATGACAGGGTTTGCACACAAAAAGAAACAATCTTTGCTGGTTACAAGAGAGGGGAGGCGTGAGGATGGAAAAACACTAAATAGACAATAGATTTGGTGAAGGGTAATACAGTATACAGTACTGGGGAAGCCAGCACAACTTGTACAAGGCAAGGTCATGGAAGCTCCATAGACACATCCAAACTCCCTGAGGGACTGAATTGCTGGGCTGATGGCTGTGGGGACATTGGTCTTGGAGAACATCTAGCTCAACTGGCATAACAGTTTATAAAGAAAATGTTCTATATTCTACTTTAGTGAGTAGCGTCTGGGGTCTTAAAAGCCTGTGAGCAGCCATCTAAGATATTCCACTGGTCTCACCCCTTTGGGAACAAGGGAGAATGAAGAAAATGAAAGATAAAAGGGAAAGATTAGTCCAAAGGACTAATGGACCACATCTACCACGGCCTCCACCAGACTGAGTCCAGTACAAGTAGATGGTGCCTGGCTACTACCACTGAGTACTTTGAGAGGGATCACAACAGAGGGTATCAAACAGAGCTGGAGAAAAATATAGAACAAAATTCTAACTTACAAAAAAAGAGACCAGACTTACTGGCCGGACAGAGACTGGAGAAACCCCAAGAGTATGCCCCTCAGGCACCCTTTTAGCTCAGTAATGAGGTCACTCCTGAGGTTCACCCTTCAGCCGAAGATTAGACAGGCCCATAAAATGAAAGGAGACTAAAGTGGTGCACCGGCCCAAGGACAAGGACTAGAAAGCAGGAGGGAACAGGAAAGCTGGTAATAGGGAACCCAAGATCGAGAAGGGAGAGTGTTGACATGTCATGGGTTTGTTAACCAATGTCATAAAACAACATGTATACTAACTGTTTAATGAGAAACTAGTTTGTTCTGTAAACCTTTATCTAAAGTACAATAAAAAATTAAAAAAAAGAAAAAGCCATCCATCACCCTCAACAATTCTCCTGTCTTCTTTGTATTCAACCTCTCTCTTCATTCTCAGCCCTTAGCAGCTGCTGATCTGTTTTCTGATCCTATGGCTTTGCCTTTTCCAGAATGTCGTATAAATGGGATCATATAGTATGTAGCCTTTTGAGTTTAGCTTCTTTCACTTAGCATAATACATTTGACATTCATCCATATTGTTGCATGTATCAGTAGTTCTTTTCTAATGCTTTAGTATTCCAGTTCCATTTTATGAATGTACCACAGTTTATCCTTTCCTCAGTTGGTGGACATATGGGTTATTTCCAGGTTTTGACAATTGTGAATAAAGGTACTATAAATATTTGCATAGAGATTTTTGTGTGAACAGAGGTTTTTATTTCACTTGGGTAAATATGTAGTTGTGGTATTTCTGGATCATATATTAAGTGTAGTTTTAACTTCTTAAGAAATTGCCAAACTATTTTCCAAAGTGGCTGTAACACTTTGCATTTCCACCAGCAATGAATGTATTTCTCCCATCTGACATAGACTATTGAAATGTCCATTTCAGTAGTCTGTGTCAGATTGGAGAAATTGCTTAGATCCCACACAGATTGGTGATTGGAATAGAAATTTCTGAAATAAAGCGAGGCCCCTCAATGATTATACCTCCAGTGAAAGGGTAGCTGAAAATCTGTGATCTAGCAAAGCGAGGGTGAGGGGGGCAACCTGGTAATTAGCCTTTTTCCTCTCATTTTCAGATAGGAAAAAATACTTTCTGAGAATTATAAACTACATCCTTGACATCATGTGGCTTGAAATTTGGATTTACTTTACCTGTGAAACTCAAGAAGCTATCTTAAAGTGGTCCTGGGTTGAGTTGGTAGCACTTTGGGATTCCTGACGAAGAAAATGCAAATTATCTTTTGAGAAAATCACTTTCAGTGCAGACCTTACAGGATTCTGACAGATTGAGCTTATACAAATATGAGTGTCTTAGTCATCTAGTACTGCCTTAACAGAAATGCCACAAGTGGATGTCTTTAACAAAGAGAAATTTATTTTTTCACAGTCTAGTATGCTAGAAGTCCAAATTTAGGGCATCAACTCCAGGGGAAGGCTTTTTCTCTCTGTCAGCTCTGGAGGAAGGTCCTTGTCTTCAATCTTCCCCTGGTTAAGAACCTTCTCAGGTGCAGGGATCTCAGGTCCAAAGGATGCCCTTTGCTCCTGGTGCTATTTTCTTAATGATATGAGGTCCCCATGTGTCTCTGCTTGCTTCTTTCTTTTATATCTCAAAAGAGATTGGCTTAAGACACTATCTAATCTTGTAGAACTCATCACTTTAACTCCCGCTAATCCATCTTATTACATCATAGTGATAGGTTTACAACACATAAGGAAATTACATCAGATTACAAAATGGTACACAGTCATACAATACTGGGAATCATGACCCAGCCAAGTTGCCAGATATTTTGGGGGGACGCAATTCAATCCATGACAATGAGTTTTTAAGCCATCATGAGTGAGAAGAAACTACAGATTGCCAAATTAGTCATCAAAGGGCTGCAAAAATTTGAATGACCAAATAAAGATGAGAACGAAAACCTATATTTAAAATGTTTAAAGAAACAAAAGAATACATTCAAAAATAAATTACAAATAGAGACAGTAAATATGACCAGGGAAGTGTGAAACAGACCTAAAATACACTTTTTAGAAATGACTAATATAGTCATTGAAAGGAAGAACAAAAACAACTAAGTGAACTTGCTAAATGTAGATTAGACACAGGTAGGGAGAGAATTTGTGAATTGGAAAATATTGTTGAAGAAATTACAGCAATTGTAGTGAAGAGTAAAGATAGGAAATTAGGAAAGAGAGGTTAAAATATAGAGAAGCGTGAGTGGCCGTCTAAGATACTCTACTGGTCTCGCCTTTGGGAGCAAGGGAGAATGAAGAAAACTAAAGATACAAGGGAAAGATTAGTCCAAAGGACTAATGGACCACAACTGCCACAGCCTCCACCAGACTGAGTCCAGTACAAGTAGATGGTGCCCAGCTACCACCACTGACTGCTGTGACAGGGATCACAATAGAGGGTCCCACACAGAGCTGGATAAAAATGTAGAACAAAATTCTAACTCACAAAAAAAGACCAGACTTACTGGCCTGACAGAGACTGGAGAAGCCCCAAGAATATGGCCCCTAGATACCCTTTTAGCTCAGTAATGAAGCCACTCCTGAAGTTCACCCTTTATCCAATGATTAGACAGGCCCATAAAACAAAATAAGACTAAAGGGGCACACCAGTCCAAGGGCAAGGACTAGAAGGCAGGAGGGAACAGGAAAGGTGGTAATAGGGAACCCAAGGTCAAGAAGAGAGAGTGTTGACATGTTGTGAGGTCGTTAACCAATGTCATAAAACAGTATATGTACTGTTTAATGAGAAGGTAGTTTGTTCTATAAACTTCATGTAAAGTTCAATTTAAAAAAAGTATTATACATAATTGTATGTACATATATAATTATGTACAGTATTATACATAATTGTATGTACATATATAATTATGTACAGTATTATACATAATTGTTAAACATGGACATTATTAAATTGTTATGCATTTTGACAAATTGCATATGTTAAGTGGTATTCTATAAGTAGGTAACAATAAGATCATTTCCTGGCTAGGAGGTAATGATCCACTCTTTCCCAGTAGTTTCATGCTTTATTTAAATTAAACACTATTTGTTGTGTTTAAAGTATATATATATATAGAGAGAGAGAGAGAGAAGATAATATGAAGATATTGATATTGATAATATTGCATATTGGAGATTCTAGAAGATAATAGAAAGAGGTTATAGGCAATATTAGAAGTATAATGGTTAAGTATTCTCTAAAATTAATAAAATGCTTCAATTTTTATTGCACGAATAACAACAAAATCAAAATGTATCAGTTACGTATTGTTGTCTGACAAGTCACTCCAAAACCTAAAGGTCTAAAACAACAGCCATGTTATTTAGGTCACAATTCTTTGGGTTGACTGATGGTTTCTCTGGACTAACTTGGCTCAGCTGATAGCTGCTGGGTTCTCTCATGTATCTGTGGTCAACTGGAAGATCAGCAGATGGCAGGATGATCAACAGATCGCCTCATTCACATCTCTGCTAGTTGGTTGGCTGGTGACTGGTTGTGTCTCAGTTCTCCTCTACATGGTCTCATGTTTTCAGTAGCCTAATTCAGGCTTATTCACATGGCAGTCTTAGGATTCAAAGTGCAGCAAGAGAGCAACCCTATTGTACAAGTGCTTTTCAAGGCTTTCTTTGCTTAATCACATTTGCCAATATTGTATTGCCCAAAAAAGTCATATGGTCAAATCAATTTGTAAAGAAAGAGACTCCATCTCTTGAAGGACTGATCTGCAATATCGTACTGCAAGAATGTGAATGCAAGCAGGGGAATAATTGTTGACCTTTTTGATAATCTATTATGCAAACGAAGATAAATAGAAATTCTGTATGTACCCATAGACCACTGTTTCAAACCACTTAAAAATAAATTCTAGATGGACTGTAGATCTAAATCTGAAAGTAAACAACAAAGGTTATAAAAGATAACATAGAAAAGTATCTTTTTGACCTTGAGGTAGGAAAAATATTTCTTATATAAGACATAAAAGTAATAAGGAAAAAATTCATATACTGGAATATATTAAATGCCAATAAAATGAAAAATTTGAGAAGATGGAGAATTTCCTAAAAATATGTAAATTACTGAGGTAGACTTGAGAAGAAAGGGAAAAACTTAGTAGTCTTACAGCTATTAAAGTAATTGAATTCATGATTCAGAGTCTGTTGTATCAGTTAACTTGATGCATAGAATATCACCCCAAACCTCAGTGGCTTGACACAACAACAGTTTAGCTTGCAGTTTTGTGGGTTGGCAGTTTGGGTTAGGCTTAGCTGGATAGTACTTTTATTTTCAGCAGGGTTTACTCGTGCATCCTTGGTTACTACTAGGTTGTCTGGGGCTAGCAGGACCAAGATGGCTTTAGCTGGGATGGCTCATCTCTGCTTCTCATAGTCTCATTTTCCAACAGTCTAGCCCAAGCTTGTTTACATGGTGGCTGCACAGGGTTCCAAGCTGGAGCAGAAGCGTGCAAGGCTTCTTTAGGCTAGGCTTAAAATTTGCACATTGTTGCTTTTGCTGCATTATATTGGCCAAAGGTGCAAGAAGAGATTCAAAGGTATAGAAAATACACTCCATCTGTTGATGAGATGTACCACAAATTCACACTGCAGAGGACATGGATATAGGGAGTAGCAAAGAATTGTGACCATTTTTGCAATCTACCATATCTCTCCACCAAATAACCACTAGGCTCAGACAGTTGTACAGGGGATTTCTCTGAATATCCAAGGAAATAAATCCAATTTTATATAAACTCTTCCAGAGAGGATAATGGAGCCCTGTTGGCGCGGTGATTTTAAGAGCTACGGCTGCTGACCAAAAGGTCAGCAGTTCGAATCCACCAGCTGCTCCTTGGAAACCCTATGGGGCAGTTCTACTCTGTCCTATAGGGTCACTATGAGTCAAAATCGACTCGATAGCACCAGCTTTTTTTTTTTTAGACAGGAGAATAAGTGAGAAGATTACCTACCTCATTTTATGAGCATAGTGTGACCTTGATTCCCAAACTAGGCAGGGATTTGTACAGACCAGTTTAGTTTTGAACGCAGATTAGATTAAAAAATTCTAAAGAAAATATCACTAAGCTGAGTCTAGCTGTGTATGTGTACACAAAGAGAGAGACCAACCAAGTTGGTTATTGTAACAATGCAATGTTGGTTGTATTTTCAAAAAAATTATTAATATTATTAACCACATTAAACAGACAAAGGAAGGAAAACATCCTATGATCACGTCAGGAGGCAGAAAAAGCACTTGATAAAATTCAACACCGACTTGTGATAAAATTTCTTAGCAAACTAGGAATAAAAGAAAACACTATTAAACTGATAGTGTGTAAAATAAGCATACATGAAAGCACTTTACTTATTGTTGAAACATTAAGAGAATTCTTGTTAAAATCCAGAATCATACAAGAATGACTATTATTACTGTTTCTGTTTAATATTTTACTGGCGGTCCTTACCAGAAAAATAATTAAAATCCTAAGGATTATAAAAAAAGAAAAATGTAATTATTAACAAATTATATAATACGCTGCACAGGAAATAAAAAAAACTCCAAAAACCTGTTGCCATCGAGTTGATTCCAACTTATAGCAACCCTATAGGACAGAGTAAAACTGCCCCATAGGGTTTACAAGACTGTAAATCTTTACGGAAGCAGACCACCTCATCTTTCTCCTGTGGAACGGCTGGTGGGCTCAAACTGCCGACCTTTCCGTTAGCTGCTGAGCGCTTTAATCACTGTGCCACATAGGAAATAGAAGCCACAAATCATTAGAATTACCAAGAGTTCAGAAAGAGTGCTAGATACAAATCAATAGACAAAATCAGTTGCAAAGCTAAACAAAAACAACAGAAGAAGCAGCAGCAACAACAAATTCAGTTAAATAGATTCTGTTTACAATATATAAAAAGAGAAAAAGGTACTTCTAGAACAAATCAAACAAAATATATACTTTACATTTTTGAAGAAAATTATAAAATTTTATTGTAAGTCATTAGAGAAGAACTACATGAGGGAGAGTTGTACCATGTTTTTGGAGGAGGAGGCTTAAAATAATAAAAATGCCATTTTTTCCCCAAATTGATCTCTAAATTCAGTGAACTTTGAATGAATTCCCGACAGGATTTTTTGTTTTTCTGGTGGAATCGGCAGTCTGATTCTAAAATCCATATGGAACATTAAAGGCCAAGAATAGCTAAGACATTCTTGAAGAAGGGAGTGGTATGCCCAGAGACAGATTACCAAATAAGCAAGGTACACAAGCTTACTTGTGCTTACTTACTAATCTGTAGTGCACAATTTCCCATCACTGATGTGGAGAAATTCATGTGAAATTGTGCACTACAGATGAGTAAATAAACACAGCTAAGCCCTTGCGTACCTTTCTTACTGATCAGTCTGCCCTTGGCCTATGCGCTATCAGATGTGAAGTCTTATTATAAAGTTCTAGCAATCAAGAGTGTGGTATCATTGCAAGCAAGGATCAGCCTATAGACCAAGAGAACAGAGAACCGTTTGCCGTCTTCATATGTGGAAACCTGATACATAAATGAAGTGTTATTCCTGATCAAAGAGGAAAGGATGGATTTGTCAATAAATGGTTAAGAAAATCGGTTATTTAAATATTTCTCATACACAGGCAGTCCCTGGGTTACAAACGAGGTCTGTTCCTGAGTCTGCCTTTAAGTCGAAATTGTAGGTAAGTCAGACCACGTGCATATGGTTCTTATTTAGCCTTACTTGAGTGCAAAAAAAAAAAAGGCTCGAAGCCTTTTCATGCTTTAAAAGCTGCACGTGCAGCAAGTGAAGGTGATTGTGATGAAGAATTTGTTGTAAGGGCAACTTGCCATAACATTAAAGGGCAAGGTGAAACTGGAAGTCAGACATTTGTAAGCCGGGGACTTACTGTATAAATAAGAATATATATTTGGACCTTTTCCTGCCAATATACACAAAAATCAGTTACAGCTGAATTAAATACTTGAATGTGAAAGCAAAACTTTGAAAGTTTTAGAAGACAACATAAGGGCATATCTTCCTGATCTCAGGGTAGAGAAGAATTTAAGCAAGATACAAAATCATTAAAGAATATATTGATAGGTTTATTATGTAAAATTAGAAAATCCTGCTTGTCAAATAAGATCTTGGCAATAAGATTAAGTAGCAAAGAAATAGTGTCCATTAAATGCTGTAAGTCAGTAAGAAAAATATTCATTACTTAATAGGAAAATGGACAAAAGATATGAAAAGACAATTTTTCAAAGTGGAAACAAATAGGCAATGGACATATTGAGAGAAACTCAATTTCACTAGTTATCTGGGAAATGCAAATTAAAACCACTATGAGATACCATTTCTTACCCATCAGATTGGCAAAAATGGGGAAAAAAAAAAAGGAATCTGACAATGTTAAGTGTAGGGAAGGCAGCTGAATGATGGACACTTATCCATGGTGCTGGAAACTTCAATTGGAGAGTAAATTGGGAATTTTTGTAAAAGTTGCATACTCGATGACATAAGAGCCTAATACTTCAGTATAAAAAACATTGTAGAAACTGTTGCTCATGTACCCAAGGAGATATATATAAGCATGATCATAGAACCTTTGTTTTCTTTTTTTGTTAATTTAAAAAACTTGGAAGCAACTTAATTGGCTATTAATAGGAGAATCTTTAAATAAGTTGTGGTAGAGTCATACAAAGAAAACATTATGAAGCAGGGGGAAATTGGATAAACATGAATGAATTGCAAACATAACGCTGAGTGAAAAAGCAGGAAGCAGAAGACAATTAGAACATTATACCATTTATATGTTTACAAAATGTAAAACAATGGAGTATAACGCTTATTGATATATACACATAAGTAAAAAGATAAATGCATGAGAATGATAAACGCTAAATTCAGAATAATGGTTACTTCTGAGAGGAAGGAGCACTGATGGCACAGTGGTTAAGAGCTCGGCTGCTAACCAAAAGGTCGGCGTTGGAACCCACCAGCCACTCCCTGGAAACCCTATAGGGTAGTTCTTCTCTGTCCTGGGTTGCTATGAATTGGAATTGACTTGACAGCAAAGGGTTTCTGAGACGAAGGAATGAGAATTAAGGATGGGCACCCAGAAGACTTCAGTTGTATTAATAATGTTTGATTTCTTAAGCTGGGTGGTGAATTCATAGGTGCTTGCTGCATTTTGCTTTACATTCTTTTGCACATCATAAATATTTCGAAATAAAAAAGCATGACTTCATTTATCAGGGTGATAATATATATACTTATGAAATATAAAATATGTGAAGCGCAATGAGTTACAGATGCTTTACTGGTTTGGGTGTTCTAAATCTTTGAGATCTCAGGGAGAGTTCCCATCCCAATTTATGTATATGATTTCCATGTTTCCAAGAATCGACAGAAATTTGTCTAGGTGTCTCAGTTCCAAACTGACTCACATTTAAAGCAGTGCTATTTCCTGTTTTGTAGCTAGTCACTACCTGGTGAAGGTGGGCTTTGTCTGGGGGCCTTGGATCTGTAATGAAGGACAGCAAGTGGTTCCCAATCCTGGGTAGACATCACAGTCACCTGGGGAGGCTTTAGAAGTCCATGTTCCTCTGTCCACTTAGACCCACTCACTGAGCATATGAACTGTAGGGTTTAGGAATTTATTTCTAAAAGGCCTTTTCATTGATTTTGATTTAGCAGGTTCAAAGGCTCAAATTTGAGTACAGTGACACAGGAGACGTGTGCTGATGGTCTAGATTAGGTTTTTCCCTTGGTTACTAGAAAAATCCCATAAACTATAAAATGTGGTCAATGATTAGCTTTTGATTTAGTGACTCTTTAGATTAGTGACTCTCCAAGTTTAGCTTACATCAGAATCTCCTGGAGGGCTTGGTAAAACACAGGCAGCTGGGTCCTACTTACTCCTAGAGTTTCTGATTATGAAGGTCTGGGGTTAAACACAAGAATTTGTATTTCTAACAAGTTCCCAGGTGATGCTGCTGCTGCCGGCCTCAGGAGATACTTTGAGAACCACTGCATTAGATAGAGAATTAACAAGAACTCCTGGGGCCAGCAAAAAGAGTGTGGGCTCTAAGCTGTATACACCTGAGTTTGAATCCTGTACTTAACCTCTTCATTGCTCAGTGAACTTGGGTTATGTAGGTGATCCTGAGTATAGTTTATGTGTGAGTGTTTACTTATAAACTATTGGTCTCTCTCTAGATTATAAACTTTGCCAGAATAAGAGCTGTGTCTATTTTATTTAGCAAATGCTTAGAATAGTACTAGGTACGTAGTAAGCAGACAGTATACTTGTAAAATGAGTGAATGTGGGAGCTACAAATCTGTTTTTGTATATGTAAAGTGGCCAAGATGTCTCTCATGAAGTTAATGCAGATTATTAAGACTATGTATTAAAAGAACCTGGCACATGGTAGGTACATAGCACGTATCTCCTTGCTTCCTTTCTTATGTATTAAGTCCTCTCACCTTCTGTTCCCTTCTCATGTATCTAATGCTCCCTATGTGCTTGATGTCCCTGGGTAGTGTAAATGGAGTTAACATACTCAACTGTTAACTGAAAAGTTGGAGGTTCAAGCCTACCCAGAGCTGCCTCAGAAGAAAGCCCTGGTAATCTACTTTCAAAAAATCAGCCATTGAAAACCCTTTGGAGCACAGTTCTACTCTGACACACATGGGGTCATCATGAGTTGGAATTGACTCAGTGGCAACTATTTTCTTTTTACCGGTTTATGTGCTTGACATTATACTACAGAAATGATAGGTGCTTTACCTGCCTTTAAAGAGCCCCGATGGCACAGTATGGAGCTCTGGTGGCGCAGTGGTTAAGAGCTCAGCTGCTAACCAAGAGATTGGCAGTTCAAGTCCACCAGCTGCTCCTTGGAAACCCTATGGGGCAGTTCTACCCTGTCCTGTAGGGTTGCTATGACTCGGAATCGACTCAACGGCAACCGGGTTTTTTTTTTTTGGTGGCACAGTAGTTAAGCGCTTGGCTGCTAATTGTCGAGGGCGAGGTGGGGGAGGGAGATGTGACAGTCTGCTTCTGTAAAGATTACAGCCTTGGAAACTCTGTGGAGCAGTTGTACTCTGTCCTGTAGGTAGGATTGCTGTAAGTTGGAATTGACTCAATGGCAGTGGATTTGGTTCTTGGTTTACCTGCCTTTTAGGGACTTCCATTTCAGTTGGGAGGATGTAATTAAAGAGAGAGAACAGTTAGTCATAGTATCCTTTCCAGCTCGATGAGTGTATGTTTCCCTGTAAATGTAAGGAAACTTGCGCTGAAGAGCCCAAATACCTGATATAGACAGAAGGCATGAGGGGTGTTTAGAACCTGGAACAAGCAGTTTGCTGCAGAAGTGGGATGGGGAGATATGGAAGAGAGAACCAACACTTGCCAAGTGCTTCCTATGTACTAGACCTTGTCTGGCCCTACGTATATTATCTCAATTAATTGCAATTCACCTTCAGAGAATACAGTTGAAGTAGGTATTATTATCCACATTATGTAGATCAGGCAACAAGACTGAGAGCTATTAAGGGAGTTGCCAGATCACAGAGCTAGTGAGTGATTTAAGCCTAGGTGTGTTTGATTTCAGAGCCTTTACTCATTCATTTGACAAATATTCATCAGGGTCCTACCATGTACTAGCCACTGTGTTAGGTGGTGGAGACATTTCACTTAACTACATCATGTCTCATGGAGACCAGACATACTGTCTTTTGCCAGGTCCTCAGCCCAAATGAACACGTGGTATCAGTGAGAGGCAGCAGGTCTGCCCAAGGAGCAATGGCCCCACTGAATGGATCTTTAGAAGGGTGATCTCCATGGGGAGGCTGTCAAAACTCATTTTCCCCTTGGAATCTTGGATACCAGCCGGTGCTTCTGGGCATCCTTTGGTGAGATGAGATGTCTCGAGTGGAGGAAAAATGCCAGTGTCGTCTTATGGAAATTATCTTTTGATCAGTTCATCACTACGAAAATCTCCCTGTAAGAGGAGGCAGCCACTTCACAGGTGAGAGTCAGCACATCTTCTTAATATTTATCCTGTAGAAGCTGCCTCCTGGGTCCCAGAACCATGCCTGGTTTGTTGCTCCAGAACTAAAAATGCTTGTGATGTGTTTTCAGGTTAAAATAACATTATTCTCCATTTTAAATATTAATGCGTCACTTCATAGGTAAAGTAAAAGCAAAAGCTCCTCGCTTGTCAAACCTAATTTCTGGGCCCCGGTGGATCCTTATGGATAGTGCAATAAAAGTGGATGCTGATTAAAGAGCAGAGGATGGAATCACTTGCTTGGTGCCAGGCACAGAAACCTCGAACATGAGGTAATTCCTGTCTGAGACACAGAACACAAGCTGGGGGATTTCTTCACATCAAAACAGCATCCATCTGAGAAAATAGGGGCCAGTAGTGATAGGCTTATCGGAATCTTCTGATTGTCGTGGATTTTCATTATCAAGATGGTTGACTGTCTACTCAATTTCCCTTTGATACATTCTAAGCTGGTTATGCTGTTGCTATTTCAGAGGGTAAAGAAAGAAAGAACAAGACCAGGTGAACTGCACTGAGTTATTGGATGTTTCAGTGGTTTGGGTGTTCTATATAGTTGAGATTTCAGGGAATCTTCCCATCCCAAAGTCTTTCACAGAGGCCAAGGCTCTGTCTCTCTCTGTCTGGTGAGTTGGGGTCTGAAACCTTTCTCTTACCTGAACATTGCTGTCACCTTTAACAGCTGAGCTGTCATTGGGAAGATAAATTGATTACATTTTTTTTTTAATGCCACAGCTGTTGTTTTTTTTTTTTTTTAACCTCAGCTGCTTCCCATAATTCCACAGATGGTAAACATATGTTTATAGGCACATAGAAAAAGAAGCTAGATTGGATTCCTCCCATGTTTGATTCTTATTTTCCCTTTCATGCAGAAAGTCAAAGTCACAGAACTGGGGAATCTTATACATTTGTGAATTAATATTTCTATGCATTAAGTCTTTGGAAACAGCAGGGCAGCTAATGATATGCTAATGAGCTGGCAGTTTTTATTGATCATAATGAAAGTCGACAAGTGTCTTGGCTTTTATGCAAGCTGGAATATTTTATTAACTGTCTTCAGGGCAGAAATGTATAATTCGTTGCATTTTGAAAATCCTCGCTGTGAGTTCCTCAAGTCTTTTACTTTTTGTTAGCCTGTTGCCAAAGCTTCGGTCCTTGCCAGTTTATAAACAGAACACATCTTCATCCATATATTTACATGCCCAGCAGGAACGCTCCCCACCCCTTTTTCCTTTCCATTTCAAAGCAATTTGTTTCAGTGTTTTAGCATACAAAAAAATAGAACCATTTTCTTCAATGTAAACAGAGATCTGCAGGGAAATAAGAGCGTTAAAAAAGAATTAGCATTTGTTTGGCGATAAAGCTGCTTTCATTTGTATCAGAAAACTCTGAGTGTTAGGAGGGCTTGCCTAATCTTAGTCCATACAGAAGAGGGTCTAATGGCATAATTTTCTAATTTTTTTTAATTGCATCTTTCTATATTTCATACTGTGAAATGAGAAATGTTCTTAGAACAATGGAAATAATGGTGATTAGTTTCCCAAACATTAAAACCCATAATGTACAATCTGCCTGGTGCAGATTTATTTTTCAGTGCACGGTGAGCTGACTGCAGGAGGTGGAGGAGGCAACAGGTGGATTAGACAAAAGGAAAAAAATCCTCATTCGTCTCCCTTCCATCAGTATTAATAGTAAAAGCTTATTAATCGGGCTTTGCACATCAGGAATTTACTTCAATCCTCAGATGGCTGAGGTTTCACATTGCACTAACAACAAGAAAACTGATTGTTTAGCAAATTAATGGTGTAAACATGATTGCAGGGGGAAGTCGTAGACTACCTAAAATGACCTCTGTCTTCCAGTACTGAAAAACTGTTTAAGCAAGCTATTTGCATCAAATGACAATAATTTGTTACATAAGATTGATTAGTATCCATCCATTAAGGCAATTAAGATGGAACCTCATTTTGATAACAGTCCTTTGTAGCCACATCTTGGTAGCTCGTGTAACTATGGGGCGTCCTCAAATAATATATTTTTACTTATGTGTGGTACAGTGGCATAGCATGGGTTTTGGAGTTAGTAGATTTGTAGTGCATGTCCAAGGACTAAAGTGTCCGTTAGGAAAGCTACTTAAAATGTATGAGCCTTAGGTTTTTCACAGGTAAAATGATCAGGTGATCTGGCCCTAGATCAGTAGTTCTCATTGAGGGGTATCAGAATCGCCTCAGAAGCTTTTTCAAAATATATATGACTGTTCTCTCCTAACCACTCTAAAATTCTGATATGTACACCTAGGTTAAAAGTGAATGTGTTATATGACCTTCACGGACTCTGTGGTTAGGTATTGTTGAGTTAGCCCCCGACTTATGGGGACCCCATGCGCAAGGGGATGAAACGCTGCCCGATCCTGCGCCATCCTCATGATTGGATGTATGATCCGACCATTGTGATCCATTGGCAGATTTTTGGAAGTAGATTGCCAGGCCTTTCTTCCTCGTCTTTCTTAATCTGGAACTCCACTGAAGCCTTTTCAGCATCATAGCCACACACATGGAAGGCAAGAATTCTACCACTGAACCACCACCGCCCTCTCACAGATTCTAACAGCTCTCAAAATTATGTGGTTTAATATTGTATAATTCAGTTTTCAGGAATTCCGACATTTAAAAAATATTTATTGTGCCTATTATTTGAAATATACTATGATAGGAACTGCAAGGGATGCTGAGATGATAATCCATGCTTCTTGCCCTCATGGTGTTTATAATATATTCTGTTGTTCCCCATTTAGTTCCATATCAGTGAGATTTTACTCTATTCATATGTGGATTTTGGATGTTATTTTAACCACTGTGAACTTTTAATGAGTAAACTCTCTTGCTTCGAAAGAAACAATGATTAACAATAAAACACTGTTTTTCAAAGTGAGTTCGTTTGAAAGTGGAAGATCTTTCATCAGAATCATCTGGGATGCCTTTTATAAAAGCACCACCCCTACCCTACTGAAACAGACTCTCTGGGCGTTGACCCAGGAATCTGAATTTTAAACACATGCTTAAGGTGGTTCTTAAGAAACTCACAGCTTGAGTACCACTGCCGCAATGAATGATACGGAATAAAGCATAATTCTGAAAAAATGGGATCAAATGAGGTCAGCTAATACAGGCCCAGCTGGAGTTGCATTTTTCAGTTAAGTGTAGGTACAGTTAAAGTTAAATAAGGAGAAATAATAGAAACTCTATCTTTTTATCCCTTATCTCCTTTGGGAGAAGTTGCTTGAAGGCACATTTTGATCTATGGAAATCCTCATTAATAATTTTTTTTTTTTGGGAAGAGGGCTGATTGAGCTACTTTGTAGTTTTATACTTCATAGAACTTGTTTTTGTAGTTTTATAAAGAAAACTACATGCTTACCAAAAGTTTCTTTTATTGACAAATGCCCAGGCACTAAATAGTGCATATGTCAATTCAGTGCAAGACCTTCTGGTTCTTGTTTTGGGGAAGATGGTGGAATATATACATATGTAGACACTCACAGTCACTCACATATACACTCAGCCTTATTTGGATAACAGCTGGTAATTTGTACAGTGTTTTGCCGCCATTTTTTTAAACCAGCATTAAATTGTATCCATTCAAATACATTAACGTTCCAATCTTGATTCATCTGGCAAGAACAAGTTTTCATGCCAGTATGCAGGCTGACCCCTATGAGTGCAGGAAAAAAAAAAAAAACACCAGGTGCTTTGGGTTTTTGTGTTAATGAGCACTGACAAGTTGTCAGCTCTTATTTCTGGTTTTGTTCAGGTCAACATCATTGACCTTCACCTAATGATCTGTGTAACACACGTGTGCCAAAGATTAAAAGTGGCAAAGCAGAAAAGTGAGAAGATGCAGCTAGAGGAAGGGTGTAGAGGAGGCAATTTATAATTTATCATGTAACCAAACTCTTTTGTAGAGGCATTTAAAAAAAAAAAGGTGGGGGGCGGGGGGGAACTGCTCTGTACTCTATTGTGTTGCTATAGCAGGAGTGGGAAGGAGTATCCTTTTAAAATGGATTTTCCATTTGTTTTTGGAAAGGTGATTAATACCATGACAGATGTTCTCCAGGTTTCTGAATGTCCTTTCCATGACTGATGAAAAATAAGGATGATTTAGGGTCTTCTGATGAACAGGTCATAGATGGACCCATCCTTTTATGGTACATGTGCCTTTGCCACTTCCGTAGCACCTAGAGTGACCAACTGTCCCAGGTTGCCAGGGACTTGTTTCTGTTCTTTACACTGAATTCCTGTGTCCCAGAAAATCCCAAAGTCCTGGGCAAATCTGAACAGCTGGTTACTCTAAATTCACCCCATATTCGGTCTGGTTAGACAGATGTTTTTTAATGTGATATTCAGTTTTTTGAAATGATCTGTTCTTTAATGGAAATCTATAGTTTTGTTTGCCCTGATTTTTTTTTTTTATTTGACTTAAAAGGTAGTAAAAGCAAAGAGATGTAAATTGTGACAATTTTAGTTTGGTTGCCTGTTTCCTTGAATCCCAGAACTTGAATGCTGAAAGAATCTTTAGCTTTTGCATCCAAAAACTCTTTTTCCAGAACAAGACACCAAGGCTCAGAGAAGGTGGTTGACTTACTGCCTAAGTTCACCCAGTTAGCTAGAGAAGGATCCAGAACCTGAATCCAGGCCCCCTGACTTCCAATCCCATGCTTTTCTCATATTGCCACATGTACTTCAAATACGCCTTGGCCCCTTGAAGGAGTTAATTTGCTTTGAAAAACTGAGCAGCTTTGTCCCAGGGAAAAGCTGATTCTCTTAGATTACACTCCATTAATTGCTCCCAGGTATTCCCCTGAAAGAGATTATGAATTAATATTGAGAAGCCCTGGCAGGGCCTTCTTCCCCATGGTGAATTTGTCTCCACTCATAATCACAAACACTGCATCATCCTCTAAGAGGAAGAGGTTAATGAATGTATATAATTCAGAGGAAGAGGTGCTAAGATCTTCTTATTTCTATTACTATTCCCAGTTAATATTTTATCTTGAAATAATAAGCAGAAAACAGCATTTGCGGATTACCTTCTGCATTTAGAAGATGAGCACATAGATGTTAAATGTTGCTCCCTCTGAGAGACTTGCAGCACTATCTTAAGCCTATGTTTTATTTATAGATTAAGCTCAATATTCTTAACCATCTTCCATCTGTTCAGTAATGTCTCTTCCATCAAATTAAGGAAAAAAAAATCCTAAAAACAGCATCTTGAAATTCAACTTGAAAAAATCCAAAAGCCAAGTCAATATTTTCATTGAGAGATGGCAGCCCTGATGACTTTCTTACATTAGGGTTGTTCTTCCAGATTGAGTTATAGAATTAGAAGACCCCTTGTTACTTACACTGAGATGATGAGCACATTTTAAGACTCACCAGCGAAAACTCATGTTACTCAATTAGCCAAGGAGCAAAGACCGTTATGGAATTTTCCCCACCTTGAATTTTATTTCCATGACTAAATGGATCAATAGAAACATTTTAGCCTAATATGTTTCTATCATCTCCTTCTTCCCACTTAAAAAAAAAAATGTCCTGTATATAGATCAGCAGTATTTAATGTTCAATGACGACTAGGGGAATTTTTATGGCAGCAATGTATTTTTAGTCCAGTAGTTTAAGGATATAACAAAGTTTATTAAGAAAATGTTCTGCATCCTACTTTGGTGAGTGGCATCTGGGGTCTTAAAAGCTTGCCAGCAGCCATCTAAAATGCATCAATTGGTCCCAACTACCTGGAGTAAAGAGAGTGAAGAACACCAAAGACACAAGAAAAAGTGTTAGCCCAGGAGACAGAAAGGGCCACATAAACCAGAGACTTCATCAGCCTGAGACCAGAAGAACTAGATGGTGCCCAGCTACCACCAATAACTGCCCTGACAGAGAACACAACAGAGAGTCCCTGATGGAGCAGGAAAAGGGTGGGGTGCAGAACTCAAATTCTAGTAAAAAGACAGACTTAATGGTCTGACTGAGACTGGAGGAACCCCGGAAAGCATGGCCCCCGGATTCTCTATCAGCCCAGAACTAAAACAGTTTCCGAGGCTAACTCTTCAGACAAAGATTGGACTGGACTGTTGGACATAAAATGATACTCGTGAAGAGTATGCTTCTTAGCTCAAGTAGATACATGAGTCTAAATGAGCAGCTTCTATCTGGAGGTGAGTTGAGAAGGCAGAGAGGGTTAGGAGCTGGTTGAATGGACATGGGAAATCGGGTGGAAAGGAGGAGTATGCTGTCACAGTATAGGGAGAGCAATTAGGGTCATATAACAATGTATGTATAAGTTTTTATATGAGAGACTAACTTGAAATGTAAACTTTCACTTAAACTGCAACAATAAACAATAGTTTAAGGACATTTACTAATGGATCATTGGTGCCATGATCTCATTAACCATTGATAACTAATTGTTGCTTTCTCAGTGTACATTTCAAGATTTCTAGAAGAGGATGATTTGGAGTGGATCAGTGTGAGTTAAGGCCAACTCACCCTTAGAATGAGAATATCAGTTTTGTTAAAAAATAATCTGACCCTCAGAGAGTGAGTGACTGCACATGGGCCATTTGAACTGGCAACTGTAACCTTAATTGTCACCTCTCTCTTGCGTTATCAAGGGGACCATCCAAGATGGGAAAATCATCTTTATGCCGAATGGATACATCACACAGTGTCCGAACCTGAATCGCAGTAAGTCGTAATTTAAAAACAGCACTTGTGAATGTTAAATTAAAACCTATTGATAATATCAGAGAAATAAGTCTGGAAGGATTCACATGCAACTCCTTACACTGCTGACTTCTGAGGTGGCGAGGGATGTAAAGGAGAACTTATTTTTTCTATCATATTCTTCTGTTTTTGGATTTTTAAGAGAGATTATGTATTATTTATAGAATTAAAAAATTAAAGTTAAGGATAACATTAGCAGATTTGGTTCTATAGGTTGATAACAGAAAGGTGTGTTTAATGTAATGAAACATATATTTTAAGTATTGTTTAAATTTCTTGACCTGGATCTGAGTTTACTTTCTCCACTTTTATCATGCTTCATGTTTTCCAGCTTTCAATAAAAAAAGGGGGTTTAATTTTAATTTAAAAATGTTATATTGCCCTTCTTTTGCAGTAACAGCCCCTTATTCCTTTCTTTTTGCTTATAAAAAAAACTCCGGATCTGAAATCCTCTGTGATTTCACTCCAATTTCAAAGTAATACTTAGCCAAAAAAAAAAAGCAAAAACCCTTCTACATAGCAAAACAAGTACTGTTTTAAAATTTTCTTACTTATATAAACACTGTATCAGTATGTATTTTGTATTTCCTTTATTGAGCTTGTCCAACCTGCAGTGATTTCCTAAGCCTGGTGCAAGGAATAATGGATTTACAAGAGCTTTTGGCCAAGATGACTGCAAAAGTAGGTATCTGAATTTCACTTGTGATATTTCATTTCTTTCTCTGTCCTATCTGGAATTTAGAGTGATATGCTGTAATGGAAACATTTTTAGCCTTGGCATCTGCAATATGTTACTCCGAAAATGATTTATTCTTACTTGAAATAGGACTATCTACAGTAAACATAACCATTCACGTCTTTTATACCATTAGGCTGTATCAAAATGTTTTCTTGAAAAATGTTTGGAAACAAGAGGCAATATGTATCACTGTAGATTCCCTGGGAGTGGAAAAGGAATTTGTCCATGGCTGTGCAAGTGGTAACACTGTAAGAAGATGTACAGTCAGAGCCACTGCTGCTTATAAGCTAATGCATTTTGGATGTAAGAATGATTGCCAGTAATCAGAAGGGGCAAAATAGCGATTGTTAGGAACAGATTACTGTCAAAGGAAGGCATTATATCATGTGTCTAATGTATGATTCATTTTAAGGCTGGTCCTGAGTTAAATAGCAAAGGAGGCAAAGTTGGCCTTCCAGCTCCTTCAGTTTTATAATTCTGCATCTTTTGCTCCTCATTATCCACTCAACAAGAATCTTTTGAAGACCTGCTATTTGCTAGGCACTGTAATAGGCACTGGGCCCTGGTGGCACAGTGGTTAAGAACTCGGCTGCTAAGCAAAAGGTTGGCAGTTCAAATCCACCAACCACTCCTTGGAAACCCTATGGGGCAGTTCTACTGTGTCTTATAGGGTTGCTACGAGTTGGAATTGACTCGATGGCAACAATTTTGTTTTTTTTGGTTTTGGTAACAGGTGCAAAGGAGGCAGTGATCAACAAGACATGAAAGCTACCTCCCCCCCCAAAAAAAAAACCCACTGCTGTCGAATCAATTCTGACTTATAACCACCCTATAGGACAAAGTAGAACTGCCCCGTAGGGTTTCCAAGGAGCGCCTGGTGGATTTGAACTGCCGACCTTCTGGTTAGCAGCTGTAGCTCTTAACCACTACTCCACCAGAGTTTCCATATCTATCCCAGAGACATTTATATCGAGTGCATTTTGGGAGAGCCAAAAATGTATACAATTAAGCTCTTTAGTATATATTCTTAATGTTTAGAGTCATAATCAAAAGCTCTGAACCTTGTGGAGAAAGGCACGGAATAAATAGAAAACATGGCTAATGCTGATTTTATGATACCAATCAGTTGTGGACATGAGTTCTGGCCTAGGGCAAAGAAGGAATTAGGTTGGGCCTAAGAGACATTATACTCTGCGAAAGGAAGAATTTTAATAACAGTGAAAATGATACATTAATCCGATTCTACCTGTGGCTACGACTGTCCCCTGTTTCCTGTCATTTGCTATGGCACGTGACAAAAACTGGTGGGCAGGTAAGTGTGTGGGAGGTAGGGCTGTATTTTTGAATGCATAGATTTTACCACTGAAGATACTTGTCTGTTTCAAATGAGGTTTTTGGCCAAGCCAAGTCCCCCTTTGTCTGGGAGAGAGACGGAGCACCTCTTTAAGAGGGGACTGACACATGAGACATTAGTTTTCACTTTAGAGTGCAGTGGAAATGGAACATGCAGGTAATTGTTTGCCTTCCCAGCTTGTAGTGTAGAGAGGCTTTTATTTCATATTGTCTGGAGTGGCTTGATCTCAATGCTGTTAATTATATTTTAGCTTGCTACCAAATTTTTGAAACAAGAAACATGCCAGTCAGTCTCAGGTGATTGCAGTTCTTCATTCCCCAGCTTCAAGGATGCTCCTTTCTTTCTCATTCTTTCCTATTGCAGGGAATGTCATTTTTCTCTGTTTAGCCATGCATTATCCAGAAGCCTCATTGAGCATTTGTGAGGTAGAATATATTTAATTGTGGATGATTGCAAGCAGAAAATGGTTTAATCCACCTTCTAAACTCCACCTCTGGCACTATGGCAGATTTATAAGTCTGTTTCTTCCAAGCTGTGAATAGAATTATAATTTGAAAACTGAGTACTTCCATTTTCACTACATAATTTGGAGTCTACAATAATCTAAAACAGGAATTGGCAGACTTTTTATGTAAAGGAACACCTAGTAAATTTTAGGCTTTTCAGGTCAAGAGGCAAAATCAAAGGTATTATGTAGATACTTATGTCATTTAAATATAATCATTTATAAACATTTAAAATATAACTGTTAAAAAATGCAAAAATAATTCTTAGGTCACAGGCCATACAAAAATAGGTGGTGGACTGGATTTGGCTCATAGGCCAGTTTTTCAACCCCTGATCTAGAAGAAGCTGGAAAGTCACGCTTTAATACTGGATGATATTTATCGAGCAATTACTATGTGTTAGTTACAGTGTTTCAATTTTTTATATTCACTATCACTTTAAACCTCACAAAGAATCCTGTGAACTAGGTTTGATCTATTAGCCCACTTTACAGACGTGAAGACTGAGGTACAAAAAGGTTATATAACTTTTCCCAAGGTAGTAGATGGCAGCGCTGGGACTTGAACTCAGGTCCTTAGATGTTGAAAGTTGAATAATGACTGAGAAAGTTTATGGTCAGAGAAGAGAAGGTTGGAAAGAAAGAGAAAATTCAAAGAGGGAAGGACTGATGGATAGAGGGAAGTAGATGCTACGAGCAGGAGGACAGAGATATCCGCAAGAAGAATGAGCAAGTAAAAAGAGAGGAAACGAAGATTGCCTATTTGGTCATTTCATTGAGGTGAGATGAATTTTCAGATGGTTCCTATAAGGAGTGAAATGGTGAGCACATCTTGTGGCAGCTTTTCAAGGGAGAAAGAGCAGGAACAAAGCTTGGTAACTCACTGTTTTGACTATGAGTTGCTTGTTTTCCTTGGGAATATGTGGAAATCCTTTGAGTCTTGGGTTGACATTGTGTATACTTCTGCTGTGAACCTCAAGACCACATTAGATTAAATTATCTGCTTAAGGATTTTCAGACCACACAGACTGATCATAAGCAGACTGCAAACCTACGTTAGGCCAGGTGAATTCTCGAGAAAGATTCTGCGAGAATGCTTTTTTTAATTTTTTTTATTGTACTTTAGATAGTTTACAGAACAAATAGTTTCTCATTAAACAGTTAGTACACATATTGTTTTATGACGTTGGTTAACAACCCCATTACATGTCAGCACTCTCCCTTTTCAAACTTGAGTTCCCTATTACCAGCTTTTTTGTCCCCTCCTGCCTTCTAGTCCTTGTCCCTGGGCTGTTGTACCACATTAGTCTCGTTTTGTTTTATGGGGCTGTCTAATCTTTGGCTGAATGGTGAACCTCAGGAGTGACTTCATTACTGACCTAAAAGGGTGTCCGGTGGCCATATTCTCAGGGTTTCTTCAGTCTCTGTCAGGCCGGTAAGTCTGATCTTTTTTTGTGAGTTAGAATTTTGCTCGACATTTTTCTCTAGCTCTGTCCGGGACACTCTGTTGTGATCCCTGTCAGAGCAGTCAGTGGTGGTAGCTGGGCACCATGTAGTTGTACTGGACTCTGTGAGAATTCTTAAGGAAGATTTTCTCACTCCAGCTAGTGCCAAGGTAGAACAGGAAAGTTTTCTCTGTATAAGTTGCGTAAATCTTATTTCTTTTTTGTTCACTCTTAAACTGCTTGTACAGGCTTTTAGGGTTTCCACCTATACGCAGGAGTTTCCTTTAAGACCCCCTCCCCCCCATCTTGGGCAGACTCTGTTCTCCCTTCTCTCCCTGCAGCCTGTGCAGCCATCAAGAAATAAACTCAAGGGCTCCATGTTTTTGGCCTCCCAGGATCCCTGCTGTCACTTTGTCTAGGCCTCTGTAGATTTATTCCTTTTCTGTGAGATCAGAGATGGTTTTAAGAAGTTTTTATTTGTATATTTTATCCAGCGTTTTAGTTTGTTCAAATTGGTGAAGTCTTTCAGAGTATTTAGTCAGCCGTATTGGTGGAAGCAGAAGTGTAATTCAGCCTTTTAGCAGAGATGGAGTCTGGAGATTAGCAGTTTTTTCCTTGGAAGGTGGTTCTGGGCTGGTGATTGTGGGGCAAACTGGAAAGTAAATATGATGTTGAGATTCGAAGGGAATTCTATAGGGCCATATCCATCTGGACCAGGCTTTTTTGTCGTTAGCTGCTGCTGAGTTGCCTTCCAACTCATGGTGACCCCATGCACAATGGAACAAAGTGCTGCCTGGTCCTGCACCTCCCCATGATGGGCTGGAGATCGGACTGTTGTGAGCCATAAGGTTTTCATTGACTGATTTTCAGAAGTAGATCCCTAGGCCTTTCTTCCTAGTCCATCTTAGTCTGGAAGCTTCTCTGAAACCTGTTCTTCATCATAGCAACACTCAAACCTCCACTGACAGATGAGTGGTGGCTGTGCATGAAGTGTACTGGCTGGGAATCGAACCTGGGTCTCCCACATGGATGGTGAGAATTCTACTGCTGAACCATGACTGCCCTCAGACCAGGCATTGCCTTTAGGTGAAGTAAGCCTTTTGTGGTAAGATTTAGCTGACGGGCTTTCTAAGTTTGAGAAGTTTGGCTTGAGTTGCCCAGCAGCTATGAGTAAAATAGGTCTACCGTCATATAGATCATAATGGAGATAGGGCTTTAGAATTAGACTGGTCTGATTTTTATCATTTCCTTGAATGTTTGTAGCCTTGAACAAGCTGAATGACTTTTTTCAACCGCAGTTTCCCTATACATAAAACGGTGGTAATTATTCCTGGTTTTGTAAAGATTCCATGAGAGTAGGTTTGGTGCATGGCTCATGTTGGGCATTTAATATGTGGTGGTAGTTATTTTTAGTGTTCAACCTAGAAAAAAAATGGGAGCTATGTGCGGAAAAAGGTCCCTAAGAAAATGTGCACCTTACCCCAGAGACTTGACATCACAGAGACTGACAAAGGCTGCAAGTTGCTGTAGGGCCTTTGTTTAGAGCTAGGTTCCAGGAGGTCTTAGAAAGTAGCAGGCAGGAAGTCCTCACACTTGGGTCATAGTGAAAGCCATGAAATCCTACCAACACTTGGGTCATAGTGAAAGCCATGAAATCCTACCAGAGAGCAAGCCCAGTGTACAAGCCAGACAAGAGTTGGTAACCAAAGTCAGATTAAACCAAACATATGCACATACCAGATAGCCCAGGGGTCTGCCTAAGAGGACCCACGCTCCTTTTCTCTTTTCAGGGTAGGAGATGTTGGTGAATGGCTGTCCCCTTGCTTCATATAGGTCATATCAAGGGAGATGCTTGCATTCATCTTCAGGTGATGAGGTCAGAGGAGATAAAGAGCCCTCTTTAGGAACCCTGGTGTTTGGTAAAACCACACTTTTTCAAGGCAGAGAAGGTACAGGGCAGCTACCTAAAGTAGTAGCCCTTTTTTGTCATCTGCCACCTCCCTTAATGCCCCTCAAGAGTCCACCAGTCCCCTGGCTTACTCTGGAAGTTATGCCTTGACAGTATTGGGCCAGGTACATTCTGATAGGGCCAGGCTCTGTCCTGCTTTTGCATCCTACTCATGCTGTAGTCTCATTCTGCCTCCAAGCACAGGAAGAAGAGATGCTAGAGACTGAGAATTTCTTGTTTACCTCGGTTTGAATCTTTGACATGTCTATTTATGCAAATCAGGCAGCACTTAGAGTGGCCTTTCAGCTTGTAACATTTAATTTTGAGACTTTCATTGTTTCTAGAGTTCAATAGTGATTTTTCAATTAAGCTTAAAGGTTTAACCAGTAGAAGATTTTTTTTCCCACTTCCATATAACGAATGCCGAATAAATAGTATTTCAAATGAAAAAAAAGCAGTCTGCTACACGACTAATGTACTCAGATCCATTCATTGACCTCTTACTGTAAAAAAGGCCTCAGCTGTCTGTCTTTGAATGTGTAGAGTTAAGAATAAACGATTCGGTCCATGGTTGCTGAGATAAATGCATGAGCAAAGGTAAGACAGAATAGAGATTTAGATTTGATACTGTATCTATTTTGGATCTGCAGGTATTCTTGGAGAAAATGGTAGGTAGTGTACAAATACCTTTTGAAAATGAATTTGTGTAAATTCAGCATGCTAATACCAGTGACAGAAAATGTGATTCATTTTTTGATTCAGAGTTGTCTTTCTCCTTTATCATTGTTATGGATTGATGGGGGGAAGGAAGGTGAGATTACGTATTAAGTACCTTTGAAAAATTAGCTTTTTGCCTGAGTATCCCTTTGCTTTTGTGTCTGTCTGATGTACTGTTATTATTACAGAGATAGGGTTTTTCACTGTGGCAGAAAAAGCCAAGTAAATTAAACACGTAAACAGAGTTCAGAAGGGAAACAAAATCCACCCTAAAAATAACTTCGATAATATTAAAACTGAGGCTTTCTTGGGCATAAAGTTTTTTTAGGGGCAGATAAC
Source organism: Trichechus manatus latirostris (assembly GCF_000243295.1). Lineage (NCBI taxonomy): Eukaryota > Metazoa > Chordata > Mammalia > Sirenia > Trichechidae > Trichechus > Trichechus manatus. The sequence continues at coordinate 12,926,800 of NW_004443942.1, forward strand.
TCAACTTTGTTGAACATTGCTGGAAATTGGCAATATTACCGTTAGGCTAGTCCCTGGATTTTCAGGAAACTTGGATAGATACAGAATTGTCTTCTGAATCACTTTGTCTTAAAGAAGTTACCTTCTCAGAGTGACAGACACTAGAGCTGTTCCAGATTTTCAGAGTAAGGCTGGCACATTTCTACTCATGAACAGATGCCCCATTCCATGCCACTTTTAGGAGGGAAGCAGAGATAGTTCAACTCTTCCCTTGTTCAATCCAAGTCAAACATCAATCACTATCTTATATAGGAATGGGGGGGGGGGCTATGGGAGCAGTGGTGGTTCACTGGTAGAATTCTTGCCTTCTATGTAGGAGACCTGGGTTTGATTCCTGACCAGTGCACATCAAGCACAGCCACCATCTGTCAGTGGAGGATTGCATGCTTTTACGATGTTGAACAGGTTTCAACAGAGCTTCCAGACTAAGATGGACTAGGAAGAAAGGCTTGGTGATCTACTTCTGAAAATCAGCCAGTGAAAGGCCTATAGATCACAATAGTCCAGTCTGCAACCCATCATGGGGATGGCGCAGGACTGGGTAGCTTTTTGTTCCTTTGTGAATGGCGTTGCCATGAGCCAGAGGCCGACTCAGTGGCAGCTAACAACAGTAAGAACATAGGAATCAAGTAAAGATAATATAAGTTGTCTTTTTTTTTTTTGAACCTCTTACCTTTGTAAGCTTTTGGTTGTTTGGTCTTAGTAAGCTCTTGGCAGTGTTCCTTACCAATACTTCCTAAAGAATTTCTAAAGAAATTATATAGATTCTGGAAACTCTGATTAGTTTAGAGTTTAAGTGAAACCTTGAATTTTTGGAAGATCATTTATTATTAGAAGGAGTCATAGGAAGCTAATACTTTAGCCGTAGTCAGCTGTTAATTTTTTGGAGGCCAATTACGGTACAATAGAGCTTGTCTAGGATCCTATTTGCTATTTTCCCTGCCCATTGGCATCACCTGCAAAAGGGAGACAAGGTACATGTTTTCCTGAGAAATTACAAAAGCTTAGAGGAAAAGGATAAAAAAAGTGACAAAAGCCAAGGCTGGAATTACGTAGATTCCACTTCTAGAGGAATAGTACTGCTGTATTGAGAGGAGCACGTATGGAATGGAACTATAGTTAATGTAGAAAAGTGGTGGGAATGATCATTCCTCAGATTCAGTCATTATACCTACATTATTAGCTTGAAATAGTCTTAGTTGGATCAAAGATTGGATTGATCTCCTGGGTGGAGAAACTACTCAAGAAGTGGAGGCATAAGTATGATTGAGGGGAAAAGAGAAACTGATGAATTTTTAGAAAATGGTATTTGCTTCTCAATCAGGCAGTCTCTATGTAGGGAAAAGAACAGAAGGGTAATATGTGTACTGGGCTGATAGCTGTTCCTTATTATGAATGTAACAGTAGAAAGATCATACCAGGAGTGCTGTGTTAAGGTTTTGTATGGTATTTTTAAAGACAAACTGAAGTAGGCTGCATAGAAAGTGATCTGGAGAGAGAATTGGAACCATATTATGAGGAGCAGTAAATGAACCTGGCGGTCCTGAACCTGGTCAAGAGTAGACCAAGGCAGAGATGGTGGAGTGAGGGCATGATAACCTCAGAGATTTGAAGAGAGATCAGACTTTTTCAAGATGGGTTACTGAGCAATACTCGATCTAGTAGGAAAAAAGGAGAGTGATTTCATAGCCCAAAGCAAGAAAGACATCTCAAACATTTGGAGCTAACCAGGAAAGCATCTTTCCTTGGAAAGTAATGAATAGCCCAGCACTGGAGGTGAGTAAGCAGAGGCTGGATCATCACTTGAAGAGGTTACTTGTCAGAACATTCAAGCTTTGTAATCCCTTTCAAATAGGGCATTCTAATATTCTGTGACTAATGGTAGCAGTTGAGTGGCTTAGAGAAATGAAAAAGGTGCTTTGACAAAATCCTAACCTGCCACAGGGTTTGGTCACCTCTCCTGCCCTTCATCTGACCGCCAAAGAGGGTTCCTGGGGCATTCTGTTTGGGGATCCTGACTTGGGGAGAAACTATATCCTCTCATGACTTCTCCTTTTTCTAGCTCCAGCTTCCCAGAATTTTTTATGAGAGGAAACAATTACTTCCTGCCTTGTGAACCATAACACTCTGGTTAGGATGTCAAGAACAGGGAGATGGTGGTGGGAGATAAATGGAAATGCTTCCCTGTTCCTGATTAGATCTCCTGTAAACATTCTAATGAGTCCTTGAGAACACATTCATTACGAGTGTTTCATCTGGGCTTGGGCTGAAAGTACACACATTTATAAACACCCGTGAGGTCCCAGCAATGCAGTTTAATGTCTCATTTGGTGTTCATTAGACCATGGGAGCCAGTATGTCTTCAGTTTAGAGTGATTCCACCTCGTATTTAAAAAAAAAAAAGAAGAACCTGCTAAGAATCAGCAAATTGCAAGTTGTTCTGAGCATTTTTCCCCCTCCTGCTTGGATTTTTTTTTCTTGTTGCTATTAGCTTTGTTAAGACGCTGCAATTGAATTACAGAAATTAGACTCAGTAACTCTTGTTTACAGCTGAATTATGCAGAGACAAGACTGAGTCAGTTAGAAAACTGTCATTGTGAGAAGACCTGCCAAGTGAGTGGACTGCTCTATCGAGACCAAGACTCCTGGGTAGATGGTGACCACTGCAGGAACTGCACATGCAAAGTAAGCCTCTTTGTGAATAAATGATATAAAAACCATTTTTAGAATGTAATCCTAGTTCTTGATTATATAATGTTAACTCTGAAAACTGTTTCCTTTTTACTAAGCACTAGGGGCAATCTGAACATTCCTTATTTAAGAAATAAACCAAAACAAAACCCATTGCCATCGAGTCTATTCCAACTCAGTGACCCTATAGGACAGAGTAGAACTGCCCTATAGAGTTTCCAAGGCTGTAAGTCTTTAATGGAAGCAGACTGCCACATCTTTCTCCCATGAAGTGGCTGATGGGTTCTAATGGCCAACCTTCCGTTAGCAGCCAGGCACTTAACCACTGCACCACCAGGGCTCCTCTTAAGAAATAATGTCATTTCTTACATAAATGCTTAGAAATTAAAATTTGCTTTCCTTTGAGGACACACTCTAATTTGTTCTAATATTATTGAGAAACTTACTGTTTGGAATTTGGAGATTAAGGTATAGAATGGGAGGAAGGGCCTTTTTTTTTTTTTTTTAATGTTTTTCACGTATATGGTTTAATGACATCAATCACATTAATCATGATGTGCAACCATCGAGACTCCTTTGATTTTTCAAACAATCTAGTGGTTAGCTTCATTCAGAACTTTTCTCCCTTGGAATATTTTAAAAAGGGGATTTTTAAAGAGTTTTCACTGTATTTTTTACAGTTTTCACCTGTTAGAGAATTGCAAGACTCCGTTTTCAGAGTAGCCATCATTTGTAGACTGCTTCCTCTGTTTCAGAGAATTCAGGAGCCCCCAAAATTTGTATGCAAACCCTGTCCACTTGAAATTATTTGATAACTATTTGAAGAATGCCATTGTTTGCCCACAAAAATACAGAACAGCTTGTTAGAGCCTCACAGTGATTGACAGGGTTTGCAAAAAGGGTTATTTATGTTCTTGTAAAAGTGGGCTTTTTGTTTTCTGCCTAATTTACTTAGCCTGCATGGGCAGGTGGGATGAAGCCAGTGATGTATATCAGAAAAGTAATTGAGGTGGCACAGGTTCATTCGGGCTGGAGAAAATACTTTATTTGCGGTCCTGGAGTGGACTGGAAATTCCTTACACTGTGTCTGTTTCCCTGATGAGGTTTCTGGGATGGGATGTGTGCTTTCTACACAGAGGTAACTGTGAAAGGGCACTCCTGAGATTCCTTTTTCTGTCCTTCCTTTCTCAGAGTGGCACTGTGGAATGCCGAAGGATGTCCTGTCCTCCTCTTAACTGCTCCCCAGACTCTCTCCCTGTGCACATCGCTGGCGAGTGCTGTAAGGTCTGCCGACGTAAGTACTGACCGGGGGTCAGAGTGGCCCTCTGTGCTTCAAGATTTATTTTTTTTAAATTTTTTATTGTACTTTAGATGTAGATTTACAGAACAGTTTCTTATTAAACAGTTAGTACACTTATTGTTTTATGACAATGGTTAACAACCCCACAACATGTCAACACGCTCCTTTCTCGACCTTGGGTTCCCTATTACCAGTTTTCCTGTCCCCTCCTGCCTTCTAGTTCTTGTCCCTGGGCTGGTGTGCCCATTAGTCTTTTTTTGTTTTATGGGACTGTCTAATCTCTGGCTGAAGAGTGAACCATGGGAGTGACTTCATTACTGAGCTAAAAAGGTGCTGGGGTCCATAACTCTTGGGGTTTCTCCAGTCTCTGTCAGGCCAGTAAGTCTGGTCTTTTTTGTGAGTTAGAATTTTGTGCTACATTTTTCTCCAGCTCTGTCTGGGACACTATATTGTGATCCCTATCAGAGCAGTCAGTGTTGGTAGCCAGACACCATCTAGTTGTACTGGACTCAGTCTTGTGGAGGCCGTGGTAGTTGTGGTCCATTAGTCCTTTGGGCTAATTTTTCCTTTGTATCTTGTTTTCTTCATTCTCCATTGCTCTCGAAGGGGTGAGACCAGTGGAGTATCTTAGATGGCTGCTCACAGGCTTTTAAGACCCCAGATGCTACACACCAAGGTAGAATGTAGAACATTTTCTTTATAAACTGTGTTATGCCAGTTGAGCTGGATGTCCCCTGAGATCATGGTCCTCAGAGCCCTTCCGCCCAGCAATTTGGTCCCTCAGGGAGTTTGTATGTGTCTGTGGAACTTCCATGATCAAGGTTTATTTTTCCTCTTTTTTTTTTCAGCCCCAACTAATTAATATTGATGAAGTAAAGCACCAGTGATTGATGTACTATTTAATGTATGATAAGAGCTGCCATGCTTTAGTCACCTGTGAGGTGGCAGACACATTGCAGGGATGATTGTCTTTTAATTCTCACATCAACTCTAAGTGCTATTCTTTCTGTTCTGTATGAAAGAGAATGATATTCACAGGAATTAAGTCACCTGGGCAGGGTCAAGCAACTGGTAAATGGTAGTGTTGATATGTAAAGTCACAACTCCAAAGCTCCGTGTGCTTTAAAAAAACAGTTGCTGTCAAGTCAGCTCTGATTCATGGCAACCCTACATGTGTCAGAGTCGAACTGTGCTTCAGTAGGGTTCAATGACAGATTTTTTGGAAGCAGATTGCGAGGTCTTTCTTCTGAGGCACCTCTGTAGGGACTCGAACTTCCAGCCTTTCAGTTAGTGGCCAAATGCATTAACCATTTCCACCATCCAGAGACTGCCCATGTGCTTTGCTCCCCTTCATTCTGAATGATCAAGTTAGGGCCAAATTCTGTATTTTGGCTATTTGATGTCCTGTCCAGATTCTTCTGTTATTAAAGGGCCTTTGTGAGGAATTTTGGGATGTGCATCAGTTAAAATACTGTATTTCATTTGCATTAAATAGTTGACCTGCCCTTTACATAATGATTTTAAAAATCCTCTTTTTCTCTGTATTTTAAAGGGTATCATTTTAAATGAAATAGTGAAATAAAGTTAAGACAAGCGGTTAGAGTAATGCTTGATACGTCTCAGCTATGCTAAGTGCTTGAAATCTATTAGTTTAAATCTATTGTGAGGATTACTGAATCTCACAATAACTCTTAGCTGAGTGTTATTAAGCCCTGTTTTACAGGAAAGTTAGGCTTAGGGAAGTTAACTTACCAAAGTCACAAGGCTGGTGAGTGGCAGAGACAAGTTATGAAACTAGTTCTGTCTGACCACAGAGCCAAGAGTCTTTTCATTAAACATTATGATCTTCTATAGAAAAAGGAGGGTTTGGGGTAGAAATGTGACATGCTATGGATAATTTTCAGGATCATCTTTCTATTGAAAGCGGTACACCAATGTCATTAGACCTTTAAAACGCAGTGATCTAGCTTTTGCCAAGAGCAGCATGTCACCTTAATATGACAGTGGAAGTAGAGAGAGCTGATATGGTCATACCAGCCTAAATCTTTGTTGAACTCTTTCAAAAGGAAGTTTGGAATATTCTTCCTTTTCATGATTGCCACAGTACACCCATCGCTCTGGAAGGTGTAGTTGGGGTTGATCTGTAGGGAGGAACTTTTTTTTCCTTTTCCAAGGACTTTTGGAACAGATGGCTCAAGTGCTCCAATATTGAGATTAGAGTTAGAACCCACAACGAAAAGACAGTGATCAGTAGGTAATGATCTTTCTCCAGTCTTGATATTCTGTATGACAGTCAAAAGAGGAAGAAGATGAAAAGTGATGATACATTTGTTTAAAATATGAGATTTTTTTTTTTATTCCATCATATTCAGCTTGCAGGAGACTGTTATTTGGATATGGAGTAAGTGGGTCCTTCAGTTGTGTTGTGTTTTAACCTTTTGGGTCCCCCTACCATTTATAAAAGCAATGTGTTTATTGCATAAAACTTGAAAAGCACAGAGAGCAATAAAGATAACAATGGAAAAATCACCCATAATGCTACCACTTTGGAAACAATGACTCTTTAAATTTTAGTGTAATTCATTTTTTTACATTTATATTTTGTGTATAGTTGAGGTCATACTGTACAGACCATTATAAAAATCATAGTAACACACTTAAGTGACATGGTAGCACACTCAAGTGATAATGGTAAGTGAACAAAAATCCTATTTGTTCACTTACCATTATCACTTAAGTGTGTTACTGTGATTTT
>NW_004443942.1:12934603-12936321 GCF_000243295.1 Trichechus manatus latirostris
TTTCTTACTAGTTTTTAATAGAAATATGCATTCGGCAGTTACTGAGTGCAGGTGCATGGAATAGTGATGAAAGAGCCTTCCTTGCTTCAGAGGAGCTCACTTTCGAGCTAGAGAGATGGTTTTCAGTGTCCAGAGTCGTAGGTATAATAACATTAGGTGCATGGATGAGGGTACTGTGAGTGCTCTGAGGAGTGGCTTGTGGGAGGAGGATATGCATGGCAGGCCTAGAAGGCTTCCTGGAGGAAGTGGCACCAAGCTAAAGATTTCTGGCTTTCTAGAAGATGGAGGAGAGGAAAATGAGGATTGACAGAGCAGAGTTCGCACACTAGTTGGTGGAATTTCTAGAAGTTTTCAGATATCTTCACATCAGAAAAAGGATGCAGAATATTTACTTTGGTTGTTCCTTTCAGATAAAATTTTGTAAGCTATGCGCTGGGTTTGGGTGAGGCAATATTCTAGGGACTCTGAAAAAGGCACTGATCTGATGCAGGCAAAAGGGGCCAGTATGTAAAAGGAAATTGTGTTGTTTGTTGACTAAGTGTTCATACATGGAGCTGTAGAACTCACAGATGAAGGCATATGTTTGAAAATAGGATAGAACTTTCTCTAAGTGTCCATGTCTTAGTTCGTTGCCTGAAAAAAGTACTTTGGCCTGTTTTGATCAAAAAGCTCAAACATTCAAGCTGTCTGCAACAGCAGGGGAATTTCCTAGAGTGGAGGAGGGATCAGGCCCTGCTATTGGGGATGTTCCTTTTTCTGTCTGTTTGGGAGGTGTCAGGAAGCACTCAGGAGAGTCTTATAGATTCCTTAGTTGTAGGTATAACAGTCCAGGAAGTTGTCCAGAAAGTGTTTCATTCATCAAACATGTTGGATGACTGCTTTAGTCATACCTAGCTGCATGTTAGAATCATTTGGTGAGCTTTTTCAACTAGAGATTCCGGGGGCCCCACCCAGACCTAGCAAATCACAATCTCTGTAGTGCTCCACGTTTAGCTGATGTCCTGGAATCTGTATTCTTTTGATAGAGAGATGTAAGAACTACCCGGAGATGTGAGGGAGGGAGGAGGATGGAGTGGGAGCTTTCAGCCATGAAAAATGGCATTTGCAAACAATAGAGGTGGCAGAGGGAAAGGCAGAAGTCTGTTTGATGATAACACAGGGTTTGTAGAGGTATAAAGTAGACCTAAAGCTGCAAAGGTAGATTGAGATAGTGATGGAGATTGTTTTCTGTTGAATCCATCAGTAATTGTTACTGAGGACTCTCTGTGCCAAGTACTGTCCTCAACTCTTTTCGTTATTTTTTAATTTTTTATTGTACTTTAGATGAACGTTTACAGAACAAACTAGCTTTTCATTAAACAGTTAGTACACGTATTGTTTTACAACATTGGTTAACCACCCCATGACATGTCAAAACTCTCCCTTCTTGACCTTGGGTTCCCTATTACCCTCTTTCCTGTCCCCTCCTGCCTTCTAGTCCTTGCCCCTGGGCTGTTGTGCCCCATTAGTCTCGTTTTGTTTTATGGGCCTGTCTAATCTTTGGCTGATGGGTGAACCTCAGGAGTGACTTCATTACTGAGCTAAAAGGGTGTCCAGGGGCCATACTCTTGGGGTTTCTCAGTCTCTGTCAGGCCAGTAAGTCTGGTCTTTTTTTGTGAGTTAGAATTTTGTTCTATATTTTTCTCCAGCTCTGTCCAGGACCCTCTATTGTGATCCCT
>NW_004443942.1:12942393-12954575 GCF_000243295.1 Trichechus manatus latirostris
TTAGAGATTTGAATTATTTCCTACCTGGTAGTTCTAGTGCCTTTTCTTTAGTGGAAGGTCATCTGGTGTTTTATTTTGGATGCCTACTGGAACCATCCTAACCTGTTTTTTTTTTTATGTTTTGATATTGTCTGCTGTCTTTGGGACATTCAGTAGTGATTTTCTTTGTTTATTCATTATAGATTTATTTGTATCATCCTGTGTTTTTGTTTTATTTGGTTGTGTCTGAGCAGGTGGGTTGTGCATTCTTTGTTGTTTGCTTATCTGTGAGCACGATACTTTTCACCTCCTTGTCTAGGCAGGCCCAGTTCCCCAGCTATGGTGCAGCAGGGCCAGTGTTAGCAGGTCGAATCCTAGCATCACAGGGTTGAAGCCAGTGCGTCTTAGCTGAGAGGCTGTGGCTGCAGGAAGCAGAGGAGTCTGAGCAGGGGTGAAGAACACTGGGGGGTGGGAAAGCTTGTATCACTGGTTACTGGTTGTTCTGTCTCCTGCTGGGAGCTCTGTGAAGCTGATTTCCTGTACTCCCTGTCTGTCGATCTCCGACAGGAGTCCAAGATGGTGAATCTGTGCTGTGTTAGCTAATAGGAGATCTCCACTTGTATCTCTCCTCACTCTTTGTTCTCCGTCAGTTTCTTATTCCATTTGGTGCTTGGCTGAGTTCTTTATCTTTTCATTTCACGCTTAGCATTCCAGGATTGACATTTGTCTCAGTTTTACTTAATTTTTTTGGGTCTTTGCTGTGGAGGGATGGTGTGATGCTTCTGTCTATAGTGCCATGTTGGCTCTGCCCCATCTTCAACTCTTGACACAACAGCCGACCCCTACCAACCATTCACTCTCTGTCAGGTGCTGTGTTAGCCACATTAATGTGCATTAATTCATTTAATTGTTCCCCAACAACCCAAAGAAGTAGGCTCTACTGTTATCCCCATTTTGCAGGTGAAGAACTGAGGCACAATAAGGTGAAATGACTTGTCCAAGGTTGCACAGCCTTGGCAGAGTCAGAATTACAACTCAGGTAGTCCTGCTCCAGGGCCAATGCTCTTAACCTCTGTGCGCTATCCCTGCTCTCCAGGAGACAAGTGTACCATCTTGGTTACAATAGAGTCTATTGTGTAACATGAACACTACGTGAGATACAGAGGTAGCCCTATTAAGTGTGTGTGTTCGTGTGTGTAAGAAAAACTTTACAGGGTAGGTAGCAGCTGTCAGGGTATTGACAGATGAATCAGATTTTGCCACGTGAACAAGGTGAGTAAGAATACACCCACTCAAGTGTATGGCACATGCAGAATCATGGAGATAAACACAGCATAAGTTTTGCTGCTCAAAAAGAAGGTTATAAAGCACAGTCATGGCATAATCAAAGAAATACATTTAGAAAGGCCACTGTGGCAGGAGAGCTGGAGGCAGAGGGGCAGAGGGGTTTGGTCATATATCAGGTGGAGGTGATGAGGCCTGCAGGGAGGATGCAGGTGCGGAGATGCAGAGGAAGGGATGGATGTGAGTGATATTGAAAGGACCTGGCGCATGGTAGGCCCCATAAATGTTTGTTGTGTGAAACAAATGCATTGGGGACAGAGTGTCTGCAAGGGAAGATTTGCCGTGTTTTGAACAGGAGCTTGTGGGAGACTTACAGGGTGATTAACAGAAATAGACAGGTGGAAGAAGTAGTTTGGGGAGAGATCTATTCTGTCGGCATGTTTGAGTTGGAGATGCCCGAGGGACATCCAGTTTGATGTAGGTATCTTGCTCAGAGAGGAGGTGTTTGAAGCCAGATCTGTGAACTAGCTCATTGAGGGAGGAAAGATCCTTGGGTATTCAGCCTCTCTGATCTGCCACTCTCCTTTAAAATGTAATAAGAAGTGTTGATTTTGACATTCTAAGCTGCTGAACACCAAGGGATGGCTGGAGTGTGTTCGGGATACAAATACCTAAATAAAGACAGAGGAGCCTCATGCCTGCATCTGACAGGGGCATCAAGCCATACCTGTCAATTGTTTATTCAGTGTGCACCCAAATGGCAAAAGTGACCAATCATTGCATTATAGAAGTCAAGTTCAAATTTGAAGGGCCAGATGTCTCTGGGTGCAAAAAGATACAACTTTTCTCTAAATCCGCAGTACTTTTGTTTCTGACATCACGGAGGAGTGTGTATTGGTGCCAGGTTTCAATTTCATGGTCGGACACTGTGAAATATTCTGGTTTGCATGTCCCCAGTGTGATATGAAAGGTTTTAGGTATCCATTTGTATTTCTACTCACACTGAAAGCTGCTGGAATGGAGTCCCAAATGCCCCAGCCAAAGGCACCGGAGCCTGACTCACCTTACGCTTGAATTTCCTCAGACATCAAAAGTAAGCTTTTTGGCTGTAGATCAAGAGGTTGGATAATGAGGACTGATGTCAAGCCTATGGAGGGCAGAGCCAGGGAGGTGGGGGCACTATCAGAGAAGTGGGTGTGAGTATGAGAAAGCAGGGGAGATTCTTGTGACCTCCAGTGGACACCCTGAAAACTCTCCTAAGATAATTTCATAGATACTTGATATTGTCTTTATATTCCACACCAGTGCCAAACTGCAAATGGCCAAGGCATGTTGTAACGTGTTGCTATCATCCACCAGCCCCCAAAGCACCCTCCATGTGAGGACATAAAGTTCAGTGGACATTTAGTTTTTATCCTGGACTGGTGGGATGGAGGAATGGGTGTGTATGAGCGTGGTGTGCGTACAAACAATACGAGCATTATCTCCAGTTAGGAGTGCTGGGATGAGTCCCGCGAAGACAAGACAGGAGTCAGACAAATGTCTCAAGAAGGTTAGTAAGTGTGTCTGATACCACTGTGTGGGTGGCAAGGGGCAAAGAAAAAGAACAGTGTCTATTTCTTTGCTCTCAGCCTGGTCCAAAGAGCAGATGGCATATTTGACAGCAGTGCATTTAGCAGAACTGTCACTCTGGAGTGAGCTACCTTGCCAACTTAGTGGCAGCTGCGTTTGGGAATGTGGGAGTTTATTAGACAGGAATTCCGGACCTTTGGAGGTGTGGTCTCCCCATGCAAGTAAATTGGGGAATCCACATCATCATTAGGACCAGTGAGTCACTGTCAACTGATTGATTTAGAAAATTGATGAATAAAGGATGATCCAGGTATAGGTGAGCTTTTTTTTTTTTTTTTTTAAATGAACAGGGGAGGGGCCTATCTAGAAAATTATATTGATTCTCTATTTTTGTGGTTGTTGTGGTTGTTGTTATGAAACCCTTGGTATCTGCTTTTAATGGCTGAAATTGTATGGAATACCAGAACAAACTCTAAACTGGCAATCAGGAAATCTAACTGGATTTTTGTACTGCTACAGGTTCATTAATTCAAAAGCTGTTTATTTTACTAACAGCCCAGTGAGACACTGGGCTTGGGCTGGAAATAAAATTATGAATATATATGGTTCCTACCTTCATGGAGGTTATAGTTAGCAAGGAAGATATATAATTAAATACAATGTGATATGTGCTGTGTTTAGGACTAGGTCCAGGGTGAAATGGAAGCACAAAGTGGAGGAAGTTAGAGGTCAAGAACAACTTCCTGGAGAAAGTCAGGTCTAAGCTGAAACCAGTGGGTGTATAGGTTGGGAGGTTGCCAGTGGCAGGTGGATGGGGCTGTGTGTTCCTTTGAAGAGAACAGAATTTTCAGTGCCTGGAAGTGAGAGAGAAAGTGTGGCCGGAGCATAGGTGGAGGTGGGAATGTTTTTGGGTGGGAAGGAGAGCTCAGGGATTGGTGAGATACCAAAGCTTAAGAGAAAAGGAGGAGCCAGATGAATGGTCTCATGTGCCAAATTAAGGAATTTGAGCTTTATTCTGTGGGCAGTAGGGACCCATATAATTTTAAGCAGGGCCTCAGATTTGCACTTATGAAAAATATGTTCTGACTTCTGTCGAGGGAGAGACTGGAGAAGATTGAGACTAGAATATGGGAGGCTGGAACATAGGAGGTTCTGGTAGTAATAAAGAGGGATGATGATGGCCTGAGCTGAGATAGGGTCTAGGGGTGGAGGGTGGGGAATGGAGAAGGTGGGATGACTTGAGAGACTAAAGGAGGGAGCATTTATTGGATTTGGGCACTGATTGGACATGGATTTGATTAAGAGGGAGGAGCTAAAAGGACTCAAAGGTACTTGGCTGTGTGCCTGGGTGGTGCTGGTGCCATTTACTGAGAGAAGAATACTAGAGAGGAACAGGTTTGGGTGGTGTGTAGGGCATGGGGTTGTTGCAGGTCGGGTTCTGAGAGGACCCAGATGATCAGTTGGTCTCAATTCTGACTCATGGCGACCCATGTGTGTCAGAGTAGAGCTGAGCTCCATAGGGTTTCAGTGACTGGTTTTCAGAAGTAGATTGCCAGGTGTTTATTCTAAGGAACCTCTGAGTGGGCTGAAACTGCCAGCTTTTTGGTTAGCAGCCTAGCATGTTAACCGTTTGCACCACCCAGGGACTCCTCTGAGACAAAATAGACTCTGAAATGGAGAGTTGTACACATTTCATTAGGGAGTGGTCTGAACATTAATTCCCGTGGTGGTTGATGGTGAAGGAAGCAGAAGTGGGCAGAGGAAGAAGTTGAACTGCAATGCATTTGCAACAAATGCCTCAGCCGTTCTTATAGGGAGTTCTGGAGCTGGAGTGGCCTTTCAGAGTTTCGCTGAGTTGGGGCAAGAGGGCCAGGCCTTTTTATTAACTACTGATTGGATGTGGACTGCCCCAGGAAGGGGAACTGACCTTGGGTAAGGCAGCTCTCTTCAGCTGAGGGCAAGTCCTAGAGAAGTAGTCACCCAAAAGCTGTTAGTCACTATCTCTCCCAGTAGCTTCAAGAAGGTGTCCTTTGGTCATGAGGGGGATGTAAGTAGTACAACATAGGATCCACTAAGTGTGAGGTTGCACAAACCAGTGTCTCTGGCCTTTCCTCTTCCTGTGGCTAAAAAGGGGGTTTAGACCAGCTGATTGCTAAGGTCTCTATGTACTTGAACATTCCATGACTCTAAAACTTGGAAGCTGCCAAATTTAATCTACCCTTTTTTTTTTTAATATATATACAGAAGTAGAGGCTCTGAGAGAGAAGCTAATTTTTGTAAGATCAACAGCGAGTTAGTGGTAGAGATCTCTTAGGTTGTATGTCTTCACTTCTGCCTCTTCCAAGAGCGAGGGCTAGAAAGATCTTTATCTGGGGCAGGAGAGGGAGTGATAAGACTTTTGATTGTTGTTCATGCTGATGCGGCTGGAGAATTTGGTGGAGTCACGTTACGGTTATATCAAATTGACATAGACTGCACTTACTTAACAGTGAGTCAGCAAGTTGAGTCAAGGACTGAGTCTCAGTGGAACCTAAATTGAGTGGTGGGAGCTCCGTTTATGCTTCTCTTTGAACTTCTGTACAAGACCTCCTTTCACCTCCTTCCACCCCCTGCCCTCTCTGTTAGCCTCTTAAGCTGGCCTTTCTAAAAGCTGTCTTCCTAGCACATTGATCTATCACTTTACTGGCTTGACTTGTATTTCTCAGTTGTCTTTGAGCTTCTTAGGAACAGATAGGCTAAGGCTACCCACCTTCCATTGGGCGGGGGGGTGGGGCATTCTTCTCCATTGTGGTTGTGATTCTGATGAATGGAACATACATAATTCTCCTTCTACTCAGTCATTGCTTTTATGGCTGGAACATCCAAATCAAAACTACTGCTGTTGCTCTTTGTTTTAACTTGTCTTTCTTACCACATCAGTTCATTCTCTAGTTTCTTTGGGGATGGCAACATTGAAATAATTGCGTGTCCTTGGTGTGAAGGAGCAATGGCAAACACAATCAAGATGACAGCCTGAATGGAGGATTCAGAGGTTATCCTCCACACTATTCCCTTGTCTTAAACTGTAGACAAAAAGATTTATGTTGCTTAGAATCAGAGAATCAGTGCTTATGTGGAATCTTTTGGAGTTACATGGCACCTCTGAGGTCATTTAATTGCATAGCATGACTGTCTGACACATTTTTCTGTTTTATTACAGCGAAATGTATCTATGGAGGAAAAGTCCTTGCAGAGGGCCAGAGGATTTTAACCAAGAGCTGTCGAGAATGCAGAGTAAGTTTTAATCTTATGATCCCCATCACTTCTGGGGAATGAACAGATAGAGGTGCGGGCATTAGATAGTGGGGCATATTGGCCTTGTTGAGGGGGCAGAACTGTTGGTGGTCAGCAGGAGTCCAGGATGGGGAGGACCTAGCCACTGCCATTGTGTAGTCACCTCGTCACCTGTAGATCAGGGAGCCTTGGGAAAAGCTATTAAAGGAAGGATGTGAGAGGGGGAAGGGAGCTAGCAGCTAATACGAGTCAGGGAGGTTGACGGATGGTTTGGGGAAAGAGTTTTGCATCAATATTGAGGGAATAAGTTTGTGATGCCAGCTGTGGACAGTGCCAGCTCTATTCTGAAATGGCTGATGTAATGCTGGAAAATGCCTTCTGTCTCCTGCCCACCCCCTCTTAGATTATTACATGAAATAAAATGTATAGAATCATAAATCTCCTTCAATAATCATTTAACAAATAGCGTTGAGATTGAGCTTCTGCTGTCTACTAGCATTGTACTATGTTCTGGATACACAACAGCAGACAAAAAACAAAGGCCTTGTCTTGTGTGGAACTTGTAGTCTAGTGGGGGAGATAAACAGTAAGAAATAAATAAATATACCATATAATGCCAAATGCTGTAAAAAATATAAAGCAGGACAAAGGGATAGAGAGCTTTGGGGTGGGGGTGGGTGGTCTGGGAAAGCCTCTCTGAGGAGGTGATGTTCAAACCCCTGCAAGGGGATTATGACTTGGTTTTCTGTTATCATTAGAGAGGTTCAAGGTAGACACCTAATGAGACTTCTAGAAAACCTGGGCATAGATTTAAATGCCAGCTTTATGAATAGTACTTACCACTGTTAGTGGTACATCTTGGTTCATCGTCTTTTATTGTTTATATTTTGTTTTGTTTTTACAATTTAGAAAGAAGTTGGGGGCTCATGGGTTATGCTGTGTGCACAGGTGGGGTGTGTGTGTATGTGTATGAGAGAGAATAATTTCATTCTCTTTAAAAAACCCATTAATTTCTTCATTTGCTCCTGTTTTCAATAGTTATTTACTAAACAGTTATTTTATGTACAAAGAGAATGGTCATTGGTAATGATATCGAACATTTCTTGAGCATTTGCTATTTTTAGGTACTTTTTAAAGCATTTTAATGTTTTTTTAATCCTTATAATAACCCTATAAGTTAGGTACTGTTATTATCCTGATTTTACAGATGAGGAAAGGATACATAGCTAGTAAGTGAGCAAGCTGGGATCTGAACCTGTGTACTGCAGTCTGGTTCCACTGTCCTCTCCCTTAGCTTCTCTGTTGCCAGTCTTGATGGTGTTAAACTTATTCGGAAATAATTCTCATTTCTGAGTTTTGGAAAGGTAGATTTAGAAGGATCGAGTGATCACTTTTCAGTCTGTCTGAGAATACCAAATTGATCAGGCTATGGCCCATTGATTCCTTGGATAAAGAGTAGAGTTTAATAGAAGGCCGTGGAAGATCTTTGGGACCCATGTGATGGATGTTGTCCAGAAGTTACAAACAATGATGGATGTAGGATGAGAGAGCCTCAGGTTTCTCCTGGGTGGTCTTTTTAAAGATTTAAGCCCTAATTCCCACTTGCAGCTATTGTATATAATGAATTAATGTTTTTCCTAGGCATCTAGAATGGCATTATGTATGTACCATCCTTGGGAGAATTGAGAGTAATTCCCCAAATAGTTTTCTATGTTTGGTGGTTCAGAAGAGGATCCGTCATTGACAAAAGGCTCCTGGGGATCCTATCCATTTTCATTTTGCTGGGATAGTTTTAAAATTTTCAGCAACATCAATTAGATAAGAAACAAACTCTTGTTTCACATATTTTCACCAAGTGTTTCCAGAAGTTAACATGTTTTATTTATTTATTTAAAATCAAGATGAATAAACTCTCCTGGCAGTTTTGCTTAATTTTGCCCAATTATTACTGCCTGGTGACATTTCTTTAGGCCAGCAACAGTTTTTTGACTTGAAGATGTGAGTTTTATATCTTATTAGAAATTCAGGTGGAAGCACAGTGATTAGGAAAGAACTTGAATGTTTGGCCAGTGACATGGAGACAGTTACCCTAAGTGAGAAAGAATAGGAGAATTGTATTTTTCCACCAACGCAGAGCTCCAGGGGTCATAAAATAACAAATCATAACCAGGAAGATTTAAAAATGTTAATCATCAGGTGCTTCTTATTAAAGATAGTTTTGAAAATCAAGTTAAAAAAGTTTTTGTGCCTAGTTATGTGACTGGACTAAATGGACTTGGTGGCACCTTATGCCACTATAATCACAGTTTATATTATTTGAAAATTCATGAAAAAGTGTGTTTGTCTCTATTTAAACATTTGTAATTATGATCTTGTTAAATATGTCAAAGGTTGATTAGAATTGTTGACTGATTTAATCAGCAGTCAAAGCGAGCCCTCTTTATGAAAAGTGAAACTTTCACAAGCAATTCTTTTAAAAAAAGTCTTCTGTAACATTTTAGATATTGTTTTTTTATAAAAAAAAAAATGTGCTTATTTTAGAAAATTTGGGATTTGGACAAAAAAGTGTAAGAAAGAAAGTGAAATCACTCCTGAATCTCACGACCTAAAGATAATCTCTTTTAGCAGTTTGATTTTTGACAGCAAGAGTGAAATTTATCCTGTCGCCTTAGTTTGGTTCTTCCAGAAGCAGATCCTGAGCTAAGGATTTCAGTAAAAATGATTTATTATGGTAGGGCTCCTAGAAGAAACCACTAAGAGTGTGGGAGAAGCAGAATGGGTAAAGGGAAGAAGCTGAGCAAGGGTGCAGTTTTCAGTGAAAGGACCAAACTTAGCCTGATGCCACCAGGTGGATCTGGAGCATAAACTATACTCTAAAGATTGTCACAATTTAGGCAAAAGACCTCCACACCAGTCACTCATTGGCTTTGGGCCATAGTGGTTGGGGATATAGAACTTGCAGGTAACTTCTAGTGCTTTGCACAGGTAAGGTGGCTCCAACACCCCTGGGTAACCCCCCCACCCCGAAGGTGGCAGGTACATGTCATTAGCAATGCAGCATGCAGAAGTTGGGGGGTGGGGTAGACAAACAGAACTGGTAAAAGGGCTCCAACAGTATCCACCACTCTCATTTACTCTACGAAGTAATAGATCATGAATAAATATAACAATATTGAAGTAAAGCAGTAGAGCAGTAATGATAAGTATTCAACATTTTGCTTTCCTTTGCATTTAGCTTATGCTGCTTATGCTAGTCAAAGTTCACCTGACTTATGTTGATTTATGATGATTGGTTTGATTTCCCTGTCACATGAAAGGAACGTCTGGTTAGGACACTGACTTTAGGACTGGTGCCAACTTTTGAGGCTAGGTGTCACCCATCGTAGCCTGGATTGAGATGGTAACAATGGAATGTAGATGAAAAGGGGGGGCCAAGTATGAGTAGTAGCATCAATTCTCAGGTCTTCGGGCCACTTCTAAGACAGGGGCAAAGTCAGAGTTTTAGATGCCGTAGGAGAGGAAAGACTGGGAAATGAAGAGCAAAGATGAAGAAGAAAAGGCAAGAGTGCCAGAGCTTGGACTGAGCTGGAGAAGAGGAAGCTGGGGGGAAAGACCCAAAAGATGAGTAGTTGGAAATTAATTTATACTTGACCCTTAAAGTGATGTTTATGCTCATATTCGGCAATGAATGTGCCTGATATAATGGGAGTTCCTGCCAAAGCAGAAAACTGTGAGGCTCCTGGAGTGATGGAGTCTCTTGGAGATGGAAAACTCAGTATTTCCCTTGATCCTCTGGGCTGTCAGTTCCATCCTGTTCTATGTTGAGAATTGCCTTTTGTCCTTGAGTGAGACTCCCCCTCTTGAGCTTTCTTCTTGGTTGACTTAAAGGAGAAAAACTAAATGTTTTAGATAAAATAAGGGACTCTCAACTTTTTTTTCCTAGTAATTAATGAACTAATTTCTGAAACAGAGTAAAACTAAATACAGATGCTAGTAATGTCAACAGATAAGCCCTTAGGTGAAGTGAGGTCATAAAGATTCAGCTGCTGAATGTTTAAAATTTTATTGTAATTGATTTTATTTGTATCTAGGGAAAATAAGTGTTCATCTAAACTGACCCTCTTTCAACTCATTCAGATTGCATACCTTGGCTCTTTAGTGTTTCCTCTGCCAGGAAATCTCTTTTCCTTATTCCATTATTCAAGTTGCCTTGAATATGCACTCTTTTCCATAATTTATTCCCACCTGGCAGAATTGTTCTTCCGTAATACTTTATAATACCTGTATTTGAGTAAATATTTTAGAACTTACTGTACTTTACTCCCTGGGTGGTGCAAACAGTTAACACTCTTGCTGCTCTCTGAACGGCTAGAGGTTCAAGTCCACCCAGAGGAGCCTTGGAAGAAAGGCTTAGTGATCTAGTTCCAGAAACTCAGCCATTGAAAACCTCATGGAGCACAGTTCTATTCTGACATGCATGGGACCGTCGTCATGAGTCGGCATTGACTTGATAGCAATTTGTACTGATATTATGTGGTTTCTAGTTTAAGTGGTTTTTTTCCCTCCTTCCTTTCAAACTGTGAGCTCATCAAGGACAAGGATTTATCTTTGGCTTCACAGTGCCTGTTACCCAGTGGTGTACTAGAGCTGGCTCACATAGACTTATGAGAGCTGATGGTACACATCTCCTCCCACCCTGCGTCCAGTGAAATCATGATGGTTGGTTGAAATTGTCTATCATAGAAGTGTTTACACCATGAAAATTGGCAGACACTTCAGATTAAGACTCCTGTGCCCAAGAGAAGGAGCCCTGGTGGTGCAGTGGTTAAAGCACGTGGCTTCTAACTGAAAGGTTGGCAGTTCGAACCCACCAGCGGCTCTGCAGGAGAAAGATGTGGCAGTCTGCTTCCATAAAGATTTACAGCTTTGGAAACCCTATGGGGCAGTTCTGCTCTGTCCTGTTGGGTCACTATGAGTTGGAATCGACTCATCGACAGTGGGTTTGGTTTTGGTTTTTTGGCCCAAGAATTAGTCCTTAAACATTTGCCAGCACACCCCTGCTAGCATTCTTCTGTGTAGAAGATGCTCAAAAACTGTTGGCTGAAGTGGAAAATCTTCTGATGTATCATTTTACTGGGATCGCATCCATTTTATTTGTGATTTTGTCATCGTTAGTGTAATTCTTGGGAGTATTGTTAATTATTGTAGCTTGTTATCACTGCAGGCCATTAACAATGAGCATTTTGTTTGTATCATTCACTGAAAATATCGACATCTTTTTCTCTCCCTGATATTTGGCTTCCAGGGTGGAGTTTTAGTAAAAATTACAGACATGTGCCCTCCTTTGAACTGTTCAGAAAAGGATCACATTCTTCCCGAGAACCAGTGCTGCAGTGTCTGTAGAGGTAAGTGGCTTAGGGGTGGCTTGTGGGGGTGGGACTGGGGGTGGCCTTGGGGTGGGTGAAGATTTAATGAATAGTGTAATGATAAGAACATGGTTTCAAAACTCTCCTCCACTCCTTAGAAAGTCATATATCGTATTAACCCTTCCCTTCTCTATAATAGTAGCTACTTCATAGGACTGCTGTGAGGATTAAATGAGATGATGTAAAAGTACCCAGCATTGTGCTTAGCACGTGATAAATGTTCAGTGATCGTTCCTATAATAATGATAATCATTCCTGTAATAATGGTTATTACAATAACCATTGTCATTGTTACATTTTCCTCATGAGTGGAATTGGGAAGCATTCTTTTCATCCCTTTCTGTGGGCCACTTCCCATATCTGATAGAGAATGACTTAGGGTAAATCTTACCTATTTATTAGATTTATATGCAATTTTAAAACTTCCTACAAGAAAAAAAGCTTCTTATAAGTACTAATTACTAATTAATACCGAGGCAGAAAGTGTTTTGCTTCCTATTCTCGGAATTTCATTCTTCCCCAAATTTAATTGCTTCATGCCCCAGCTCAAATATCACTTCCTGTCTGAAATTTCTACCCCTGGCAGAATTAGATGAATTAGTAGAATCTAGAATTTACTTAAAAATCTAAAAAAGCAAATCCCAATTA
>NW_004443942.1:12954919-12957500 GCF_000243295.1 Trichechus manatus latirostris
ACAGCAGCTCATAATTTCCTGACCTCTACTTTAGCGCAAACGGACAAATAAACACCAGTTACTGTCGAGTCGATTCTGATTCATGGCGACCTCATGTGTGTCAGAGTCAAACTGTGCTCCACAGGGTTTTCACTGACTTGAGTTTTTGGAAGTGGATCACCAAGGCTTTCTTCTAAAGTGCCTCTGGGTGGACTCAAACCACCAATCTTTTGATTAACAGTGAGAGTGTTAACTGTTTGCACCACCCAGGGACTCCTCTGATAGATAAAAATGTTACATATTTATCTTGGTGTATTTTCAGCTTAGGCAGAGATTTCTTTCTGTGGTTGGTCACGAGAGAACTGTTTTTGGTAAAATTTCCAGGAAAACCTAGTACTTTGATAGCCAAGAATGGCTCTTAGGATCAGTGGCATGCTAACCACACCGTCAGAGTATCTGTCGTGATTTATCTCCTTTCAGGACTACAAGTATATTTGCAGCTGGAATGCTTCAGAAATGTCTAAAGATTGATTGGAATTTTCAGAGGGAGACATTTATTGGTAACTGATAGGGTTGTTAGGTAGGTCTTATAATTTAATGCAAAATCCATCAGTTGCTATTTGTTGAGGTGCCAAGTAGAACCCTGTTTATGTAAATCCTTTCTGATTTACAGTTTTATAAGAGTGGAATCATTGATTGGTCCACAGAAATTCAAGAGGAATTTCATTGCCCTGACCCAGTTTATAATAGTCCAGGTACCACTGCTTCTGCTAGCACTTCCCCAGAATCTATGCCCTTCTTTACCAGTGAAGATGCCGGGGGACATAGCATCTCATAGAGCACTCCTGTTACTAGTAATCTGGGAGCTTTTACCCAACCTGACTCAACTTTGCAGGGAAAAGTGGGAGGCAGGAATAAGGCACTTCGTAGGGATTAGGTCTTAGCCAGAGCTGATCTGTGATATTAGGGGCTTTTTTTTCATCCTTATCCTTGCCTATATACTTGCCTATTCTAGATATTTCATATAAAGTGGAATCATATGATATTTGTCCTCTTGCGACTGAATTATTTCACTTAGCATGAGGTTTTAAAGGTCCATCTGTGCTATAGCTACCTTCTCAGCCAGGATTTGGCAGCTGATGGCTGTATTGTGTGTGTGTGTGTGTGTGTGTTATTTATGCTTTAAAAAAAAAATTGTGGTAAATACATATGTAGCAAAACATATGCCATTTCAGCATTCTTGTACAGTTCAGTGACATTGTGTTCATCATGTTATGCAACCATCACCATTATTCATTTCCAGATTTTTCCATCACCCTTAATAGAAGCTCAGTGTCCCCTAAGCAGCAAGTCTTCCTTTCTCCCTCCCTTCTTCCCACACTTAGTAACCACTAATAAACTTAGGTCTGTATACATGTGCTTATTATAGATATTTCATATAAGTAGAATCATGTAATATTTGTCCTCTTGTGACTGAATTATTTCATTCAGCATGAGGTTTTAAAGGTCCATCTGTGTTATAGCATATATCAAGACTTCATTTATCTTTATGGCTGAGTAATATTCCATTGTATATATACCACATTTTATTTATACATTCATCTGTCGGTAGGCATTTGGGTTGTTTGACGACTCCATATTTTGGCTAGAATTGGAGCATGTCTTCAGAAAAGATATGGGTTGGGGAGAGACTTCTCAGGAGTTGGGGTATATGAAATAATTTGGGTATATGGATTCTCTTGGGTCTCTCCTACTGTACTTCCATCTCAGAATTCAGACACTAGACATGCAGGAAGCATTATTTTTGGCTAAGGCCCTTTTCGGCACCATCTACCATCATTACCACCTCCTCTGTTGACTCCATGGGGAATTTCTGCCTGATACTCATAACAGAGGAGCTCAGAACATCCAGCTGACTTGTGCACATACTGAGACTTGCCCTGTAAACCAGACAATCAGAAAACAAAAGATGTGTTTGTTTGTCTGGGCAGCGGGGTATTCTCTTTTTCATGAAAGCCTATGATTTATATGACAGTTAACAAAGAATCAATCCAAGTGAGCTCAGAGATCTATTGTCTTGAACTATGCTTTATGTGAATTTTACTCCTTAGCTCTAATTCCAGTCTATCTCCCAAGAGAATCTCTAGAAGTAACACAATAGTTTCTCCCAATATTGTGAGAAATTTTTTTCGCCTTTGACTTCCATTTGTCTTTTACCTTTTTCTCCACATTCATGTTTTCTGAGCGGAATCTTGCAAGAGGAAGAGGGGGTTGGACAATTACTATTCTGACAAGAGATGGTAAGCCTACTGGACCTGTTTTAAGGGATATTGTTCAGTTCTTCTTGCCCCCTCCTTCTTTCCTCTCTCTAAAACAGAAAGTAATGAAAAGATGAGAAGCACTCAAATTCTATGTAAAGTAATTTTTATCCTGCATATGGAAAGGCTGCACCATTTGCTTTATGGATTGATATTGTCTGCTGACTGGTAGCAGCAAACAGCCAGAGAGATTGGAGTCGGAGGAGCTGAAATGCATATTTCAGGGATGAGCTGTGGTATGATACAGCTGTATGGCTTCTGCCACCCTGATGTTATTGATTACA
>NW_004443942.1:12959169-12959880 GCF_000243295.1 Trichechus manatus latirostris
GGCAACAACCTTGTCCATGCATCCTCAGGACTGCTCCAGGAAAACACACCAATCATCTGGCCCATCCCAAAATTCTTGACATACTCTTCAGGGTTTTATTTCCCTTGTAATCGGCTCTAATTGTATCTTCAGTGTTGCCAATGACTTTGGAGGAATTTGCTGCATGTTTATGACTCTTGGTGTTGGGAAAAAGTTCTTTCTGACATCTGTTCCAAATGTGTTTATCTGTAATTTTAATTCATGCTAACTTGCCTTGTCATCTGGCCTGGACTGAAATTAGTTGAGATTATCTATACTATTTAAGATTTTATGCCCTTCAGTTAAAAATCCTCCAAGAGTCTTGGCACCACACAGTTTTCTTTTTAGTTTTCCTCATCATTTTAGGTGGATTTTTAATTGATATGGTTTAAGAGAGACTATTTCAGGGTATTTGAAGTAAAAAGAGGCCTGAAAAAGAGGCATTTAATGGGAATGTAAGCTAGCGCCTAAATAGAAGACCTGGCAGTTTTTAGGTAGGCCAGAACCTCTGCATATTGATAGATGGAATCTGGTCAAATATAGAGATAAAAAGAAACCCTTGCAGATGTGGGTTAAAGTAGCCTGGAACAACAGGGGTATAAGGTCACCTGTCAAGGCTGGGAAGAGAGCACTGAAGGAGAGTACAGGGAATATATACCGTCTGAGGCCCTGAAAGTACCACAGGAATCAGGA
>NW_004443942.1:12962309-12963200 GCF_000243295.1 Trichechus manatus latirostris
AAAAAAAAAAAAAAAGGGCCAGTGTGGTTGGAGGGCAGAGATGGAGCTAGGGAAGGGGCTTTGTTTGTTGTTAAGTCAAAGTTAAGGATTTTGTATTTTTCTTATGTAAAACGGGAAGCCCAGGGAAGATTTTTCAGTGGAGAGTGACATGATCCAATCTATGTCTTAAAAGGATTCTTTTGTGTAGAAATGGACTGCAGGCAGATGAGGGGAAGCAGGAAGGCAAATAAGGTGATATCCATTTGAAAGATGGTAATAGTTTGCAGTAGAATGGGTGTCTTCTTGTTGTGTGGATGGAGGAGAAATAGAGTCAAAAGATATTTATGAAATAACATTGGCGAACATGGGAGGGCCTGTATTTGAGTAGTGAGGTCAAAGAAGACTTCTAGTTTTCTGGTTCGGGTAGATAACAGTGCTATGGATGGATGTGGAGAACCTGGGGAGTATGGACTCGGGAGTTAAGATCAAGAGTTCAGTTCTGGCCAGGTGAGCTGTGAGAAGTCAAGTGGTCCATTGGCTTTATGACATAACGTGTGAAATGGAACATGCTAGTACTCTGTCAGTGTTACTTTCTGTTCCCTTGGAGGAGACTGTGAGTCTTCATGATTACTTCTGGAGGAGGATAAATGTTCTCAACCAGCGGCCAGAAATAGTCGGGTACAAGTGTTGGCCCAGACTCAGTTTCTGCTAAGAACAGGATGGCACAACCTGCATTTGGCTCCTAAATGGACCTATTTTTTAAAGTTGTAGAGGACATGGAAGGGGTGGGATCCACGGACACCATCAGGGAGTAATCATTAGTGATGTATGCCTCCAGGTATTTAACTATCAGAAGTATTTTCTTAGTGTCTCTAATAAGAACCGTAAAGTAAAATTATGATTCTACCACTT
>NW_004443942.1:12963987-12981933 GCF_000243295.1 Trichechus manatus latirostris
GTAAAACTGTTTAAAGAGAGAAAAGTGGTGACTAGCAAATTCATCCTGATTAATATGCCTTCTGGTTGGTTAAGAAGGGACATTGCATGCCATTGTATGTTCATTCCTTTATTCATTCATGCATTCACTTACCCGCCCATATTTCTTCCTGTCCGTATGTCCATCTGTCTATAAGCCTTTCATCCATCTAACTATCCCTGTGATAGAAGCCCTTGGTAGAGAGAAATGAATCAGACTCTGACTTCAGGAAGTTGGAATGACTCAAACTACGGTTTTTTGTTAAGATTTGAAACACCTAGCAGAAAACTATATATACGCGTGCACGCACGCACACACACACACACACACACTGGGAATGAGAAGAAATCTAAGCTATAGTCTGTTTGGTTTGGATCTATATATGCAAAAAGGATATCTTGTTAATCCTTTTGACCATAGAATACTCAGAAATTTGTTGCTCTTGGGAGGACCGTGGGATAGCACAGTGATTAAGAACTCTGGCTTCAGTCAGACCTGGGTTTGAGTTCTGGCTCTGTGTACTTTACACAAGTACACTAACTTCTCCAGGCTTCAATTGCCTTATCTGTAAAATGGGGATGGTAATACGAGTCTCATAGAGTTAATACAATTAAATGAGATAATGCATGTAAAACACTTAGCTGAGTACCTAGCATATAGTATACTTGGTAAATGTTAATATTGTTTATTACACCTGTGTAACATAATTTGAGGTTCCCCAAGTTTCTCAAGCTTTCCCCAAGTTTCTGCTCACTGTGAACTCAAGGTCAAGTTCTGCATCATCTGGATGTTCTCTCTCCTTCCCTAAATCACTATGACAGTTTGTCGCACTCACATCTCACTTAACACAGATTGCCTTGTATTTGAGGCTATTTGTGCATATGGCTTATCTCTTCTCATAGTTTATAATTTCCCACTGGGCAAAAGAATATGTCTTAAACATCTTTACCTTGTCCTCAGAAACTTGCGTGGTGCTGCCTTGCCCACAGTGGCCCATGGAGCAGGTGCCCCATAAATACTGAGTGAATGATTATTCATTCACACGTGCAGAGAGACAAGCAGGCACTGAATAAATATTGTCTGAATCAAGTCCTTCATTAATGAAAAGAACATATGTTTTTGGCACAATGGCTGGACCCAACCAAAGTGGATTTGACATTGAGGCCAGTTTATCCCGCCAGCCCTTTACTGTCCTTGAAATACAATTTACCTAACTCCCTGCATTGTGAGTTGCCATGGCACATGCCTGATAGAGAGATATGCATTGAGAAGTCAACAGTGTTTTCGGTGCTTTGTTCAGGCTGTCAAATACATGTGGAAGGAAAGGGACAGTTGCAGTCTCCTGGAAAGAAAGAGAGGAAAATAGACAAGGAACACATTTAATAAGAACGCACATATGACATTGAGTCAAGCTTCATAATGAAAGTAAATGTGATGACTTACTTATTGAGCAATTCTGACATGGAGAGTGAAGTCCAGGCGTATTCTCTGGCAGAGAGCTGTGATGTCGAAAAATTGTATCTTTGGTAGCAAAAACATCAAGTACTTTTAGTTGTAATGGGTACTGAAAGCCTTTCAGACCCTCGTGGAAGTGTTCTCAATGGGCAGAGGTTTTATATCTCCAGTAAGTTAAACTCTTGCTTTGATTTTGATTGGGGCAATCACCAGTTAACAGGTATAGGGAGTGAGACTGGACGTAATACGTATGCTCACCCAGGATTATGGATCTGCTCCTTAATGGCGTGAGAAGTGGCTACATCTTTTAATTTTTATGGCTAGGTTTTGCTATCTGAGAGGATATATGATGTAATGAAGACTATATGGGCATTGTAGTTAGCCAGACCTAATTTAGAAACCATTTATTAGTTAGATGTTAGTGAGCTTGAACTTCTCATTTCTTACCTTGAAATTAAGGATAACAATGGCCTATTGACTCGTTTTGACTTTAGTCGTCATTGTTGTTGCCATTGTTATCGTTATCATCATTGTCATAGTCATCATAGTGGCTAACGTTTATTGACCTCTTAGTATGTATCAGGAATTGTCCCAAGTGCTTTACATGGATTATCCCATTTAGTTTTCTCAATAACATACTTTAAAATAAGGTATGTACTGTTATCCTCATTTAAGACATCTAATGTAATGCCAGGCATATTTTAGGTGCTTTCATTTTATTATTATTATTATTGTGTAATGATAATTATTCTCATTATTTTCTAGCCTAAATACCTTTGATTTCAATTACATTTCAAAGAAAAGTGTTCTAGAATGTCATCATTGAAAAGAATTGAACTTGAGTTTATTGAATTCAGCAGTTCCCATATTTTTCAAGCTAGAAACTGTTGTTCACATGATCAATATGTCAAAAAGATAAGGTAGAGCTATTCTATTTGAAGCAGGATTGGGAGACTCGAGCCCTACCTAATAATCAACTGTGCCCAGTGCTCTGAGGAACATAGTTTAAAATTCACTGATGTTGTCCATTCCCAATACGTATACATAGATAGGCAAAGTGATTTATACTGTTTGTTAGCTGCAAACCCTTACTTAGAAGTTAGATCTCCTGACTCCCAGATCCAGTGTTTTCTGTGACACTACCATATGTGATGTAGAGCATAATTATTATTAAATAAATGTTCTGATTTAAGGATGAGAAAGCACCTTCATGTAACTTACCGTATTTGAACTTCACAACTTTCATGGGAAGTATAACCTACTCCTAGTTCACATAAAGAATGGCTGCATAATATATGAAAGACATTTTTGGAAGTTTGGTAGAACTGGCAGTATAGTAAGGGGAAGAAATCAAGAGATCAGAAATATCGAAAAGAGGCGATTCCATTGACATAAGCTAGTACTGGAGCTGGCATTTGCTTTCAGGGCAGTTTCTAATCCCTGGTGGTTTAGAATCTGGCTTTTAATGAATAATATGTAAGTGGACAGGAGACAAAGCCTAGAGCTGGTAGGAGATGCGTAAATCTGGAACTGTGGACGGTGAATCCTTCAGCGAGTGAACTAGGAAAAATCTATTCTCTAAAAGGAGATTTACCTGTCAGTCTTGACTCTAGGTGGAAGTCTGGAGGAGAAAATCCTTCCATGGAATTTCTTGACTGCAAGTTTGCAATCTTGAATGCTTAGGGACAGATTTTTTTTCTACTGTGTGGCTTAATACTCATGCCCCAAAGCAAACAATGTAGTTCAAAGTTCACTTGGGTTGATAGTTCCCTCAGGCGCCTGACAGAAGGAAACACGCATCCTCCCTTAAGAAATGTACTTTTTAAAACACAAGTCTCAAATAATTTCCACAGATAAAATTCCAAAAAATATGAGCTCATAAATAAAAGAACTATTTAAAACACAAGAAAATAAGCCACCTTGCATGATGCTCAACATAAAAAGCTAACTACAAAATCCAAAATACAAAGAACAAACATATGGAATTATCCGTATAAAATATGCATGTGTAATATGTTTAAAGAAATAAAAAAAATTAAGGAATGAAGGAATAAGAGGCTATCAAACTTGACCAAGCATATTAAAAAAGAATCAAATAGAATTCTACAAAATAAAAATATAAGTAAAATTTTTAAAAAGTGTGGATGACTGAAACAGCATTTAAGATACAGCTCAAGAGAGAATTAGTAAACCGAAAGATACATCTGAAAGTTACTCAGAATTTAGTACAAAGAAATGGATGACATGAAAGTGAATCTAAGAGATATGGAAGAGAGCTTGAGAAGAAACCAAACCAAACCCCTTACCATCAAATTGATTCTGACTCATAGCGACCCTTGTAGGGCAGACTAGAACTGCCCCATACGGTTTCTAAAGCTGTAAATCTTTATGGAAGCAGATTGCCACATCTTTCTCTTGCGAAGTGACTGGTGGGTTTGAACCGCTGACCTTTTAGTTGGCAGCTGAATGCTTAACCACTGTGCCACCAGGGCTCTTTTGAAAAGAAACAGCATGTATATAAATAGAATACCTGAGGAGAAAAATAAAGAGAATGACGAAGAGAGAATGTTAAAAAAGATAATACAGAGAATTTACCAAAGTGACGAAAGACACCAATATTTAGATTTAGGAGTCCCAAGGAACCTTAGAAACAATAAATAAAAAGAAATCCACACCTAGACACCTTGAAGTGAAACTGAAGAACACCAAGCAGAACAGAACATACAAAGAACAGCAACAACAAACAAAAAAGATCTTATAATCAGCCACAGAGAAAGGGCAGGTCACATACAAAGGAATGATTATTAGATAAACAGCTGACTTCTAAACAGCATTAATATAAGTTAGAAAACAATGGAAAAACATCTCCGAAGTGTTGAAAGAAAATAATTCTATACCCAGTGAAAGTATTTTTCTAATATGAGGGGAGTATAAAGACATATTTGGATAAATTAAAATCGAGCACAGTCCCTATCAACAGATCCTCACTAAAGGAACTTATAAAGGGTGATCTACAAAGAAAATAATTATCCTGGAAGGAATGTTTGAGATGGAAGAAGTAATGGGGAATGAAGAAAATGTTAAATATGTTTAAATAGGAAAAAATATATATATATATATGCCCCAGGAAACATGTTCAAGAATGTTTCTAGCAACATTGTTTATAATCTGAAACCTACAAGTAACTCAAGTGTCCATCAGTAATGTAAGGGATAAAATAAATTTTGGTATATTAATATGATAACTTATTACATGGCACTGACGAATGAGCTACAGCTGCAGGCATTAACACGGATGAATAGCAAAAAAAGCACACCACAGAAGAAACATATACTATGATTTCGTTTATGTCATCAGGCAGATGTACTCAAGGGATAATGATAGTATTCTGGTTGTATTAACTTTATTATTATTATGTAAATCGTATTTGTCCATTTTATACTCTTTTCTGTGTATGATAAATTGTACAATAAAATAACTAGAAGGAGGCTGGCTATGTAAGAAGCCTGTAGGAAGAGAATTCAGGGTCAGCATAGACAAAAGTCTTCAGGCATGACCAATCTGAGCAATTTTGAGTATCAAGGGGAAAAAAAAACCCATTTAAGCCTGAAATGATTCAAAGTTTCCTATTCCTACTTCCCTCACTCCCAACCAGCTTATCTTTGCATATTGTTAAGGTATGTTTACATACATAGTAATATATAGTAACAATGTTTCATGTTTTATTATTTGGGCATCTTCCTTTTCTAATGTAAAAGTATATTTGCTTTTTTTTAGGTCATAACTTTTGTGCAGAAGGACCTAAATGTGGTGAAAACTCAGAGTGCAAAAACTGGAATACAAAAGCTACTTGTGAGTGCAAAAATGGTTATATATCTGTCCAGGGAGACTCTGCTTACTGTGAAGGTTAGTAACTGATTTAATGAAGTGCATTGTGAGTGACTGGATGAGAAATGTGTTACTGGTAGATGTGGTTGAAGTGTAAAAGCCATCCTTTGGCTCTGGGAATTCTATGGGAAATTTGTGATCCTACAAGAAATTGTGTCAACTCACCAGGGGTTCTGCATTCTCCTGGTTTATCCGGGCCTCTTTGTAACATGAGAAAGCAAGGCTTTTGACATTAGTCATGAAATACAGCAAGACAACCAAAGCAAAAGGGCCATAGCAAATCCCATGTTCTGCTGTCATTTTATATAATATTCACCAACAAAACCATAGATACATCATTTGATGTATTATTGAAGGGAGAGGGTCATCTCCAAGCTCAATTAAATGTTATGTGGTAATGCCTCTTTTGGAATGTCACTTTGATACCAGCTTATACCAGGTGCCTTCTCCTTCACCTGCCAAGGCCAGCATTTTTGTTATGTCAGTTGGGTTTCTTAATGAGTGATTCATGTGATGCCAATCTCTAATCTCTCCTTGAAGTCACAAAGTTTACACATGGATCCATAACTCTGATAATGGGCTTATGCCATTACAGTGGGTTGGTGCCCTCAAACCTCAATAACCCCCATTTCCTCTCTACAGAGCCGAACAGATCCCGTCTTATGTGAACACCTCTTTTTCAACTCAGAACTCCACCCTGTTGAGTGGTGAGCACTGCACACCCTGTCTCTTTAGCGTGCCAGGACATAGTGGGTTAGCTCCTTGCCCCTCCGCTTAGTTTTTTATATAAGACTTCTGATCCTGGTCTATATGAATATGTCATGATATATGAGCCCATTCTTTACTCAGCTGCTCACTGGCTCCCTCCTGTCAGCTTGGAGAAGTTCTAACAGGCAAAGTGGTGGCTGGGCTGTGTGTCTCTGTTTGACCTGGTTGTACCTAATCATTTCTCTCATCTTCACTAACCACAAGTATCTGTGTTAATCAGGAACGTGGCTGCCTTGAACACAATGAATGATGCATAGTCTTGGTCAAGTCCAGGTAGTTTGTTCTCAAGGTGAAGGCAATATTAATTGATGACTGTATCAGTAAGTTTATTTTCATTCTTCCATCATTACCCGTATCTGCTGTTTTGTACTGTTTACCCTGGTTAATTTTTTTGACTTGACTAAAAGACCGCTTCAGTTGTTCAGGTAATGTGCCTAATCACCTCTAGTCATCAGTAGATTTTTTCCGTTACTAACTTGGTTCTCATTAGCAATGTGATATAACTAATGAGTTTTTTCTTTTTCTACCCTTTATTTTTTGATTTTTTCTCTTACTGATCTTTATAGATTTGAATTTGTTTATGGACACGTGCCACTTGGGAGAATGATGCTTCCACTTTGGTTGTGAACCATTTTCATCTATCCTTTAGTATCATCTTAGTTATTTATCTATTTTTGGAAAAGGGACTATATGTTAATAGTTATTTAAGTCTTACCTTATTTTCTCTTTTTATCAGAAAATAAATGTAATTAAAAAAATTAAAACTGTCAACATTCTCATCTCCATTCACCATATGGTAAAATCTTACCTACTAAGCCAGGTGATAGTTTAAAAATTTTACTCTCTTACCTTTCTTCTATATGTTGGAATAGACTCTGAAAAGCTAACAAAATAATAGAAGGAGCCCTAAAACAATTTGAATCCTGATTTCACCTCTGGAAAGCCTTTTAGTTTACCATTGGAACCAGTAACCCCTCTATACCTGGCCCCCCTTAAAACAATTTTTGTGTGTGTGTGTGTGTGCATTAGGTGAAAGTTTAAGAGCAAATTAGATTCTTGTTCGATAGTTTGTACATTAAGTGTTTCATGGCCTTGGCTTCATTCCCCACAGTGTTAGCACTCTACCCATTTCCGCCCTGGGCTCCTGTTTCTTTTTGTACTGATTTTCTACCCCTTCCTGCCTTCTCGTCTTTGCTCTTGGGCAGATATTGCCCTTTTGATCTCACATAATTGATTGTTCTAAGGAGCATATTCCTCTCGGGTGTTATTGTTTATTTTATGGGCTTGTCTGTTGTTTGGCTAGAAGGTGATCTCTCCGAACGGCTTCAGTTCCAGGTCACAAGGGTGTCTTAGGGCCATAGTCTCAGGGTTCCTCCAGTCTCTGTCAGACTAGTAAGTCTGATCTTTTTTGTGAATTTGATTTTTTGTTGTATATTTTTCTCTCACTCTGTCCGGAACCCTCTGTTGTGATTCCAGTCAGAGCGGTCGGTAGTGGTATCCAGGAACCATCTAGTTCTTCTGGTCTTGGGGTTGCGTAGGCTGTGGTTCATGTTGTCTGTTAATCTTTTGAACTAATTGCTCCCTTGAGTCTTTCCTTTTCTTCACTCTCCTTTGCTCCGGAAGGGAAGAGACTGATAGTTGTATCTTAGATGGCTGCTCTCAAGCTTTTAAGACCCCCCAGGCTACTCACTAAGGTAGGATACAGAACATTTTCTTTATGAACTATGTTGTGCCAATTGACATAAATTACCCTCAAATCTATGGTCCTTTGCCTGTGAGCCTAGGAACTTCATCCCGCGAGGTGTTTGGTTATATCTAAGAGGTTTCCCTGACTGTGCCCCTTATGTGCTCTATTGTGTATATTCATATATGAGGAGCACCTACAGTTACGTATGTAGAAATATAATACACCACCAAACCTGTATCTGCTGGTGGGTATGCTCCCTTACGCCCTCCCACACCTCTTGGCATATCTATTATCTACCTATGTATCCATTTGTAAATTATTGTTTGTTAATACTATTGTTGCAGGATTGTCTGTGCTATAGTAGTTACCATACCGAAAACAAAAACCAAACCTGTTGCCATCAAGTCTGTTCCGACTCATAGCGACCCTATAGGACAGAGTAGAACTACCCCATAGAGTTTCCAAGGAGCACCTGGTGGATTCGAACTGCTGACCTTTTGGTTAGCAGCTGTGACTCTTAACCACTAGGTTTCCATAATTACCGTAGTTATCTTTTATTCTTGAGTTCCTCTGAGTTTCCTCTCTTGCCTTGGTCATGTTGTGCTGACTTCTCCAATGTTGTGTATTGCCTTTTCCTTTACTAGTACCCACGTGTGTCTTCTATCTATTTGGTAATTTTCCCTTCCTCATTCCTCCCATCCCTGATAACCATCAAAGAGTGTTTTGTTTCTTTTTCTTTTTTTTTTCCTGTGTATAAACCTTTTGTTACTTTATAATAGTGGTCTCATACAATATCTGTCCTTTTGCGATTGGCTTATTTCACTCAGCATGATGGGCTCCAAATTCATCCATGTTGTGAGATGTTTCATGGTCCCCTTAACTATTGAGATCTTGCAAAATCTAGGAGAAAATTGTTGATGCTAATGCTGTTTGGGACTCTTTGATTCTCTCTGTATTGATACATTTTTTATTATATAGAGTCTGTTCCATGGGGAGCCATCTGTGATAGTAAACCTGCCCTTTCTCTGTGAGACCTTGTTATTATGATGAGTGATTTTCTTGGACATACCCCTGCTCAACTCACTATGTGCACCTGGCCTTGGTCTAGCATGCATTGTGGTGCCATCTTGGGCAATGGTGATATACTCGGGCTTTAGTCTTTTCTTGTCTATCTTGGAGACTTTCCATAAGAGCATGGAGGGAAGAATAGCATTTAAGGAGAAATGGCTAAACGTTGGAGTCAATGTAAGGTATGAGAACACTGCTCAGAGAGTCAAGTAAGAGTCAAATACTGAACATCAGGTTGAGGGACAACAAGAACTAAGCAGAGTGAATAATAACATTTAGAGAGATGCCTCTTTCCTCTTCTGCTCTGCTATCTTCTGTATGTTGGACTTTGGTCCTTGAATTTATGTCTCTGTGGTTACACAAATGGCTGCCATAGCTCCAGCCAGGGTGTCCTCACACAAGTATCCCAAGCAGGAAAGTAAAAAGCAGGGGTAAAAAAATTTTGCTATGTGAAGTTGTGTCATATTATGCTCAAGGAAAATCCTTCCTAGAAGCTCTTCACCTTCCACCTCATGTGGAAGACTGCTCTTGTCTTATTATTTCGACTGGGGTTACCTCCCCTAGACCAATGCCTGAGAAAGGGGAATGGGATGGTTGTCACTAGTTTGAGCTAACTGTATTTATCTGCTAGACCTGGAGAGAGGGAGTTTACCTTCCTTCAGACCAAATGATTTTTGCCCTTTTCCTGAACCAAATGGGGTGGGGGTGGTTTTGGAGTGGGCAAAAAACTATGTTTAGCCCATTCTTGTATAGTTAAATTTAGCTGGTAGCCATTTCTCTAGCTCAGTCCTACGTATTTGTTTCTCAGGTAGTCTAATAGACAAGCTTAGAGGTGCCAAGCGCCCACCTGAGTTCCAGAGATTCTCAGAGGCTGGCATATTGTCACACTGTAGCCCAGGGAGAACTATGAACTGCTGCAGGCAAGTTATTTTTTTACCCTGAGTAAATGGAGTGAAAATGACCCATATTGTAACAACCACAATGAACAAGACTGGCTTGCAAATTAAAACAAAATATTATACACATTGTCCAAGCTATCTTGAAAAGCCTATTCAGGCTGTCAGTGGAAAAAGAAGTACAAAAGGCTTTCAATTTTCTTAGCTTCCTAGGGAGTAGCAGAGATATGGTGTACTAAGGACTCCTTCCGCTGTGCAGAGATTGCCATAGAAACTGCCATAGAGAAGATATTGGGACTCCTAGCCAATCAATTGAAGATAATAAGACCCTTCGTCAACTATGATACAATTCACAGGAGGTCATTTCATTTTGCCTCGTCTGACTCAGGCAGGAACATTCCCCATTTTGAAAACCGCTTTAGTTGGATTTTAGTGTTTTGTGAATCTAGTAGCACTTGGCTGAGGCTCCTCTGTGACGATATTTCCAACAGGTTAGTCTTAAAGTAATTTCTGATGTATTAGTTTAAATTAGAAGTATGTCTGAGGTAAGTATAGCAGTTGGGGTCATACTCATGATCTCACTGTTTGAATTTGGAGCCCACATAGTCAAGAGTCTCAGAAACTTTTTTTTTTCCCTGTAGTAAAAAGTTATTTAGAAAAATAAAGGACAATATGATGTCGTATGCATTATATAGTCTTCCTGCTGTTGAAAGTACTGCAATTAGTATTAAATAGTAATACCTCCTACTTTCTGAGTATTCTGAATTTTTTAACTTCTTTTTATACGTTTTGCTTTCTGAGCTTTACAATAAATCTGTGACGAAAGTGGCACTACTCGCCACAGTATCTCTTCTACAAGCGCGGACGTGAAGACTCAGGGAGGTGAAGTAAGGATAATACAACTGACTTCTACTCCAGGGCTTTATGCCCTGCCTCATACTGTCCCCCATCCCCCTGTTCCAGTGTTCAAGGGCAGGACTCTGCTTTTGTACATGTTACCTTACTTAACCTTACTGCACCTGTGTGGTAGGTTGTATTATTGTCAAAATATTTGCTATGTCCTCATCCCACTGATGCTGGGTTTGGACATCAAACTTGCTTTGGCCAACAAAATATGAGTGGAAATGATGTGCAATTTCAGAATAGAAGCTCTAAGAGAAATTATGGGGTTCTACTACATCCTCTTTTCTCTCCGATACGGAGACACAAAACTGGCAATGTCCCAGATAAGGGCTGCTCCTTCAGCTGAGGTCCTGGAATGAAGATGACATGGAGCAGTGTAAAAGCTAACAGGCAGTGAACATACAGCCTGTGGCAGCTTGTGAACCACTGAACTTTGGGAACTATCTGTTATATAAGCAGAACTTAGCCTAAGCCTACTGATGTACCTCCTTGAATTAGTTAACCCAAATTCTTTTGGATTCAGAAGGATACCTCTAGCTCAGTCCTTACAGACAGAAAATAATTTTAGTAGAGCAAGCACTGAGAGTTACAAGAAAATGTTTGGACCTTCAGTAGTCTGTTCTTACTCTGCTGCCAGGATATAGATTTCTTGCCGATCACAGGTTGCAAATTAGGGTTTTGTAATAGCCAAAGCCAACATGATAAATTGGATTTCTCAATTAGGATAATGAGATAATGCACGCCAAAACCTAGTAAATTGTCCGGCATTTGCAAAACGTTTAATGACTCACAACCACTATTATGGTTATTATCATTATTATTATTAATTTATACCATTAATATAAATAATAATATAATTATGGGGATAATTCTTGGAATTGGAGGAGTGTGTGCTCATTGAGGCCAATACTTTGAGAGCATGTGAGCTCCCACATCTACATCTTTGGGAGAACTGGCAAATAGCAAGGGAGAATGTTCTTATATGGAAGGGCCAGGTTTTGTCAGTTTTTCCAGGGGCAGATTATTGGCAGAGAGGCAACAGGTGTGATAATGCGTAACATCAACTCATTCCTTCCTCTGAAAAACATGAGTGGAGCCGTATTCAAGGAAATGTTTCTTTTCTTTTTTTTTTTTTTTTTTTAAATATTTATGAACTCTGTTGGTATGAATTGAATTATTTCATGTAACAAAACTACTGAAATGTCTGAAACACACCACCTGGTTAGCATTTATAACTTTGTAACTTCTTTTGCATGACTACAGGTGATGAATGGTTTGGCCTTCTGAGTGTTAAGAGGCTGGGGAAGAGGCAGAGAGATCAGAGTTCAGAGGAAAGCAGCTCTCAGAATAGCTAAGGGGGTAGATACTCACTGGATGCAGAGGCTAGCGAGCCTAATTACATTTCTAACTATCCAAGGATTAATCAGGTAACTCTTCTTGTTTTAGATTTTTACAAGATGTGTGCACATCATGATCCAGGTATCCCAATCTATCTTCAGATCTGGGCTTCTGCTTTGGACAGCACAGGAATCAAAAGCTTCTTCTGATTGTTCATTGTTAGCAAAACCTAAACAAGCCTGGGTGGAGCAAGCGGTTTGCAGTTGGCTTCTAACTGAAAGGTTGGTAGTTGAAGCACACCTACTGGCTCCATGGAAGGAAGCCCCGGCAATTGGCTTCTGTAAAGATTTCAGCCATGAAAACTTTATGGAGCAGCTCTACTCTGTACTACATGGGGTCACTCTGTGTCGGGGGCCTACTTGACAGCAGTTAACAACAACAACAGCAAAACCTTAGCTCTTAGCTCTGCTCCCATTGTATTTTCAAGGATTTAGAATGCTTGAGAGAAGAATACCTTGGAGTATTATTATTTCTTCTTTTTGTTTTTCCATTTATCCCAGTAACTAAGGGAGAGGTCTGGTACCCAGGTATCCATCAGCCCTCGTTTCAAAGACAGAAATCTCTAGGCTTTGCTTTGTTCATAACAGCCCATCTGTCACCTTCCTCCTTGCAGCAGATAACAGCTTTCTTCCTGGACCTGGCTTTTCTCTGTCTCTTTGTCTTTATTTCCAAGGCTATTTTGCAAAAGCATCTGCTCCTTCTCTCCCATCCACTTATCCTCTTGCCTCTCCTTAACACTTATAACTTTCTTCTTGAAATTATTTTGTATAAAGCTCAGACTCCACGTTCTGGTTATTTCAGTTGGATCAGACTCTCAGTAATGCCGGCTGGTAAGCACCAGTCTGGGTCTCCAAGGTTAATTGTTTAGCTCTGTGCTTAGGAAGGCCTCAGGCACTATCAAAGCAACTGGGACCACGGCCAGAACTGGAGGTTAAAGTAGCACTGGCTTATTAATTTGGAAGTGGATAGTGGTGATGGTTATGCAACATGTCACTGCATTAATGTCACTGAATTGTACATGTAAAAATGATTGCCATGCCAAATGCTTTGACATATATATATGATCACAGTAAAAAAGTTCATTTGTAAGATATTTTTTGGAATTTTTAGCTATTTTTTCTAGATTAAGATGTTATTAGCTTGGTTTCCAGGCTACCCTAGTAAAGCCGATTTAACTTATCCCATAACTGAATGATCATACTAGAAGGTTCTCCTGAGTTCCAGAGTTTTAGGAATGGAGGATCATGTGCTTTTGCCCCAATCTCAGTCAGTGGTCCTTCCATCCACATAGTTGCTCAAAATATTTACAAGTCATCCTTGATTCCTGCCTTTTTCTCCCCTCCAAAATCTTTTGCACCTGGAATTCCTGTTGGCTTTATCTTCAAAATGTATCACAAATTCACTCATGTCTTGCTATCTTTACTGCCACCACCCTATTCCAAGCCTCCTTTCTCTTTTAGCTAGTGATTGCAGTGGCTTCCACTCTTGCCCTCTATGGTCCATCTTGCAATCGTCTACCATTCTGAGCTTTTTAAAGTAGAAGTCAGATAATGCCACTCTTCTGTTTAAAATTGTCTAATGGCTCCACATGCCTGTTAGAATAATATCTAAATTCGGTCCCTACCTGTCATGGATTGAACTGTGTCTCTCAAAAATATGTGTCATCTTGGCTAGGCCATGATTCCCAGTATTGTGTATTGTCCTCCATTTTGTGATTTGATGTAATTTTCCTGTGTGTTGTAAATCCTAATCTCTGCCTATGGTTAATGAGGCAAGATTAGGTTGTGTTAAAGAGGGTTAAGGTGGGATGCGACACCCTCACTCAGGTCACATCCTTGATCCGATGTAAAAAGAGTTTCCCTGGGGTGTGGCCTGCATCATCTTTTACCTTATAAGAGATAAAAAGAGAGAGAAGTAAGCAGAGAGAGACGGACCTCATACCACCAAGAAAGAAGCACCAAGAGCCAAACTCATCCTTTGGATTGGGAGCTCCTGTGCTGAGAAACTTCTACACCAGGGAGATTGATGACAAGGACCTTTCCCCAGAGGTGACAGAGAGAGAAAGCCTCCCCCTGGAGCTGATACCCTGAATTTGGACTTCTAGCCTCCTAAACTGTGAAAGAATAAATTTGCCTTTGTTAAAGTCCACTTGCAGTATTTCTGTTACAGCAGCACTAGATAACCAAGACACTGCCTTACCTCTCTATTGGTATTGTACCACTCTCTTCTATGTTCACTCTTCTCTGACCACACTGGCATTTTTTGTGTTCATTGAACAGGCCTGTGCAATTGTTCTTTCCTCAGCTTTGAATGCTCTTCACCTAGATCTTTGCAAATCTGGTTTCTAATCATCATTCAAATTGTAACTCAAATGTCGCTTGCTCGGAAAGGTCTCACCTGATCACCCTCACAAAATTAGCTCTGCTGCTACCCTCAGTTACTCTCTATCTCATTTTATTTTCTTCATAGCACTTGTTGTCCAAAATTGTGTTGTTTTCCTGTTTAAAAGTTTATTTTCTGGTTTTACTTCTTTAAAATATACGCTGCATGAAGGCAGAAATTGATTTTATTCACCATAGTACCTCCAGCACCTAGCATAGTGCATGGTATATTATGAACACACAAAAATATTTGTTTGTTTAAAGAATATTTAAAGAAGGGGGGGGGTGTCGAGGAAGGAAGGAGAGAAGTCTCAAGCTGATTTATGCCTCCTGTATTTGAGATGACTTATTTTGTGTCAGATTTGTCTCATTGTAGTTGCTCAAAGGCTACTTTTTAGAGTGTGAAGTCCATATCTCAGGGGCTGCTTCTGTTCCTTTTCGTTAATACTCAGGTCCATGCAATTTTGAAATGCTGCCTGCTCACTTTATTCCATGTAAACTTTATTGCCAGTTTTTGCTACGAATGTTTTTTCTTCACCACATGGAAAGAGGGAAATTGTAGTTCTCCCTTAATTTTTGCAAGTAAATATATATATGTAGAGAGAGAGAGAGGAATCTGTCTATCTATCCATCTAACCTATGTAAGGCAGAAACATATCAGAAAAGGAAAATTCAAATATTTTTCCCTAAAATGAGTGATAGAAAAGTGGTAAGACCGTCAAAGGTGAAAACTTTGCGAGACCTGGAAAAACAAGGCAGTCTCACCGAGTTCTGGCTGTCTGTCGCAGGTTTCACTGTATATAGTTTTGGCCAGTTGCTGCTAATAGAAAAAAAAAAAATTCTCTGGGGCTTAACACAACAACATACCTTAGGTATTCACTCACACAGACCTTCAAATGCATGTTCCTGGTTTGCAGGTGGCTCTCCTCGTAGCAGAAATTCAAGGACCCAGGCTTCTTCCATCTTGTGGCTCCATGATATGCAATATGTGGTTTCCAAGGTCACCAGGGAATGGGAAAGGGAATGGAAGATTAGGAGGTGGAGGTTTTTTGGAGTCAGGGCTGGCTACATTTCCCTGGCCAGAACTCCTATACCTGGCTACACCTAATGAGGGAGACTGGTTAGTGTAGTCTAGCTATGGACCAAGGAGGAAAAAGAATCTGTTTTGGTGAATAGCTTTCCAGTCAGCCACCAGGGGTGGATTAACCAGTAAGCAAGGTACACACAGGCTTACTTGTGTTTACTTAATAATCTGTAGTGCTTGGATGAGAACTCAGGTCTTTAGATCTCCAAAGTAGAGCACTTTCATATATGTGTTTGTATGTGTCTTCTGATATAAATATGTATCTAACACCATATATATTGAGGCACTCTTTTGTGTTGAGCCCTCTGCTAATCATTGTGGGATTTATAGATGAGGGCCTTCTGTATTGTACAACTCCAGGGAGCACTGATCATGTAGTAGTCTAAGTGAATGGCGCCTACTGGCACTGTTCAGTATGAAGTTTCAAGGTTGTATATGGTGACCCTACCAAGGGCACACAGGAAATAGAGTCTTGTCTCATTGTTTCAGCAAACATCAATTGGGCACCTACTGTTGCTAGGGAGCCCTGGTGGCAAAGTGGTTAAGAGCTTGGCTGCTAACCAAAAGGTTGGCAGTTCAGATCCACCAGCTGCTCCTTGGAAGCTCTGTGGGGCAGTTCTGTTTTGTCCTGTGGGGTCACTATGAGTCGGAATCGACTTGACAGCAACTTTTTTTGGTTTATTTTTTTTTTTTTTTTACTGTTGCTGGATCTTATGTTAGGTTCTGGGAATCTAAAGATGATTAAACCAGGAGTTCATAGTCTAAAGGGGAATAGACCTTATAATCAGATATGAAAAGACAGTAAGATTTGTTGCATCCTAGGATTTGAACAGTGTTGTAGGGAGTACACTGGTGGGAACAATGCATTCTGCCAATGGTAATCTGCACAGACTGCCCAGAGGATGTGACATGTGAGCTGAGTCTTCAAGAGTGAGCTGAGCAGTCTTCAGGAGGAGGAGGGAGAGACAGCCATTCTCAGCAGACAAATCAGCATACACAAAAGTACAAAGTGAAAAGTTTAGCATAAGGAACATAAGGAATTTTATAGATGAGAATGGAGATATGGCTGGTGGTCAGATGGTGAAGAGCATTGTGAGCTGTGCTAAGAAGTTCCCCAGTGTGTAACCAAATCACATGCACACATTACACACACACACACAAAACAAACCTGATACCATTGAAGTAATTCAAACTCATGGTGACCCCATCATAATGAGTGCAAAACTGGATATGTTGGGGCATGGGAAAAATATTAGAACTTCCATTTATGTTTGTTTCCCTCTCAGCCTTTTCATTTTGGTATAAGTTTTATAATGTACATAATATATTGGTATAGCAGTACATGTATATGTATTATTAAATAAGCAAATGTTTCCATATAGAAGGTGCATGTTCATAAACTTTTATCAGTAAGGAGCGCATAAGCAAAACAGATCACTGCTGTAGGCCGCAGGGTAGCTAGTAGGGGGTTTTGGGTGGGGAGGACATAAGTAAATCGATATGTTAAGAAAATCATGTTCGTGGCCACATGGAGGCAACATTGTCTGGAGAGATCTGGGGGCAGCGAGCCAGGTTAGGGAATACTGCTTAAATAATTGACGGCCTCATGGGTTTTCAGCTTGGCCAAGGTGGGTGAAGAAGATAAGCATTAGTGAGAACATCAAGATGAGTCTGTCTGGTTTTGTTTGAGGACTCTCTCCAAACCCTTGCAGTCATGTTACATCTAACTCCTCACCATGACTTCCCTCTGAGAGCTCCAATGCCTGGTGTTTTTCCAGGCAAATCTATCTTGCTCTGCTATTTGGAGATTCTGTCAGAGGAGCCTGATGGTACCCAGAGACGAACCCTGAGAGAATGTCCTTAATCCTTACATTATTTTTCGATGATGCACTTTCATCTTAAGAAATCACACTGAGACATCAATAAGCTCACTGTTGAGTATTTTAGAACTTAAGAGTGTCTCCTTGAAAGACATTGTTTTGGGCTGGATTCTCTGGAGAAGCTAACCAGTGAAGCATTTATACGTATGTGAGTATATATATATATGTATATATATATGCTTTTTGGACCTTTCTTTTTCTGAATATTTTCTATCCATGGTTGGTTGAATCTGCCCGTGTGGAACCCATGGATCCAGAAGGCTACTGTACTTACCTCAGTAATTTCTTTTAAGAATTTCTGTAAGAAGCAAGGTGAGCAAAAGATCTAAGGCAGTAGCCGGCACAATTAAGTTCTCAATAAATGTTGGTTAAATTTGAATGTAATAAATGCTCAATTAGACATCATTAATTCCTAAATAATATGTTTCAGGGTGTGTGTCAGTGAGGAGGCAAGAAAGGCAAGGCTCATTCCTGGAATTAGCAAGAAGATGCCTTAAGAAGGGGATCTTGAAAGATTGAG
>NW_004443942.1:12982033-12983922 GCF_000243295.1 Trichechus manatus latirostris
GGCTGGCAAAGCCCAAGTCTATGGGTCAGATGTTGGGCTGGAAGCTTCTCCTGACTCACGTAGCTGCAGGGGTTGACAAACCCAAGATCGGAAGGTCAGGCAGCAGGCTACTGGCTTACGGGCTACGGAAGCTGACGAATCCTAGATTGGCAGGTAAGATCGTAGGCTACCGGCTCACAGGCTGTGGAGGCTGGTGAATCCCAAGATTGGCAGGCAATATGGCAAGCCACTGGCTCCAGTCCCAAGAGCTGGAGGTCAGATGATGATGAGCTGGATGCAAGATTCAGAGTGAGAAAAAGTCAGTGAGCTTTGCCAGAACATCCGTATATATTGGATGCAGGCCACACTTCCGAGGAAACACCCCTTACAACTGATTGGCTGATCACATCAGATCACATCATATACGTGATTACATTATATCACGAAAATGGAAGATAACTACATCACTATATAATTGCCAAATTACATAACTGCCAAACCACTGAGAATCATGGCCCAGCCAAGTTGACACACAACCTTAACCATCACAGACATTATGCATCTTTTACGTACAGTGTTTAGTGTTTTTTATGTAGCAAAAGGAAGGAAGAAAAACAAGGGAAAAATTTCTGCTTACCTTTCAGGGACAAATGCAAATTTTAGAGCTCTAAATGGAAGTAAAGTAGATTTAAACTCTTTTGGTTCTCTGACACCAAGATGCCTAATTTCTAGACAGGTTTATGAGGAATTCAGTTCAGTAAGTGTTTATT
Source organism: Trichechus manatus latirostris (assembly GCF_000243295.1). Taxonomy (NCBI): domain Eukaryota; kingdom Metazoa; phylum Chordata; class Mammalia; order Sirenia; family Trichechidae; genus Trichechus; species Trichechus manatus. The sequence goes on from NW_004443942.1 coordinate 12,982,783, forward strand.
GTGTCCTTGCTATTGTGCCTGGAACATTAGTATCTACTGTGGCTTCTGCTTCTTGGTGAAGTTTGCCTGGGAAAACAAGAATTGTACGCCCAAAATAATTAAAGAAGAATAACAGGGGGCTTAGTGGGAAGATTGAACTTAGTTTTGGGAAATAGGTTAGAAATCTTTTACCACTATTTTGTGAATTTAAGCAAGGAACTTCACCTCTCCGAGTTTCCCGTTTTTAAAATTGGTGTAGTAATACAGTCATCCCTCGGTTTGGGGGGAATTGGTTCCAGGACCCCTGTGGATACCAAAAATCCAAAGATGCTCAAGTGTTTTGTATAATATGGTGTAGTATTTGCATATAACCTACACACATTCTCCTGTATACTTTAAATCATCTCTAGATTACTTATAATACATAATACAATGCAAATGCTATGTAAATAGTTGTAAAGTGCTACATAAATAGCACTTTATGCTCCTTTTTAACCTTTGAGGGATTGCTCTGACCACTTAATTGCTTTCTCGGAGCCATTTTTTTTCACAGAAACAAAGGGTGCAGACAACACAAGTAGTGAATGAACCAGATGTGAGGCAAACGATGCTCAAACTAGAGTGCTGGATAGAGACTGAGGATCTGTGAAATGGCGGGAGGCTACCTCAGGGGATGCCTACACAGCACTTCATTCGTGTGGATTCAGTGTAGTGCTTGGCACACAGCTAATTCAAATTTTGCTTTTTGGACCTTTCTTTTTCTGAATATTTTCTACCCATGGTTGGTTGAATCTGCCCATGTGGAACCCATGGATCCAGAAGGCTACTGTACTTACCTCAGTAATTTCTTTTAAGAATTTCTGTAAGAGGCAAGGTGAGCAAAAGATCTAAGGCAGTAGCCGGCACAATTAAGTTCTCAATAAATTGTTGGTTAAATTTGAATGTAATAAATGCTCAATTAGACATCATTAATTCCTAAATAATATGGTTCAGGGTGTGTGTCAGTGAGGAGGCAAGAAAGGCAAGGCTCATTCCTGGAATTAGCAAGAAGATGCCTTAAGAAGGGGATCTTGAAAGATTGAGACAACAATGGCAGTGTGGGATGCTGAATGTTTGATGGGGAAATATGGGGTGCTATATGGAAGATGGAGCCCTGGTGGT
>NW_004443942.1:12992509-13037086 GCF_000243295.1 Trichechus manatus latirostris
TGTTCTCATCTCTATAAGAGGGAATTGAGGCTCAGATGTTGTACTTAAACCTGTATCTTTTTATACTGAGTCCAGCTATTTCCGTATCAAACACATCATTTCTCTGGATTGAATTCAGCCCTATTGCAGACACGTGATGCTGCTAGCAGTATTTCATTTGCAGCATCTACTCCGTGGCAGTTACTGTGCTAAGAAATTTATAAGCAATATTTAATTCTCACAAATATAGAAGGTAGGTGCTACTATTATCCCCCTAAAACCAATGCTCAGAGAGAATAAATGACTCACCCAAGGTTAGTAAACGGTGCGCCCACAGTCTTAATCCCAGACTGTATATGTCTCTGTAAAAAATAAAAATGAAGAGCAGGTATCAGAGACAAAACGAGATGTTCTGTCAGTTCACTTAACCCGTCTTGTTGTGGCTCCCAGTGTTCTAATTTGGACACCTTAGATAGGGAGCAGGAGCCCTGATAGCACAGTGGTTGAACTGCTTGGCTGCTAATGGAAAGGTCAGCGATTCGAACCCACCAACCGCTCTCACGGGAGAAAGATATGGCAGTCTATTTCCATAAAGATTTATAGCTTCGGAAACCCTGTGGGGCAGTTCTACTCTGTCCTATAGAGTCGCTGTAAATCGGAATTAACTTGACGGCAATGGGTTTGAGTTTGAGATAGGGAACGGTTTGGCCAACTCTAATAATCTTAGGTCAGCATAGGTAAGGAATAAGTCTCCTCACAGATTCGGACCTGTTTTCTTGATCCCCTCTCTGCCCCTCTCCTCTGGAGAACTTCTGGCAGAAGCTAGCAGAATATTCTACCTGTCCCTATCTGCCTGCTGACTCTCATCCCCTTTCTTCTCCCTTCAAGGCCCAGGAGTCCTCTGTCTGTCTAGACTTCTTTTCTTTCTTCCCAGGTTACCCTGAAAAATTATCTACTCCCACTTAGCTGTCTGTTCTATTTCTCTTTTCTTTCTAATCCCCCAATTTCCTCATTTTCTAATTACTGTCAACTTTATTGATGCGCAATGTTTATTGTGATGGGACAGGCTGTTTGTAATGACCACAGGTAGTTACACTTCAAAAGGAATGAATGGGATTTGGCAGACCCCCCAGCATATTTACTGGAGAAAGACAAAGGATTTAAATTAAAGGATTAATTGGAAATCTCTTAGGCACACTTAGTTTCTCGTTGACTGAACCAACTGCTTCTCTTGAAAGGTCAATGAGTTTTTCCATAATTTTTAGCTGTTCTGAGAAAGAAACCATAAATCTTTCTGTTTATTTGCTTTATAAATCTCCCTTCAGCTCATTTAGTAAGGGGCCGACCATAAATCCATGACTGGCTTTTAGAAAAAGAAAAACAAGCCGTGTTACCACAATAGGAAACCTGGACTGAAAAACTAAGTTTTAGCCCTTCCTGACTGGAAGATGGTTTATATATATTCATTTGTTCATCTTAGAATAAATCATACTGCTTGGCCTGCTTGTGTTATCTCATATGTAAATAGCATGTTTTACCATATTTCCCAGATAACTGAAATAATTTTTGCTTTGAAATAATATCTGCTTTAAACCAGACACCTTAAAGTTGGAAAAAATGGGAAACATGGTCAAACTGATCAATGATATGTGTGGAGATTGGCTTATTCTGGTATGTTGAAATCTTTTATTCTTAGGTGAGAGTCTTGGGAACCCTTGTGTGCCCATTTATTGTTGAAAAATCATCTTTAAATTTCTGAATCTCCTTTTTGGCCTCAGTGTGCAATATGGCCATGTTCATTGTTGAATTCCTCTTGGTGACTGAGGATTGTCATGGGTCCACCAGGCCAACTGTAGTTGTGTATGGCCAGGTTGAGGCTTATTGCCTGAACGTATGTGTACTTGAGGACACAGCTTTGGAGGTTATTTTTGTGCCTTGTCATTTGGATGTTTCTCCCCAAAATGGCACATAACAAGGTGTCTTAGTTATCTATTGCTGCTATAACAGAAATACCACAAGTGGCTAACTTTAACAAAGAGAAATTTACTTGCTCACAGTTTAGGAGGCTAGAAGTCATCTAGTGCTGCTATAACAGAAATACCACAAGTGGGCAGCTTTAACAAAGAGAAATTTATTCTCTCACAGTCTAGTAGGCCACAAGTCCAAGTTCAGGGCATCAGCTCCATGGGAAGGCTTTCTGTCTCTGTCGGCTCTGGAGGAAGGTCTTTTTCATCAATCCTCCCCTGGTCAAGGAGCTTCTCGGCACAGGGATGCCAGGTCCAAAGGACACGCTATTCTCCCGGTGCTACTTTTTTGGTGGTGTGAGGTCCCCATCTCTCTGCTCACTTCCCTTTCCGTTTGTCTCTTGAGAGTTGAAAGGTGGTGCAGGCCATACCCCAGGGAGACTCCCTTTACATTGGATCAGGGCTATGACCAGGGTAAAGGTGTTACATCCCACCCGAATCCTCTTTAACATAATGTAATCTTTCCTCAATAACACCGGGCAGAGATTAGGATTTATAACACAGGAAAATTACAACAATCACAAAATGGAGGACAGCCACACAATACTGGGAATCATGGCCTAATCAAGTTGACACACATGTTTAGGGGATACTGTTCCATCCATGACAAAGTCCAAAATCAGAGCACTGGCTCTGGGAGAATGCTTTCTCTCTGTCAGCACTGGAGGAAGGTCCTTACCTATTCAGTTTCTGCTTCCTGGTTCCTTGGAGATCTCCATGTGTCTTGGCATCTGTCGTACCCCATTTCTCCTCTGCTTGCTTGTTTAATCTCTTTTATATCTCACCCTACACTAATTCTGCCTCATTTACCTAACATGGATAACCCATTCCCAAATGGAATTTTTAACCACAGACATAGAGGTTAGGAATTACAGTACATATTTTATGGGGACACAATTCATAACACAAGGGAAGAATGGTATATATCTTTCAGAAGGTCAGAGACGACATCATAGTCATTGTTGCATCTCCAACTGCCAGCACTGTACATGGCACATCGAATTAGAATGTGTTTCTCAAAATATTCAGTGATTCAAAGTAAAAACCAAACCCTTCATCAATGAGTCAATTCTGACTCACAGTGACCCTATAGGACAGAGTAGAACTGCCCAATAGGGTTTTCAAGGCTGTCATCTTTATGGTAGCAGACTGCCACATCTTTGTTCCATGGAGTGGCTGGTGGGTTCAAACCACTGAAGTTTTGGTTAATATATCCCTTTCAGTTAGCATCTAAGTGCTTAACCACTTTGCCACCAGAGCTCCCATATTTAAATCACGGAGGTTTTAAATTTATTGAATGGGTGATTCATCTTTCTCCCTTCCTTTCTTTATCTGATATTTATTAAGCACTCCTTATTCTCAGGTACTCCTCTAGGTGCTAAAGCTACAGAGAAGGAAGCAGATTAGCATTTCCTGAATCCTTTTCAAATGTCAGACTCTGTGTTGGTTGCTTTCACAGATGCTATTTTATCTAATGGTCATAGTACACTATACAGTATATTTTACAATCCTCATTTTTAAAGGTGAAGATACAAAGCTCAGAAGTGTTAGGGCTAGGATTGTTATTCAGGTCATCCTATATATGCATATGCATATATATATCTCTGTTGTTCCTGTACCTGACTGAGCAGCAGAATCTCCTGGGAAACTCTTTGAAGATGCAGTGTCTTTAGACCCTTCCCAGACTCAAGATCATAGTAAAATTTTTAGAGACTCAAGCCACTGAGAGGTTTGTGATGTATCCTGCCCCTAGGTAATTCAGTATTTTTTAAAATAAGAGCTATAAAATGAGCATACTCTATAAAATTCTTAATTTTTCTTGGGATGTTTTTTAGAACTTTGAAAAACAGCACTGTCTCTTAGATTTCTAGGGCTGTCATAACAAGTACCACAAAGTGGGTGACTTTAAAGAACAGACATTTATTTTCTCACAGTTCTGGAGGTTAGAAGTCCGAATTCAGGGCATCAGCAGAGCTATGCTCTCTATGTAGGCTCTAGGGAAAGATCCTTGTCTCCTTCAACTTTTATAGCCATGGGCATTTTTTGGCATTCCTTGGCGTGTAGTCTGATCCTCACATCCTGTATTCCCCCTGTGTGTGACTCTCTCTGGGTCTCTTCTGCTCTTTTTTAAAGACACTACTCAGGAGGGATTAGGAACCACCCTGCTCCGGTATGATTTAAATGATAGTGTCTTCAAAGAAAGACCTTGTTTTCCCAAGCAAGGTCACATTCACAACTGCAGGGGTTAAGATTTCAACATATCTTTTTTTGGGGACACAAGTCAATCTATAACAATTTTATATCAGTTTATCTCCAATTTTTTTTCCTGTCTTTCCCTCTGTTGTGATGCCCTACCCACATAGCCTACCTGTTGGATAACCCAGCACCTCCCAGACGTTGGGATTCAGATGAACAGCTGTTATTCTGTTGACCAAATATTTCTGGTTCTGCTCCCTTCTAGGCACTCCTAGTTTGCCATGGGACTTGTAGTTCTGGCCAAGCAGCTGTGGGCAGAAGTAATGTGTTTTGCTTCCAAACTAAGAGTATTTAATTGCTAGGTAAGACTTTCCAAAACTCCTTCCCTTTGTATGGCAACCAGCAAGCTGAAATAAGGGCTTTTTTTTTTTGTCAGCCTAGGTTCCTAAGGATTGCAATGATCAGTGCCCACCTGCTGACCTGTAATGGACATGTAGCATAAGTTAAAATTAATTTTTGTTGTTTTAACCTACTGAGATGCTGGGATTGTTTGTTACCACAACAAAACCTAGCCTATCCTGGCTGATTCAATAGCCATATGTAGAAACCACTGTTCTATATTATATGAGGCCTTGTGACACTTAAAACTGAGTTTTGAAGACTGAGTAGTATTTTGCCAGAGAGATAGGGCAAGAATCTAAGATGCTAGTCAGAAAGAAAGTATGAATTTTGGTTCCTTTATCAGAAAGTTAATTTTTTCATCGTAGAAGTGGCTTTAGAGGAGTGTGTGTAGAAGTTGGGAAAGAATTTTATTAGGGATCATGAATTGCTCATCTGTGGGTATCTTAGGGCCCATCAAAGGCATGTGGGTATGACGGAAAATGACTGGAGAGCAGGGCATGGTGTGATGGTGAAGTACAGCTGAGTAGTTCATTATGCCTACAATGTAAATTATATGCGCGGGAGTGGTAGGAGATGAAGCGATGCAAAGTTCTTATTTTAGTTATGGTTATTAACAGTGCCCTGGTAGGCACCCCTCATCTTCTCAGCAGAACAGAACCACATTAGGGCTATTGCCTTAATTTGTGAATAGTTTGCAAAAATCATTAGACCCTTGACAAACTCAGTTAAGCCTAAAACGTTTGCCTTGTCCACATTCCTATTTCTCATCTTCTGGTTTCCTTTATGGAGCCCTGGTGGCACAGTGGTTAAGAGCTACAGCTGCTAACCAAAAGGTCAGCAGTTCGAATCTACCAGCTGCTCCTTGAAAACTCTACGGGGTGGTTCTACTCTGTCCTATAGGGTCACTGTGAGTAGAAATCAGCTCAAGGGCAATGGGTTTGGTTTGATTTTGGTTTCCCTTATTGATGTAGAGGATGTAGATGTGTGTTTGGAGCCCCCACATTTAGAAGTGCCAGACGGAAAACCTCTCCCTGGAAAACCAAAGAAATAAGGAACTAATGGTGATGCTAAAGTTTGCTGATTGTGCTAAACTTATTTCTTTCAGATGCAGGTGTCAGAAATTCAAATTCAAACTGGCTAAAGGAGATAAAGTTTATGGACTCGACTGAAAACATTCATGGGTAGCCTCTAGGCAAGGCAAGAGCTCCAACAGTGTGGCCAGGGCTCTCTCCATCTCTCTCTGAATCTCCGAATTTTGTTGGTTTCTTTCATAGGCAGTTCTGCTCCACTGCTACCACTAGCTTCAAGCTTGTCCACTTAAGTAATCTCAGTGGTTCTATGAGTCCAGTGCTTGTCCCTGAACCAGTTACTCACAGTATCCAGGAAGCTGTAACATACTGCTTAGCCAGTCCTGGGGCACTACCCTATGCCTGGAAAGTGAGGGTGGGAATCACATCCACCCAAATGATAATGGATTCAGAGCAGGGAAGAGATACTTCCTCAAAGGAAACTCAGGGTGTTGTATCAGAAGACTGGTTTGGTGGGGAGGTGGTGGTAGTTTCTGGGTAGGAGAAGACAATACATTTCTCTACAATAATGTCTTTTAATTTTGCAGATGAGGGATCTGTAAAATAATGATATAATTGATATGGTTCTGTAGAAAAAAAGCATAGAACTGAGATTTAGGGGACCTGAATTTCAATCTCCATTTGGCACTATCTGGCTAGGTGATCTAACTCCTAGGAGTCTTAATTGCTTTACCTGTTTAATGGGTGAAGTGCTAGTCATTCTCTCTGAGAGGTCACTATGCAGGCAGTGAGATAACAGGATATTAGCTCTGTGGGTGTCTTTAGAGTTTATCTAACCACTTCATTTTGCAGATGAGAAGGGTTAAGGGACTTGACCAAGGTCATATAGTCAGTAAAGCAGAACCAGATGTAGAGTTTGTCTTCTGACGCTAAAGCTGAAATTTTAATAGCAGTTGTGAAGATGCTGTAGAAGATTTTAAGAGTTATGCTGATATCATTTACTGTTTCTAAAAGGTTGTTTGTAAGTGGAATTTTTATAATCAAATCTTTAAAAGTGGAGAACTTGCTGCTTAAAGGATTTCTGTGGTTAATCATTTAGAATTTCTTTGTTAAGTGAATGATTCCCACTAATTTATCTTTGTTTTGGTAAACATTTTTCAGTTATCTCCTTTATTTAAAGTAGGGCCATGTCTGCCTATTAGGTTATTTTTAAGACAAAATCTGTATTTTCATTATTTTCAGCATAGTGTATTGGAAAGGGAACAAACTTTGGCATCAAAAGACTTGGACTCCAATCCTGATTTGGACCCAGTTAAGCTTTGTGACTGTGGGCAAATTATTGAGCCTCTGGGCGCCTACATGTCTTCATCCTTTGTAATTTTATATTACTGCCCTTAGCTTCATCCACTTGGTGTTGCATGCTGCACACAGAATAATCTTTAAAAAATGCAAAACTGATCATGCTCTTCACTCCTAGCTTGAGAGCATGCCTTCCAGTTGCTCTAAGGAAAAAGATGAATCCTGATCATGGGCCACTGGGCCTTTCAGGATCCTCTCTGCTTTCTGGTCTCACTTCGTTCCATGTTCCGTCTTTCTCTCCATTCACCCTAGCTGTCTCTCAATAACTTACCTGCTAGTCCCTCTGCCTGCTGCATCTTTCCCTCATTCCTTATAACTTTCAATTAGTTATCTTCCACCCTTCCTCAGATCTCAGATTAATGACCACATTCTCAGGTGACTTCACCTCCTGGATCAGATTTCCAATATACACTCTCCTAGGATCATATATCTCTCCTTCATGGTACCCTCACAATGCTAATTTACATTTGTTTGTATGATTTTGTGATTAGTCCCGTCATTTTTTTCCCTGAACGTTGTATCCTTTGAAAAGTGTTTGACACGTATATTAGGTGAGTAATCAATATTTGAATCTCTTAATGAAACTATATGAGATCTGAAGCCAGACAGATCTGGGTTCATATCCTGGTTTTGCTTCTTATTTGCTACCTGACTTTGAGTGAATTGCTTGAAATCTCTGGGTTCTCAGTTTCCTCATCTGCAAAATGGGCTAGTAATTCACTACATAGGTTGGAATCAAATAAATTAATTGTTAAACCACCTATTATGGGACCTGATGCACTATAGAAACTCAAGCAATGCTGATTCTTTTCTCCACTCCTAATTCAGTTCTCCACTCCTACTCCGCTTCATTTAGAGTAGGATTGACCATGTTTCACAAATGTTGAGAAGCTCTTCTCTTCACCTGTTTCTGGCCTATACAGCCATCTCCTCCTTTAGCCTGGGCTGGGCGTCTGAGTGACTTCTACTGGATGCTGCTCGTCCGTTAGTCATGAGTCATCACCATCCCATGTCCTCTCAGTAGTCCGTGCAGAATCACATGGAACCTTAATGGCCAACATTTATGATGATGGGCCATTTGCAGGGAGAAGGGAGTAATTTGCTTAGTTTTAAAGGTCCATTAACTTGCTTTGGTCACTAAGACTTGATGATTAAATTTCTTCTCAGTGTCCCCAAATAGCAACTACTCAGACCCTCTTTGATTTCCAGTGAGGTTTCAATGAATTGAAAAAAGAACGTTGGACTGGCCAAGTTAGTGGTTTCCTTTCAGTAATACTGATTCCCTCAAAGTTCCGTTGTGTCAGCTTTGTTTGGTGAAAAGATTAGTCAAACTAATTTTTGGGGTTTAATTTACTTGGTCATCTCACCAGAATGATCAACCTAGTAGCCTGGAGTACCTGTGAAGGAGAAGAATGGATGTATCATTTGGAGGATGATGAGGTCAAGTAAAGTGATCTTTCATTATATATATAGTCCGTCTTGTTCCATAAGAGTTTGACGTGGCTTATGAGTGTAGAAAACTAGAGTAAGCAGAAGAAATGAATTTTAAACTAAAATCCCATTAGTCAGTGAAATCATATATAGACTAGGATAATATGACAGGAAGAAATTTCATAACTGAGCTTTCTGGCCATAGGCCTAATAAGGTTAGTAGAATTGTACAGATTTTGTGCTGAGCAAATGAAAAACCCTGATTAGGTGCAAAATTTACATTGTCCATGAACAAAAATTATGACGTAGCCTCAGAAGAAGAAGCCTTCGATCAGGACCAGGCCACTGCCATGTCAGGCTTCACTAAGGGACTTTACCTTATTGACCCTTGCTTCTCTTTTGTAATGAGGAAATTGGCTTTACCATCAAAAGTCACAAGTTGGCATCCTATGGGCCAGATTTGGTCAGAAGAGGTTTCTGCCTGGCTTACAGGGCATTTTGGGAAGACTTCAGTTTGAATAGGAGCACTGGTGGCACAGTGTTTAAGTGCTCAGCTGCTAACCGAAAGGTTGGTGGTTTGAACCCACCAGGTGCTCTTCAGGAGAAAGATGTGGCAGTCTGCTTCCATAAAGGTTACGGCCTTGGAAACCCTATGGGACATTTCTGTCTGTCCTATAGGGTTGCTATGAGTAAGAATTGACTCAAAGGCCATGGGTTTGGTGTTTTTTGTTTAATTTGAATACCTTGAGGCAGAGCCTGCAGCCTTCCCGTTGGCCACGTTCCCCTCCATACCTTCTTGTGGTATACCCAGCCCTCTTTTCTGGAAGCCAAGGAGTCCTGGGGAAAGCAGACCATGTAACATCTCAAGCTAGTCTCAAGGGAGCCTGTTTGATCGGGTCTTTAAAGGGCTCTAGGACCCTCCTTTCACATAATATCATTTCATAATCCTGCCCTCTCCCCGGACATCGACATATCCGCCCACATTTCAGGATGAGGAATGAAGGAAAAGTGGCACTTGCCAGCTGGCCACTGTCCACTTCACAAGGAGATACTTTTCCTGATGGTCTTCTGTCTTTTCACTGTGCACCCTTGGCACCTGTTCAGGGGCCCTGAAAGGTCAGGTTCTACCAGGCCAGTGGTGTATAGACTTCAACCTGCATCAGAATCACCTGGAGCTAGATGGCCGGGCCCCACCTCTAGAGTTTCTGATCACTAGATCTGGAGTGGGGCCTCATCATTTGCATTTCTCACACATTCCCAGGTGATGATTATGGCTCAGGACCATGATTTTTTTAAGAAACACATTTCTAGACATTTTTGGTGCCTTTCTACCTTTCTCAAGCCCACATCAGTAAAACAAGTAACTGAAGACCCCATGTAGGGCTTACACTTCAATGGTGGGGAAGTATAGCACTCTCTAAAAGAATCAGAGAAGGCAGGTATTGCCCTTCTTCTTCTTCTTTTTTTTTTTTTTAATTTTATAAACTTCTTCACTTACATACCATTATGTAAAAAGCATTTTTTGATACAGATGAACTCAAAAAATTACAAAAATATTTATTACTATTTAGCTGGATTGAAGAATTAAATATTTTAAAGAATTTGTAAGACAACTATGGAACATATAAAGCAGTATTTGCCTAGTACAAAAGCCTGGCATATGGTAAGCAATCAAAATGGCTTTTTCAATAGATAAAGAAACCCCCAGGGCTGAACCATTGCTTAATTCTAATGAGAACAGGCAGAAGCCAGTTAACCAGGGTAGGTTTTGCACTAGGCCCACCCTGCTTACTTTATTATTCTCCCTTTGTAACCTTCCTCAATTGATTTGACTAGGTTGTACTATTCTTGGAGGCCTGGTGGTGCAGTGGTTAAGAGCTTGGCCGCTAACCAAAAGGTCGGCAGTTTGAATCCACCAGCTGCTTCTTGGAAACCCTATGGAGCAGTTCTACTCTGTCCTGTAGGATTGCTGTGGGTTGGAATCAACTCAGTGGCAATGGGTTTGGTTTAGTTTTTTAAATACTTATTCTTAGCCAATAAAAATCTGCTGTGCAACATGGATTGACACAGTGGCAGCAACAGTGGGCTCAAACATTGCAACAGTTTGTGAGGATGGTGCAGGACTGGGCAATGTCTTGTTTTGTTTCACATAGGGTCACTCTGAGTTAGAATTGACTCAGCAACAACTAACAACATGCAACATGGCCTCTGGAGACAAAGTACTAAGGTTTAAATCTTTCCTTTACCAGTTACTAACTGTGGATATTGGGCAAGTTGCTTAACCTCTCAGAGCCTTATTTTTCCTCATCTGTGTAATAGGGATAATAATAGTACTTATGTCATTCTTCTGCTCTGAGGATAAAATTAGTTAACAACGTTGCTTGGAACATTGCTTAGCACATATTTTCATATTGTTACAATGGAATTCTCGCCCTCTCCTGGATCCAGAATATTTTGTGGAAATGATTTGGTTGATTCTTAAAACCGTGATATAATGATTCCTACTTAATAGAAAAGGAAATTAAGGCACAAAAAAGATGGAAATTTGCCTGTGTTTATAAAAAATTAGTAACTGTCCCGAGCTCAGCCTCCTGGGCCAGGCAGGCTGCACTTAAAACTTCATTCTAAAACATAAATATTATGTGGTATCTTTTCTCTGCTATTTGGTGGTTGGAATTCCCGTTGTTTAATAATGTTTCCTTAATTTAATAAACTCCTCTTGCTCTTCCTGCTATTTTATCACATGATGTTTTAGTTATCTAGTGCTGCTGTAACAGAAATACCACAAGTGGATGGCTTTAACAAAGTGAAATTTATTCTCTTACAGTTGAGGAGGCTAGAAGTCTGAATTCAGGGCACCAGTTGTAGGGGAAGGCTTTCTCTCTCTGTCTGCTCTGGGGGAGGTCCTTGTCGTCAATCTTCCCCTGGTCTAGGAGCTTCTCAGCGAAGGAGCCTCAGGCCCAAAGGACATGCTGTGCTCCTGGCTCTTCTTTCTTGGTAGTAATGAGGTCCCTCTCCTCTCTGCTCGCTTCTCTCTTTTATATCTCAAAAAAGATTGATGCAAGATACAACCAATCCTATAGATTGTGTCCTGCCTCATTAACATAGCTCACTCTAATCCTGCCTCATTAACATCGTAGAGGTTAGGATTTATACACATAGGAAAATTATATCAGATCACAAAATGGAGGACAACCACACAATACTGGGAATCATGGCCTAGCCAAGTTGACACACGTTTTTGGGAGTCACAGTTCAATCCTTAACACATAGGGATGCCTTGCTCTTCAGACATTAAGATCCCTTCTTCCAAACAGACGTCAGTCATCTGAGTCAGAACTGAATGAACCATCATGATAAATAATAGCTGTGAATTTAGTCCCACAAGCCCTGTTATCATATGCTTGTAAATAATAATGGCAGTGTCTTGGTTATCTAGTGTTGTTGTAACAGAAATACCACAAGTGGATGGCTTTAACAAAGAGAAATTTATTTTCTCACAGTCTAGTAGGCTAGAAGTCCAAGTTCAGGGTGTCAGCTCCAGGGGAACCCTTTCTCTGTCTGTTGGCTCTGGAGGAAGGTCCTTGTCATCGATCTTCACCTGGACTAGGAGCTTCTCCACACAGGAACCCTGGGTCCAAAGGACACGCTCTGCTCTTGGCACTGCTTTCTTGGTGGTACGAGGTCCGCCTGCCTCTCTGCTTGCTTCTCTCTTTTATATCCCAAAATAAGTTGGCTCAAGACACAATCCAATCTTGTAGATTGAGTCCTGCCTCATTAACATAACTGCCACCTATCCCCCCTCATTAACATCGTAGAGGCAGGATTTGCAAAACATAGGAAAATCACATAAGATGACAAAATGGTGGACAGTCATGCAATACTGGGAATCATGGCCTAGCCAAATTGATACATGTATTATTATTTATTTTTTTTATTGTGCTTTAGGTGAAAGTTTACAGCTTAAGTTAGTTTCTAATACAAAAATTTATACACACATTGTCATGTGACCCTAGTTGCCATCCCTATAATGTGACAGCACACTCCCGCTTTCCACCCTGGATTTCCCATGACCATTCAACCAGCTCCTATCCCTTTCTGCCTTCTCATCTTGCCTCCTGACAGGAGCTGCCCATTTGGTCTCATCGATACACATATTTTTGGGGAACACAATACAGTCCATGACAGGCAGTATCTTATGTTCAAGGATCCCTGGTGGCGCAGTGGTTAAAGTGCTTGGCCGCAAACCAAAAGGTTCATAGTTTGAACCTACCAGCTGCTCCTTGGGAGAAAGATGTGGCAGTCTGCTTCCATAAAGATTACAGCCTTAGAAACCCTATGGGGCAGTTCTACTCTGTCCTTTAGCATCACTGAGTCAGAATCGACTCAACGGCGATGGGTTTGGTTTTGGTTTATCTTATTATGCTCGTAATGCTTACGTGTATTTTTTCTAAAGCATTTTCTTATTGGATTGTCAGAACACCTCAGGGAGGATTGTGATTTTCTAAGCAAGGCTTTGGAGTTAGAGAGAACTGAATTCTCCACTTGACTCTGCCACTAGCTGTCTAACCTTAGGCAGGGTGCTCAACCTCCCTGAGCCTCAGTTTCCCCATCTGTAACAGTGGTGCCCCTTCATGATGTTGATGAAGTGCAGTGAAGCTGAGCCACTTGTCCACCCTCATACAGCCAACAAGTGCCACAGCTGGGGGATAAATCCAGGTCTTTGTCATACAAAATCATTTCTGTCATTTATTATTTTCTTCAGTTTCTGAAGAGGAAAATGGTGTGTGGTGTCTGGTCCAGGATGTCTGTGATGACTGAGGTTTAGGGCTCACTGAGTGGGAGCTTCCATTCCAGCAGTTTGGTAGTACCAGAGAAGTCTGGTGGGCCCCACCCTTGGGCGAGGACGTCTTCCCAACTCTGTTCTTGAAAATCAAGCCTACTCACTCACTCATTAGAAAATGGGTGATCAATGAAAACAAGACCTGGGTAGAATGAAACTCTGTCTTGATTGTCTTTGTTCTTCCACCTTGCTGTTGTCCTCTCTGTTCCACTGCCTCATGTTCTTGACTTTGACTCTTTTTATAGGCCGTGAACTCACTGTACGTCTTTATAGCAGAATTTCATGTAACCAGTCAGTTGAACAGTCTGAAATCAATTGGAGTTACAAAGTAAGAAGCAGTTTTACTCTTCTCCAGTTACTGCCTTCAGCTATTTAGGTTGAATCTCTCTTCCCATCCTTTAACAACATTCTGGGAAGGTTCCGTAACTTTCTAGTGATCTCTGTATATAAAATTTTTAGTCTAGTTTGAGACTTCAGTCTCATACCCAATTTAATGTGCTTCTTTTCCCTTCCCTCTAGCACTGTCCAGGCTTTGGCCTAAGGGTTTGCATTGTGGAAAGAGTTTAGTCTGGTTTCAGTTCTGCCTCCCCTTAGGCATCCAAATATGAGTCTGTTCATAGTCAGTGTATGAAGTCTGTGGCGAGTCCTGTAGGACCTTCCCATTGCACATTCCCCTAACGTGCAGATTCACTCTGGCCTGGCCTTTTATATCTAACCACTCCTCCCTCGTAGCTCCTCCCCTTAGCAGTATGCCCATATAGCCTCTGCTGCTGGGGTCTCCTTACCCAACTGGAATCTCTTTTGGATGTGGTCCTGGCAAAATGGATCAAGTCTAGTTACCTTTCACAATGTCCACTTGATCCATGAAAAACATGTATTCTTGATATTCCAATACCAGGAGTGCAGGCTGCCCCCTCTGCTAGCTTCTCTCTCTGACCTGCCATTTCTTTCCAGTGCTCTTCTCCCCCTAATCAGACAGACACAGAGCAGATCAGTGGGTTCATTGCATATGCAGATATCCAGGGGAGGAATAGCATCCCAGTCTTTCCTTCTTGCTGGCATCCACAAAGTCTTGTAACCACCCTTCTGTGGTCGAGGCACTCCTTCCAAGTTAATGACTCACAACCCATTATCCTGTCTCCTCGCTCCCCAATCTTTTGCTTCTGTAGACAGAGGGGACATGGAGTCACAGTGATTTGGAGAGCAAAACCTGGAGGGGGTATCTGGCATCTAATTGTTCTTAACTTTCTACCTATGAGGAGAAGTCCTTCCTGATCAACATCCTATTACACCAGCCTCTCTGGGTCTGACCTCAGGTACTTCCTTGGCCATGCCCTGTGGCTGTCTTCCAGTGTTTTCCACTTTTGGATTCCTCAGCTCGCTGGTCTCCTGATCTCTGAAAACCAAGTCCTTTGTTTCCCCAGGACAAAATTTTTCAGCTTTTCAGATGTATTCCAACTCCTAGGAGTGGGGATTCTCCTAAGGAACTATCTAGAGAGGGTCGGGCTTGCCATGGTGGCCTAGTGAGAAAGCCTGGAGCCATATGCTATCACAGGGGATAGAAGTCTTGCCTACTAGGGAACACATGTCTCAGGATGTCTTTCTCTGTTTCATTGTCTCTGTCTTTCATAGAAACATTACTGGCAACTGAGGTTTTTATTGTAATACTGGGTCTTTGCTCCTGCAGGTCAGTGGGCTAGAATGCCATGTACATACAAATTCACTGTTTAACTGGTATTGAGATATCTAAGGTGGAGTTTTCAACAGAGGAAAGGCAAAGTAAATTAACCTTTATTGAGTCCCTTCTCCGCTTCATACATACAATTTTCCCAACCACTTTGTGAGGTAGGTGACCTTATTCCCATTTTGAGGATGAATAAAGTGAGGCCATTAGAAACATCAGCCATAGGCCCAGTCTGGCTAGAGTCTGAGCTTGAATTAAAATCCAGATGGGTCTGATTCCAAAGTCTTTAGCTGTTTCCCCTAAATAACAGTGAATGGCAGTGGAGGCATTCCTGACCAGGCCAGCACATTGGCCCCTATCTGGAGTGGTTGTTTGCATAAACTGGCATGAGCACCTGTACTGCCCTCCTGTGAGGACGTGGATGTCCAGTTCTGGGCCCAAGTAGCAACTGCTCTTGAGCTAGAAGCTGCTCTGGGAACTGTGCTCGTTAGTCCACACCAATTTCCCTTTCTCCAGGCTTATCATTATGCACATTACTCACAGCGGCGGAGGAAGTTAATTTGGCAGAAGGAAATTAAACTCATCTCTTATTCTCCATTTCCCCCAGAAGTGTTGCACTTGAGGAGAATCACATTCCCAAGGTGACAGGTATTGTGCAGAAAGGGCACAGCAACCCCTCTTCTTCCTTTGTTCTGTCAAAGTCTGTTTACGGTGCAGGAAAAAAAATGCTGGAAATATTTTTATTTAACTCAATAACATTTTTATGAAGACAAAGATATTTACATGCAAGGACATTAATTCAGAGTTACAGGCTGCTAAATACATAAGTAAGAACAATTCGTGAGGCAGCTCTGTAAACAGGGCTTTGGAGATGGGGAGGCCAGGGCAGGAGACTGGTTCCTTTTAAATGTGATCTCAGTTACTGCACTCATTCCTAACAAGTAAGACCAGGTTTCTGGATTTCTTGCTTAATCCATGATTTTAATTTCTAGCCTTTTCTTTTAAATGGATTCTTTACAT
The DNA here is from genome assembly GCF_000243295.1 of Trichechus manatus latirostris. NCBI lineage: Eukaryota > Metazoa > Chordata > Mammalia > Sirenia > Trichechidae > Trichechus > Trichechus manatus. The sequence goes on from NW_004443942.1 coordinate 13,008,476, forward strand.
ATGTCATTGCTGTCCAGGATGCTGGGTGCTAGGATTTGCAGGCTGCTAGAAGGATTGTAATGTTTACGAGTATTTCTGTTGTTGTTGTTTGTGTTATTAATTTTAACCTCTGGAAATTTAGACTGCAAGTACTTTTGGAGATTATTGGGTTCAACCTGCTCATTTTATAGATTAGCAAAGAAGATATAAAGAGGTTAAGAACCTGGGTTCTAGTTCTAGAACTAGTTCTAGTTTCTGTCATTCACAAGCTGTTGACCTTGGAAGAGTTTCTTCCCCTCTCTGATGTTGGGTGTATCAAGGTCATGTGACTAGTAATTGGTGCAACCTGGAGCAGAACCTCTATCTTCTGACCCATGACTGGGCTCTTCTGTTGTTGTTGTTATTCTTGTAAAAATATATATAATGCAGCATTTTCCAATTCAACAGTTTTCAGGTGTACAGTTTAGGGATATCAGTTACATTCATCACGTTGTGCAACCATATCCATAACTCTTGTGAAATTGCCGGGCTCTTGCCACTGTATCCGAATGAATGCCACTCCCCTAGCCAAAAATGATGTTTCGACCACTTCCTAGCAGCTTGTGTTAGGAGCATTTTGCTCATCACTGCCTTGTCCTCCTTTTAGCTTTTAGTGAAGCATGTTTCTATCTGCCTGGAATGCCTTCTACTTGCTTGTGTGTCTGGAAAACTCCTATACAACCTTCCTTCTACCTTTCGAGTCCTTCCCTGACTCCAGTGGCATCATTAGGGTTGGTGTCACCTAGTGCAGTAACTCATGGTGTCACCTCCCGCGCGCTAATTACCACAATATTGTAGCTAAAACACCAGAACATTTGACAAAACCAGTGACTATAAAAACACCAGCAGCAACGAAAACAACATTGTGTGCTTGTAGCACGTGCAGATAAAACCATGTGACTCAAAGTATCATTGTAATTGGGTAATAATGACCGCTCTGACTGGCGTGCATTAGAAGGTTCAAAAAGTAAATTAGCATAGAGTTTTAGTCTTGAAGGTATATTGATACATATAAGCTAGGCTTATGAAAAATGTTTTTGTTGTTACGACTAACTAAACCAAAAACCAAACCCACTGCCATCGAGTGGATTCTGACTCACAGTGACCCTATAGGACAGAGTAGAATTGCCTGATAGGGTTTCCAAGGCTGTAAATCTTTACAAAAGCAGATTGCCATGTCTTTCTCCCGAGGAGTGATTGGTGGGTTCTAACTGCTGATCTTTTGGTCAGCAGCTGAGTGCTTTAACCACTGCACCACCATGGTTCCTCTATAACTAACTGCCGGGATATTTTTATAAAAAAATAATAAATTTCTGCTGAAACATTGCACAAAAGTTTTATAGACATTTTGGTGTCACTCCCCCCAACAGTGTCACCTAGTGCGATCCGCACCCTCTACATCCCCCTAGTGATGCCACTGCCTGAGTCTCTCAGTCAGACTTAGATATTGTCTCTATTGAGTTTCCATTTTATGTGTTCTACTCATTATAATCCCATTTACAGTAATCCTGATGTGGGGTTTGTTCGTTTACATATCATTTGCTGCAGCTGACTGTGGGTTCCTTGAAGATAGGGACTGTTGTACCTAGCCTAGAACTGGTGCTTTGTAGCTGTTTGTTGACTGGCTAAATAAATACACGGAAACCTTATACAAAGCACGGCTGGACTGTGACAAGTATGTTGGTGAGAGTTTTCTTGTAGCAAGCAAGGGAGATTCCCATCACTTCTTACTTAGACATAGCGACTGTGGACTACTTTTGGCTAGTGTGCATTCTCTTGGCCAACAAACAGAGTCTTCATGATTATACTTATTATGTCTTTAAGATAAGAAATAAGTATGGGTCAGACATCACCATTTTCTGCATTCTTAATAAAATTTGATAACAAAGTAAATCTGATTCCTGTATTCTTCCATTTCTTCAAATACAAAAATGCAAAGATAAATGAACTGCGATAATCATGTACCTCCCTATTTAGTTTACAGATAACATCCTGGCTAATTCAAACTTGTAAGGAGTCTGTTTACTTTTGATTATTTCTGAAGCATATGCAGGTAGTCCCTGGCTTATGATGTATTTGAGTTATGATGAACTGCACTTAGGACCGTCTTTTTTTTGTGGTACATTTTATCGTTAATAATACGTACTACATACAATGTTGCAGTGTGTAATTTGCTGACAATATCATTCTCAGATGTGCACTGGCAGATGTTTATATGTAATGTTTCCAACCCCAAAGACAAATAAAGATCGAATTTATAAAGATACTGATAATAAAAGGCAATAATAACAAAACCTAAAAAAAAAAAAAGTATGTGACTTATGGCAGAACCAACTTACTATGGAGGTGTCTGAATGGAACCCCATTGTAAGTCAGGGACTACCTGAACAGATTTAGGGGCTCATATTTCATAGCTGTTAAGTCATTGTTTAGTCTTTGAACTGAGTTTGGTTGCACATATACCCATTTCTCCCACATAGCACACTGCTGAAAACAATCATGATACAAACTCAGCAGGCCAATTTTGAAAAGAAGCACTGAGCATTGTCATGAAAAAACACAAAGATTCCCTGAGCAAGGAAATGCTGCAATGAAAGAAATTTGCTGAAACCTGAGAGATCTAACAGAAATATCTATAGTGCATCGATGCATGTGCAGTCTCACAATCGATCATATTTTTAAGATTTGATGTATTGTTCACTGTGGTTAAAAGAGTGGAAAGCCAGTCAGCAAAAACCTGTGCCTTCTAAACAGCCACAATTAAAAGTAAGAAAGGCCAACAAATGTATTGCTAATGAACAGGACGTTTTTTAAGTTGAAAGATATAAAACCAAGCATTGGAAATTTGTAAGGGGAAAAATGTAAATTATACGTCTGAAAAGTAGTAAAGAAATAATATTTATGCCCATGCTTGTACTAGATAGATAGTTCACATTTTCCAAATCTGCCATTGTATTTACAAGTGAATTAGTTTAAATGCCATAGTACAAGTGGCAGGCCTTCAAAGAGCTAAACAGAATTATTCATTGTCCCCTGGAGTTACTCTAGTTATTTTGGTGTAATATCCTGCTGAGATGTATATGAAAATGAATTTTAATTTCTAATAAGGTAACCATATGTTTTAGAGGATGTTGCAGTAAAGTGTCATAAATAATTGTTTCAAACAAATTCCGCCTTACAACAATCAGATCTTATTTTAACAACATATGTTAGACATGGATTTTAGCTACTTCTTTATTTCTACTACTCTTACTGTGGAATTTTGAAGTAACAACAGGAAAGGTATTGCAGTGGAAACTTTTTTCTTCTCTTCTTACTCCTTATTTATAGAATGTTATTTTATAATTGCAAATTCCACAAATGAGGCAGCTATCCAACAGACTTAATGTTATCTTTTTCTCTCCTAATAGCTGCAAAGAAAATTGATCGCTTTAGATAGTATGTGCGAATTGTCCAGAGGAATTAACTTGGCTCATCCTTTTCCTGTGATCAATAGTTATTAATTTCAGCAGCTGTGAATAACTAAGAGTCAGAGGGAGAGAAAAAAATTAGCTTCCATAAATAGTTTCACATTTCCACATCCCAGAAGAACGGAGTGGCTCCGTTTCTTATCTTAGTTCTTCCCCTTTATTATTCCTTTACCCAGGTTTCTTTGCCTTATGGTGTGTCAGTCAGTAAGTCAATTAGCACATATTTATGTGCTGTTTCATGCTAGGCAATGTGAGATGTCAAGGGAAGAGCAACCATGGTCTGTATCTCCTGTAAATCAGCTCCTTACAGCTACTCAGGCACAGTGGGATGCTCCAGACTTTAAGTGAAGAGGATTTCAGAGAACTGTTAGGTCACTGGAGGTTGAATTACATGGCGGTTTCATGAAGAGGGTGAGGCTTGAAGACTCAACAGGATTCAGATTGAAGGACATAAGAAGAGAAACACTTTTTGCTCATCCTACAAGTGTTTATTTTTTCTTAATGTATTAATCTTCAAGTATCAGGACTGAAATGAATACCCCACAACTCAGTGTATAAGAATTTAATTTCTTCAATCTCATCTTATTCCCATGTCCTTATTTTTGATTTAAAAAAAAAGATGGGGGGGGGGTTAGTTTACATCCAGAGGGCCTTGGGTCTCTTTTAGTTTAGTTCTATTATTTGGATTAACTCAGTCTCATTAAACCAGTTGCTGTTGTGTTGGTTCTAACTCATGGTGACCACGTGTGTCAGGGTAGAACTGTGCTCCATAGGATTTTCAATGGCTGATTTTCCTATTTAAAGTTTAAAGTTCCCTTGGAGCTCTCAGACACCTCGTCTTTCCCTTCTTCTTCTCAAGATGATACTTTTACATTGCTTCTGGCAGAGAGGCCATGGTGTCTGGTCTGAGCATTATTCTTTCCTGCTGCTTTTCTGTGACCTACCTTTGGTGAGATGTACTTCATCTTACCTGGTCTTGGGGTGGTGGTCTTTGTCCTTGCTGTATCCTGGTGGAGGTTTCCATACATGAAAGGCTCCCAGGGAGCCTTTCCATCTTCTAGAGGACTGTGCTCCCACCTCAACTGTAACTGGGGCAGCTGATTCTCTTGAGACCTGATTGCAGATGCCATTTGCTTATGTACTTGGACAGTCCACCACGGGACCCTTTGCTACAGGTTCACTCTGCATATCACCTCTTTGGTGCCTCCCTGGGGGCCTAGAAAGTCTGGATCCCTTCCTTTGCATACCCAGGCTTTGGGCAACCATTGATCCTCTCTGTGCATTAATGTGCCACACCATCACTTCTGTTCAACTCCCACTTCTTGGCATGGGAGCACCCTGTAAAAAAATCTCCTTCTGGATTTCCAAATAGCAAATTTCAGCAGCAAATCCTTTGTTCTTTCATCTTCCTCTGCAATCTCTCTAGGGATTAAAAAAAACCTTATTAATGTCTCCCACTCCTACAAAACTGAAGAGTTGGGGGTATTAAGTCCTTGGCACCTTCATTCTTCTTGTATCCTCTCTGAACTCCCCCCTCCACTGGAAAGCCTTCGACTTCTCTTTCTCTTTAGTAGGAATTTTTCCTACATCATATTTTCCTTTTCCCTATCCTGTGGGCATACCTTCCACTTGCTTGGACCAAACCCCCTTAGTCTTAATAATGAGAGAATCTATAGGGGAATAAAAAACACCACCACACAAATAGATTAGCAAGAGAAGAAATACATCAAGAAGTATTTCGCAAATTGTATCTACTAATAATTGTAGTGTATAACCAAATGAGTCCAACAAGATTTTTCTGGTTTACAATTTAATGAAATAGTGAAAGGTGGTGACTGCTGTGGATTTCAGATTTCAAATTCCCTTTCACCAGGTTAGAAGTATGGGTAAGACATGACAAGACTAGCTGTTGGGCATCATTGAAAACCCAAGGGATGAGACATGGGAACTCCTAGTTTCTTCTGGACATCATGCTTGGTAAAGTAGAGGGTCAGCAAAAGAGAGGAAGACCCTCAACGAGATGGACTGACACAGTGGCTGCAACAATGAGCTCAAGCATAACAACAGTTGTGAGGCTGGTGCAGGACCGGGCAGTGTTTCGTTCTGTCGTACACAGGGTCTCTATGAGTCAGAACTGACTCGATGGCACCTGACAACAACAGGTTCCTCCGTACCTTGCAACCCAGAGCGCTGGAATCAGATTCTGAGTCCATGCAAACTATCTTGAAAAAGAGAATGATGCTAAATGAAATTTGATACCCTGGATGGAATCTTGGAACAGAAAAAAGACATTAGTGCAAAAACTAGTGAAATACAAATAAAATATGAATTTTAGTTAATAGTAACATACCAGTGTTGATTTCTTAGTTTTGACAAATGCACCCTGGTAACAAAGGATGTTAACATTAGGGGAAATTGGGTGAGAGGTATAGCTCTACAACTTTCTAGTGAATCTAAAATTATTCTAAAATATAAAGTTTATTTAAAAGAAATTACTTGTATTTATGGACAAAGCCAGAAAGCAACACAAAATGCAAACTGTTGTATTCATTGTTAGAATTGGGTGTTTTTTGTTTTCTCTTTATGTTATTTAATTTTTTTAAATAATTAAAAATTTTACAAGAATGAAAAGCAGTTAAAACACTCATATCTTTCTTTGGACATATATGTATATTGTCATTGTTTAATTTACATGTACTATTTTCAAAATATAGCCATTTATATATAAAAAAGAGAAAGACACCCCTCTTCCAATGCTTGCTGATAGACTGCGCCTTCATGAGAAGGCAGCCAACCTGCATTTAAGTGACTTAGTCTAGATGACACAGGATTTTTTTCCCATTTTCTTTTAGCAATGGCTGAATTTTGTTTGTTATTGTTGCTGACTTTTTTTTTTGATAAAAATGTATTTCTGCAGTCTCGGTTTACACTCATTTTTTCACAATGAAGATGATGACAATTTTTATTAAGCATCTCACACGTATCTTCCACCATCTTTCTGTACCTTCTTCCCTGTTACTTCCTAAATTAACCTTCTTTCCTAGGTGTGTAAGCACCTTCACACAAAATGCATCTTGTGAGCTACTGAGCCGAAGCAGCTGCTAATTTAACAGCTTTAGCTTGATCAGTAATGTTGACCAGTAGGAAAACTTGGGCTGTCTTCCATCCTCCCGCTGGTCAGCATTATTAACTCGGCAGTCTAATGAGTGCGCTTGAAAATTGCCATCCATGTATGCCTCTGTATAAGGGGAGATTGGATTAAGTTCAATCTATATAATGCCAGAGATGATGAAAATTACCTGTCTTCTCACCTTCCTGTAAAAGCTACTTTTATGGAACTCTTCCGTCTTTATGTGAACTCAGCTTTTCTTAAAATAAAATATACATTTTTCAATAGCAGCTAGACAGAGAGTGACTTCTACCATCACTTGACAAGCAACAAATGCAACTTGGCAGATAAAATTAAATGAGAGTCTCATTATATAATTAGGCTAGACTCAGGCTTGCAGAGACTCATGGTGTCTAAGTTTGGTATATGTAGTGGTTTTTAATATTTCACATTAGATGCCATGTCCCCACTCCAAGTCAGTTTGTTGTTATCTGCCATCAAGTCATTCCCTTACTCATGGTCACCCCACGCACAGTGGAATGAAACACTGCCCAGTTCTTCACCATTCTCATGATCAGTTGCAGATCAGACTGTTGTGATCCATAGGATTTTCATTGGCTGGTTGTTTTGTAGATCTCTAGGCCTTTCTTCCTAGCCCATCTTAGTGTGAAAACTCCACGAAAACTGTTCAGCATCAGAGCAACGTGCAAGCCTGCACTGACAGATGGGTAGCGGCTGTGCATGAGGTGCATTGGCTGGAAATCCAACTTGGATCTACTACTTGGTAGGTGAGAATTCTATCACTGAACACCACTGCTGTCACATGCCAGGGTTAGGGTGTGGTGCCTGCAAAACTGGCTGAAACCATGCCATGGCAGAACACTGTGCATAACACACGCACTGCAACCTGTTGCTTAGTGCTTTGGTTTCTATGCTTTGCTTCCTTGCCCATCATTCTTGATTGTTTTCTAAAATTTGGGACTCTTTCACACTTTGACTTAATACTGCTGTCTCCTCCTGACTTCAGTCCATCCACAGCTTTGTTTTTGTTCTACATGCTAGTTCTTGGGATCCAGTTAGAACTCTGTCTCATGTCTGATACTGGCATGTTCCCCTTTTTTTAGTGCTGATAACACATGTGACTCAAGGTAGTCAACTGGTTCTTCAGCCTTTCAATAGTAAAAATTCATGTCCCAGTTTAAATTTCCTTTGGCTAGATGCCATTTTTAAGACAAAAGTGTGAAGCCTTTAAGGGAAGCTAAAGAGCATCAGTTTGAATTCACCTCTGCAATTAGTACCCCCCTCCCCACCTGGTGACTAAATTGGTACTAATATAAGTCCGACAATATTGGTGGCATTAAAAATAGGTGACTTTTTTAATTGGCATAACAAAGTTTAAGAAAATGTTCTGCATCCTACTTTGGTGAGTGGCGTCTGGGGTTTTAAAAGCTAGCAAGCAGCCATCTAAGATGCATTAATTGGTTCCAACCCACCTGGAGCAAAAGAGAATGAAGAACACCAAAGACACGAGGAAAGTATTAGCCCAAGAGACAGAAAGGGCCGCATAAACCAGGGACTGCATCAGCCTGAGACCAGAAGAACTACATAGTGCCTGACTACCACCAGTGACCACCCTGACAGGGAACACAACAGAGTCCCTGATGGAGCAGGAGAAAAGTGGGGTGCAGAACTCAAATTCTAGTAAAAAGACCAGACTTAATGGTTTGACTGAGACTGGAGGGACCCCGGAAGACACAGCCCCCAGACTCTCTGTTAGCCCAAAACTAAAACCATTCCCGAGGCCAACTCTTCAGACAAAGATTAGACTGGACTATGAGACATAAAATGATACTCGTAAAGAGTGTGCTTCTTAGCTCATGTAGATACATGAGACTAAATGGGTAGCTTCTGTCCCGAGGTGAGATGAGAAGGCAGAGAGGGTCAGGAGCTGGTTGAATGGACACGGGAAATCCGGGGTGGAAGGAAGGAGTATGCTGTCACAGTATAGGGAGAGCAACTAGGGTCATATAACAATGTATGTGTAAATTTTTGTATGAGAGACTAACTGGAATTGTAAACTTTCACTTAAAACACAACAATAAGAAACAAACAAACAAAAATACCTGTGACTTTTTAAAGTATATATTACTTACAGGTATGTCTCCTCTGGGCCTTGTTGTCTAAAAAACTTACTGAGTAAAGTGTTTGAAACCCTCATCAAAAGTCCCAACTTCATCTTCTTGAATTTTTCCAGTCCCAACATTAGAGAGCATGAGATTTTCTTAATTTGACTTCTAAGCTGTTTAGTTGGAAATGTGTTTCAGCTTTTCAAATGAGGTGGCTTCTGTTGTTCTTCTGGTTCATTATGGTATCAAAGTTTTAGTTTTTAATCTGCCACCTGCTCTGTAAAGGACATCGATACTCCAGAATGTGTTTGCTAATTATATTTGATTACTTGAAGGCTTTGTGTGTGTCTGTAGGGGAGGGAGTGTTTAAATTAGAGTGTTGATAGATGATGTCCCTCAGTTCCCCAAAGGGCAAATAAAGGAGTTGGACAAAAGGTGTTGGCAGTGATTGACTAAGTCACAGAGAAAGATGAGGATCTGGCCTTGGGAAACTTTTCTAATTAGCTGACACTTGTACTTGTCCTTGAATAAGAACCTTAATCCAATTTTCTACATCACTGAGAGGCGGTAAAACTCAGGATGATTATAAAATGTTTGAGTGTAACCTACCTAAGAGTACTTCTTTAATAGCCCAGTCACCAAATCATTTCTTGATATTAGAAAGGGACCCAGAGAATCTTATAGAACCTCAGAGTTGTTGGCTTCTGATCTTTAGCCAGAATTCTCTGAAGGTATTAGATTCCTAACACCCTTTCTCTTAGCAATTATTATGGCCATATATGCTTTAAAAAAAAAAAAGCAAAACAAAATAAAACAAGCAAAAACCCTAGAAAGTCAAAGCCATTAGTGACTTTGGAATTCTTGCTATCTTGAAGTCAAGAGACTCTATAGGACTCTATAGGAGAGAGCAAAGTAATGCCTCAAACTCACCCCCACAGAGTACATTTGACTAGGGTTTATGTAGAGCAGAGAAATTGCTTTACTGAAAGCTAGAGCAGACAGTGAGATTTTTTGGTAGCTATTACTTCTACAGTTAAATATTCTTTATGCTACAGAATAAAATAGAACCTTTTCGGTGCCACTGGTAGAGGCTCATAGGTGTAGAACACAATAATAGGTGTCAACAGCTCCCTCATTCCAAATCGAGGTGCTGGACCACTTCAGCAGGGCTTTCAAAGGAAGTGCCTGAGAGCTCTTGACCCCCCACTTTCATTCTATAAAAGAAGTTGGAGAGGTAAGAGAGGAATTGAAGATTGGAGAAAGAATTTCTTTGGACAGAGTTGTTAACTTCTTCCCACCATTGGAAAGGGAAGAGGAGGATTCCCCTCTTCGCTTAAGCCTACTAAGAAGAGCATCAGGGTATTCCTTGGAGAACATGTATGTTTCCTCAGGTCAGGGGAAGACAGTGGACTGGTGTCTGGCTCACACCTTGCAAATTCTAAGAACGAGAGCTGGCTGAAGCAGCCCTGTAGCAGCAAGTTAAGGGGCTCGAGTTGAAAGGACCTGCATTCCCACTGAAATTATACCCCTAGCGTGTGATTTGGGGTACTTTGGGAAGTAGATGCTGATACAGAGGTAGAAGGGCAATGCTTTATTGAGCGAAGTGAGGAGGCACCTGTAAAAAAATAAAGGGGGGGATTGGACAGGAAGAACCTCAGACTGCTTGCAGATCTGACAAAGTCTTGGCCAATCCATGGGGAGCTCCCAAATACAGATTGCCTATTAGGGGAGTCTCATGTTGGCCAGGCCTTAGTACCCCTGCTGTCTTGGTTGCTGGCTGGGGGCTGGCCGGGAAGAGTGTGGCCTCAGCAATAACACTGCTGTGGTGGATCCTGAGGATGCCTTTGATGGAGACAGCCAACTGTACTTTTCGTGACTGAACAGCAAGGTGTGTCTTGAAGGGAGATCTGAGCTGAGCTCCTCCATGGCAGCAGACATGGCAAACTACTTCTCCATGTACTTTCCAGACACCTCACATCTCTGGAGCTAACGTTTCAGAGGTACCTATCAGGACCATAAGAGGCTTAACAGTAGAAGATACGAAGACTGAGCAAGAATACTCTGTAACAATTACCTACACTAATTAAGGAACAAAAGGAAAGTCTTTTTAAATATTTTGGCATTCTGAGCATTCTGCTTTTGATAAGCATTCTACCCCTAGCAGTGACTGGGGAATGGTGAGGGTAGGGTGGGTCTGTACCAAAACCAAAACAAAACCCATTGCCATCGAGTCAATTCTGACTCAGTGACCCTATACATTTTAATCCATTCTGTTTTATTAGAAAGCTTCTAATCTTAGTAAGTATAGAGTATAGGATGCTGCAGAACAAGAGTTAGCTATGCCTTGTCTGGGACTTTCTCAGCTGGAATATCTATGAGGACCTGCCCTAAGCCTACCTCCCACATTCTCCCCAACCATCCCTTCCCCTGCTTCCTCTGAAAAGTAAGGCATACAGTATGGCTGAGAGAGCTGCCTAGTCTTGTGGTTCTCATCCAGTGGAAAACTTTCCTCTGATAAATCAACTTGGTGAGGCACCATCCCCTTAAACTTGCTCTCCTACCAATCCTGTTTCTACCTGCAACTGTCACATGCTATCTCCTGCTAACTCCACTTGCAATGGATTCTCTTTCTGCAGCTTTTGGGTGTACTGGGAGTAACCTTGAATGCTAAGAATTTCTCCTAATCCTTCCAAATTCCTCTGCCCCTAAGGTTTACACGTATCTTTAACAGCATGATTATAATTTTCAACCACCAATAGAATTAATATTAAATATACCATCTACTGTCATTAATTAACTAGTTGATAATTAATTGAATATGCATTTGGTAAGCATCTTTTAAGCTCTAGGTTCTGTGCTAGGCTGTGTGAATAAGGTGATTTAGATGTTCTCTCTGACTTCAAGAGGCTCACAGTCTTTAACATTTTCCTGTAAATCATACCTGTAAGTATATAGCTGCCTTGATGGCATGGTGATTAAGAGCTCAGTTGCCAACCAAAAGGTCAGCAGTTTGAATCCACTAGCTGCTCCTTAGAAACCCCATGGGGCAGTTCTTCTCTGTCCTATAGGGTCGCTATGATTCAGAATTGAGTCTACGGCAACGGGTTTTGATCTCAGAAAAGAGTGTATTTTTCTTTCTTTTGGCTTTACTGACAGATCCCTAGTTCTTTGAGAGAGTGGGAAAGTAATTTAGTGGGCCCAGCTACCCCTACATCAGGATACACTATGCAAAAAATAAGCTCAAAGAACATAAACAACGCAATGGTTACTAAATGCCATTCCTCTTATATTGGTTTCCAGGTCTGCCATAACAAATTACTACAAACTGGGTGGCTTAAAATAACAGAAGTTTATTCTCTCACAGTTCTGGAGGCCAGAAGTCTGAAATTAAGTAGGGCCATGATCCCCCTGAAGACTATAGGGGAGAATGCTTCCTTGCCTCTTCTAGCTTTTGGTGGTTCCAGATATTCCTTGGCTTGTGGCTACATGATTCCAATCTCTGCCCTCGTCCTCATATGACGCTCTCTGCTTCTCTGTCTCTCTCTTCTGTGTGTCTTTTATATGGAAATTGTCATTGGATTTAGGCCCTCCAGATAATCCCAGGTGATCTCATCTCAAGATCCTTAACTTAACTTCATCTGCAAAGACTCTTTTTCCAAATAAGATCACATTCACAGGTTCCAGGAAACAGGACATGGATATATCTTTTGGGGAGTGTCTTAGGCTGAGTTCTGTAGAGTAGTAAAAGCAGTAAGGCATATAAATATATATATAGAGAGATTTATATTAAGGAAATGGCTCATGCAGTTGTAGGGGCTGGCATGTGTGTCGGGCTGGAGGCTTCTCCTGATTCACATAGCTGCAGGGGCTGGTGAACCCAAAATCAGCAAGTCAGGCAGCAGGGCTCTGGCCCAAAGGCTGCAAAGACTGATGAATCCCAAGATCGGCAGGGAAGACAGCAGGTAAGCTGCTAGCTCAGGTCCCAAGAACTGGAGATCAGATGAGCAGGAGTCAGCTGCAGGATCCAGTGTGAGCAAAAGCCCAAGAGACTTGCCAGAAATTCCACTTGTATTGGATTCAGGCCACACCCACAATGAAACTGCCTTTCAGCTGATTGGCTGCTCAACAGCAGATCCCATCATGGAGACGATGATGTCATTATATGACTGCCAAACTACATAATAGCTTCCAAACCACTGAGAATCATGGCTCAGCCAAGTGGACGCACAACCTTAATAATCACAGGGGGCCACCATTCAACTCACTACACTCTTTTAGATCAAATTAATCTTGTGCATTGGATGGCTTGGAAGGTTGAGGTTAGCAGGAACACTAGAGATCATCTAGCCCAAACTTTATTTTACAGCTTGGAGACTGAAGTTTATAGAAGAAAGTGATTTGTGCAAGGTCATGGAGCTTATAAATGAAAGAGCTAGGACTTGAGGTTGCGCTCCATACTCTTTCCTCTGTTTTGTCCTATGTTGGTGCAGAGACCAGTGGACCTTGTGCCAGGGTGCTGATCGAGATTGTGTCCCCAGGTAAGCTACAGATTGGGTTGGATCCAGGATTCTCAGCTCTAAGGGCCTCTAACTCCAAGAAACAAACTCCAAGGACTAATGCCACATTACTTTCTGCATTTTAAGTAAGTTATTAAATGTAGGTTACTCTAAACTTTGTTGGCTCAAGTTCTTTAGGTGAGAAAAATGAAAAAAACCAAACTCATTACCTTCAAGTTGATTGCAACTCATGGTGATCCTATAGGACAGATTAGAACTGCCCCATATGGTTTCCTAGGAGCACCTGGTGGATTTGACCTACCAACTATTTGTTTAGCAGCCATAGCTCTTAACCACTATGCCATCAGGGTTTGGGGAGCGTAGTGTTTAAATACAAAATACAGGTGAATTTTTCTTCTGGATGTTTTTGAAGTGTAAATGAGATAAACGTAGAGGATCTATGGATATCATTTTCCCCCATTGCCTGGAATCCCTTCCTCAACATCTTGCTTAGAAAACTTGTATTTATCCATCTTCCGCTAGCAATCTGTAATCCTGCCTGCAGATTGTCTCCCCATCTGTGTTCCAGCTATATTTTATGGTACCCATTACAGCACTTGTGACACTGAAGTTTAGTTACTCAGCTCTGTCTTTCTTCCTGGCTGTCCTGTGAATGACAGGGAATAACTGTCTTCATCTGTATATCCCTAAGGCTTATTGCAGATACTGGTGTGTAATAGATGTTCAATAAATACTAATTAAAATAATAGATAAAACAATCTAATTAGAATTACTTAAGCTAAGTTTATATAATATCATATTTAGCAATGAAAATTATTGCACACCTTTTTTAATTACAAAGTATTTTTGTTTATTTCCTAACTTGATTTTAATATCAACCCTTTGAAGCAGGTATTGTTATCCATTTTTTTATAGAAGGACATAGAATCAGAGGAACCATTGTTATTTAATGTTATTTAATGGTAACATTGAGATTCTAACCCAGGAATGCTGGCTCCAAGCCACATGACCTGACCTCTACATGGAGGTTTTCAAATACTCGGATGGACTGGTACCAGTTTGATAGTTTTCATAGGTCCATAATGAGATGAGAAGAAAAGAGTAATAAGTGAGTTTTTTATAATGCTGAATTTAGGATAAAGGACCATCCTTTACTTTTTTTGTATTGTAATGCCCTTTTTATAATAAATCAATAGTGGTAGCATATAGTATATTTAAAAAAAAAAAAAAAGTAATCTTTACTGCCCAAAAAAATCATTGGCTACTATTTGTAAGACCCCCCCAGCCCCCGATTAAAAAAAAGAAAAAAAAAAAAAAGTTGTACTAGTGTGTTAAATTCCAAAACCTGGGAACCAAGGCTGTTTTACTGGAACCTCTCAACTAGTTAATTTTTTTTTTCTGTATCTGCCTTTTGGAAGCAAATGTTGAGAAAACAAGCTCCTATTAGAAATTTAATTAGCACGGCATCCACCCAAAAACCATCTAGGACGTGTCCTGGAATTAGAATATACCAAATCTAATTTCTCATATTTGCTATAGCCCTGGAAAATTGAGGGTGCATATTCAGAATAATAACTCTGTAGTCATGTTATTCTTTTGAATTTGTATTTCATTATTATAGTATTTACTGATGCTTAAAGGTGATTGAAACATCTTTATGAAGATTTCACACAATAAGATTTAAACCAAAGTTTACTCCCTACTTCTCATTTAGCCCTCATCTTAAATTAACGTTCATTATTTTGCGGAGCATTCTGGACAATTACATTTTTTTTCTGTGTTTACAAACTAGGTAACACCATAGATTTCCTCTTTTTCGACCTAGAGGCTGATGTTGGAGCTGAAGGTCTTCCAATAGAGCATGGTTTTGTCCTACGCTGCATTCCCCACGGTGTGGCTGTTGAATTAAACTCTAGCAGGGGTTTTGCTGGTGAAGGAAGGTTGATGGGTGATCAGGCTGGCATTTGGAGCCCACGTCAGAGCACAGAAGTGCTGCTGCCTGATCACTGGCATTTTGCTGCCTCTTGGACCTTGTGTTTATGAATGAGTAGCATGTATTTCCAATCTCTCCTTTTCTCGATAAAGGCTGTGTTTATGAGCATCAGCATTAACAGCACAGTTTTTCAGCCCCGAGGTTAAAAGCTTTCTGATGTCTCATTAACTCACAATGGCATCATTTTTAATATTGCCTATGCACCCTTGCTTGAATCATTACAGCTCAAATGACTTTAATTTGCAGAGGCAGACTTAACAGTGATGAATGCTTTAAAGACAGAAACCAAAGTGGCGGGTGCCCCCAGGATGGGCTTATTTTTGGCTACCAGTTTTTCACAATCTTAGGAACATCTCATCTAACATTAGTGCAATAGAGTGGCCAAAAGGTAGACTTTGGACTTGGACAGATCTGGGTGCGAATCCCATCAATGTCAGTTACTAGTGGTGTTTGGCAACTCACTTAACCTCCTTGAGTCACACTTAATCTATATAATACAGTTGATTCTTGTTATTTGCAGTAGTTAAGTTCTATAAAGTCACTGCAAACATTTGCTCCTCGGGGAAACACAGGGTTAGATTCCTGTGAGCTGCTGGTCACAACATGTTTGTCAACTGACCAGTACAGAACCTTATTTTGTGTATGTCTGTTTAAAGACACCTTATATGATATGTATTGTTGATTTATTAATATTTAATTCATCGGCAACAGCCCTGTAACTCTTGCCTGAACAAAGCTTATGTAACACATATATTTTTCCTGTAAGGCACATTATAGCCTTTTTGCACTTACGAACACTAGTCAGCCCTTAAGCATTATGCTTGGGGGGCATTTTAAACGGGAATTCACCAGCAAAAAGCACAAAAATGTGAAAAATGTGGCACTAAAAAGGACACTTGTTTACGGTATGAGAGCTGAAACAAGAAGGCAGAGCGTATTGCCTGGTGGTTCAACCTCAGCTGGGAATGTGTGCCTTGGGTGACAATTTTTCATTGTTCTGCGTGTGATCATGAATGACTGCGAAAAGTGCCACAAGTATTGATTTTGGCGTTACAAATAAATTTTAGTAAGTAGGTAAGTTTGTGAGTACAGAATCCATGAATAGTGAGGATTGACTGTAGATATGATTGTAGTCATTTTGATAGATCTCAGGGGGAAAGATTAAATGAGACAAAAATACATATCTGGCAATGAGCGATGTACCAGGATAGGGTCTGTTCTGTGTGTTATCTTCCTGGTGGCATTGAAATGAACTCCTTTTCACCGAATGCTTTGCTTGGGATCTGTAAGACACAGAATGGCAGGATGTGTGGACAATCAGCAGCGCCACTACCCCCTCATCAGAGCCACTCAAAGCAGAATCACCCTTCTTCATGGGAGATGCAGGATGTGGAGAAGCTCTTCATCCCTCTCTCCAGGTCCATTCTTGTTCCTTCTCAAGAAGCAAGAGCATTGATGCAACTGGGTCATATTCTGCTTTGGTGATTGAGCCCCATTGTCTAGTGGGTAGATGCTGAGCTGACTTCAGGGATCGAGGTGGTGAATTAGGACAATGAACCAAACTGAAAGTAACAATTAAGCTTTTATTCACTTACTTTGATAGTATAAACAAGAGACAAAAATAGACGCTGGCTCCCAGTGTTCCATTTTTCTCCACAGAACAGATCAGTTGAAGGTCAGATGACATGCAGTGCAGACAGGAGGAGTCTTCTTAACTGCTGAGGAGCCTCAAACAAAAGACTCTTGCTTTTTTATGGACAGGATGGGGAGAAGGGCAAGAGGAAGAAGGGGAACGGCTAGGAGTAGAAAAGTACTGAGTGGGGAAGAGTGCCATAGTTAAACCCTCCTCCCCATAAGGAAGTCTTGGAGGCAGCATCTTGGATAGGAATGCAGATTTGCCAATGAGCATGGCTGGCCCAGGGTTGGGGTTGGAGTGGTGGTGGGAGGGCTCAGTCTTTGCAACTCTTTTCAGAACACTGCTGGCTGTGTACCAGGTCTGGTATGGAGAGGGCACCTTACCCCATGAGGTCTGCAAGGCAAATACTTGTACTGCCTATGGTTGGACCTGAAAGAGCACACATAGGATTTTGTAGTAGAGTAACTTCTCAGTAGAGTTACTGTGTGTAACCTTCACTCTTCTTCCTCTTCCTTCGATGTGATGAGTGATCCAGGTCTTGGTCTCTGAACAGGCCCAGCCATCTCTGCTGCACAGCCCTCTCTTGCCTTGCTTCTAATCAGTGTTTACAAGTTCTAATTGACACAGACTCCTCTGCAACCAGCCAGACCAGGACGAGATCCCAGGATTCCTCTCTCATGGTTGAAGGTACCAACTAAACTACATCCCAGTCGTCTGAGAACTTTGCACTGGAGTTTTCACCACTGTGGTACACTATTTCCTGTTTGCCATTGCCGCTTGCACAACTTTTTCTCCCTGACAGCCTTCAAGGGAGGTGGACAGACTGGGCCGAAGTAAAATTCCTTGGTCTTTGAGTGAAATAAACATCATCGCTAGCACCCTCTAACGCTGTGAATCACTGGGAAATTAAAAGAAACAAAAATTAAAATTTTAATAGCCTTAAAAATTAAAATTTTTATAGATATCTGCCTGGTGATAGGGTAGCAAGGGATATATTTACAGATAACAATGCTAGGCAAGCCTTTACACACTTACTGTGGTAGTATAAACCAGAAGCAAAAATAGACTGACCCTGCTTTATTCTTGGGTATAGAGCAGAAAGAGTTTACATGTGTCTTCTCTTGAATAAGACAGTATTCTATTCCAGACCTAACCCTCCATCCTACTCCATAACTAGAGAAAGAAGAGAAAGCATTAACTGCACCTAACATCTTTCCTTTACCCTCTTGTTATCTGGTTATATTTTTGCAGAAGTTGGAGTAAGGACAGGAAATTCTTGAAATTATTAGAGCCTTTAAACTTGTTACAAATGTCAGTTCTTACAGATGTATTTTCCCCAGAAGACATAATAACATGTGACATATAGATAAGATTGGGACATTCACAACCAGTGTGTATATGTCAGGTATGGGGTGAGAAACTGCAGAAATGATTGGGGTGAAAGTTATTGCTAGCCTGGGGCTGCTCTCTGCGGGTAACTGCTGCAACCCTTGTTGGGAGCTTTTTGCATGCATATTTTACACCCCTGTCAGCCTTCCTCACTGACATGCTCTTTCCCCTCTTGGATATTTCTGTGTTTTGTTGGAAACAAGGCAGCCTGATTCCATCCTTTTGGTGTGTCAGTGCTGGCTTTGTATGGGACGGACACATACACGTTCACATTCATTGGCAGTTGTAGGTGCTGTGCAATAGAGATTTAACAGTGAGGAATTTTATTACATCCTCCGATCCCCAAATGAAAGAAATATGATAATGGGATCTGGATGCTCACTTAAAAACAAGCAATTTGTTTTTTATAAAGATGTGGTGTACTATCTAAGATGATTTCTATGATACTATATGTGTGTGTGTGTGTATACACACATGTATATATTTAAAGATGTAAATATGAAAATATTCACATTTTGTTTATTTGTAAAGAATCAGCTAAAGTTTGTGCCCCAACATGAAGCCTTCTGCGACTACTCCTGGAAACTTATCAGGGACTTTCAGAGCGGGAGGTGACTTTCTAAACCATTTAAGCCAACCCTCTCATTTTATGGTAGGGGAAATAGATGCTCAGCGAAATGAAGCAACTTGCCTAAAGCTCCTTAGTGGAAGAGGTAGAACTGACCAGCTTCCACTGAGCTATTCCCACCTGCCTTATCTCAACTCCTACAGTAGTTATAGACCTGAATCCTCAAATATTTTGAGATTGGACCGCATGGTTTAGAACTTCTAACATTGCCTGCGTATTGTTTCATATGTGTAGTTGTCTAATCTACTTCACTGAAAATATGCTGAGGGTAAGAGCTGCATCTTAAAGCTTTTCTGTAATGAAGCCTGGCTTGATGCTAATCGTTTGGTAGAAGATTCAGTACATATTCATTGCTTGGTTGAAATATCCAGATAATTTGTCTATATGATTCTAAATACAAAGATAATACGAGATATTTTTGAAATGTTTGAACATTTTAGATTTCTTTCCGATATATGGCGTCTAGACTGGGGATGTCCTCAGGGCAGGGGCTACATTATAGTGATTTTTACATTCATAGAACCTGGTACATAGTTGTGCTGAAAAAAATGTTAGATGAATGAATGAGTAAATTAATGAACAATGTGGATAAAGAATAATGAGAAAAGCTGTGGACAGAAGTGAGAAGAGAAATATTTAGAAGGAAAGTGTAGCTTGGAGAGAATACCCATAGTCTTCCTCACACGTACCCTAGAACAGAGTGTGGGACAGATCGACCTCCCTCTGTGAGTCTAGGACAGTGATAAGTTTCTGTTGTATTATGCCAGCTTGTCTACCAACTCATTAACCTTGGACATGCGAAACAGAAAGTATAATTTAACATGGAGGGGAGGATGAGATTCCTAAAATATTGTTGCTGTCAATGTGCAAACAACTGAGGTAATTCAAAATACCAAGGAAGATAGTCTCAAACAGGCTTCAGACAGGTTTATCAGGTAGAGTGTAAATGTGGCAGTTTGGTTGGTGGGCCATGAATGTTTATAAATACTTTGATATTCTTAGACCTGTGTTTATTTGGTATGTTCCCACATCACTGTACTTCGGTTTACTCATTACACTTTGGTTTACTCATTATAGCTACTTAAGATGGGTCCCAATAGTGATCATCTCTAACTCACAGCTGCCACCTGTAAAATTCTTGGAACATCATTTCCCCCTATTCTACCTTCCCATTGGCATTGATCCCTCAGTTGTCTCTTATCAGCTTCCAAGAAGCCTCATGGCCTTAGGGGTTATTTGTTCATTCATTTATTCATTCATTCATCCAAGTAACATTCATTGAGGGTCTTCTATTTATTCGATGCTACATAGTGCTAAGGATACTAAGATGAAAAGACACATTGCCTGTGTTCAGGGCGCTCACGGTGTAGTGAGAAAGATAGAAGAAAACCTCGAGCCTTAATTCAACCCCATAATTTTTCATATTACCAGCATGCGGCTCACAGTGAAGCAGAGGGTGCATGATTGATTGTCCAGAGATCGCATGTAGGGAGCCATTTCCTCTGGTGAAATCACTGGAGTCCAGGATCTGCGTCGTGCTGCTTCAGAAACCTGATTTTGCCATTCTGTGGAGAAGAGCTCCATCTCTTAAGGGCAGGCTTATATTTGACATGCTCGTAGAACTTGATTATATATGATATCTCAGAATGTCAATTCAATAATTTATAGCAACTGTCAGGCAGGTCAGACATTTATCTCAGACAAAGCAGGATATTCTTACCTTGAAGGGAAGGAAAAACTATCAGAAGGTTCTTTAACGAGGATGTGCTCGGAGGAAGGTTTTGACAGTAGTGGGCTTTGGTATAGGCCAGTCTGTCCTTCTCTTTGGTACAGATATCCTTGTTGGGAGAAGGCTGCCCTTCCAGGGCCATCAGAGGTCCCTCTCCCCGTGGATGGGCCTGACCAACTTTCCTGTCCTCTCCTTGTGCCCTGGGGATGTGCCCTTTGATGTTCTGACTTAATTGAGGAATGGAGATTTAATGTGTTAGAGGAATGAATTGGCTGCATGCCTTTTAGACTATGCTATACAATTCTTTTTTTCTCGTAGTAGAGCATTTCAAATTAATTTTTATTCTTATCAAAATAAAGCATTTGTGTGTTTTAAAGTCATGTAGTGATGAAAACTAATAGTCTACTGCCCTGCCCCCTCCCTCTCCTTTCCCCGTGGTAACTATTTTTAACTCTTTGAGATGTTTCTTCCTCTGTTTACTTTCATGTTTTTCCTGGTAATGTGCTTGTATTGCTGTCTTTTATACAATTGTATTCATTGTCTATTGCCTTTCTTTTACAGTGAGGATTCAGGTTGCTAACTCCCTCCTCCCCAGTAAAGCTACGATTAACTACCTCTGGTGAGGTTTGAAGTGGAGGGAACTACTATATAATCTCCGATGCCTGGAACACATTAGACCAGGGTTCAAATCCCTGCGCTAGAACCTAACAGCTGAGACACTAATATGTCATTTAACGTTAGAACCCTGGGTTTCGTCAACCTCAAAACAGAAGTGATAATACTTGCCTTCTATATAGAGTGAGGGTGAGAATATAATGTATATAAAGTCCCTGGAACTGTATGCCTTAAAATAGGCTAAACTGGGGGTAGACCTGACATGCTCTTTTGGGAACTGAAGCATCATAAAGCGTTTTTGACTGGAGAATTTTTAAAGCAGGTAAAAATACCCTTTCCCTCAGCCCCCTAACTGATCATTTAAAAAAAAAGAAAAAATCTCTGCAAAGTACTATTAGCATGCCCAGCTTTGAGCCATGCCACTTTATGGCGTACTTCCCTTACATCTGAGGTTGCCCAAACCCCTTTCTGTTCGCAGGCTCTCCCTAAACAGGGTACAATGCCATTGATTAGACTCCCTTCTACTAAGTAAATTACAGTCACATTGCAGTTCTCATTCACTGAAACGACTCCCAAATCACCTTGACTGGGGTGTTCAGTGTCTCTGAATTCCTCAGTCACACATTTGCAGACATTCTCTACGTTTATTTTCCCAGACGTCTAATCACACCCATTGTTATGTGGACTGTAGAAGTTTAATTCTCAGGTGGCCACCTTATTTCCCTTATCTCTGCCTCCTTAAGATCTACTCATCCTTCGGAAATCAACTTAAAAATTTCCTCTACAGTGAAGCCTTTTTGGATCTCCCAGTCTAGTCAAGGTTTGGTTGCTAGACATTTTCCTGGACCATGCCCCTTTCTTCCTGCAATAAATTGAGTTCTCTGGAAGCAACCACTGAGATGAAGTTTGGAGTGCAAGATATTTATTAGGGATCTACACGTATGAAAGGACAGAGGGAAGAGCAGGATCGGGCAGAGGGAGAAGAGGAAGCAGTTGTGATGCAGACACGACAAAACTCGGGAGGACACAATGCACGTCAGAGTTGTCTCAAACGTTGGGCTAAAATGGGCAGACCTTTATGCCCCACCTGGTTCCATCACTAGATGCAGGCTGCCTTGCAAAAGGCTGACCTCAGGCCAGGCATCTCTGCAGCTGAGGCTGAGCCTGAAAGATGCCGTGGGCTGACCACATTCCCTGCAGCTGGGCAGCAAGTCCTTCCTTGAAGGGGGTCTTGGGAGTATGGCTCTGTGTCTGACTTACTAACTGTGTGACCAGGTTACCTAACTGCTGTGTCTCAGTTTTGTCCTCTAAAATGGGTGTAATTTTGGCAGCTCCTTCATTAGATTGCTGTGAGGATTAAATGGATCCTACATTATCTGCCAAGGATTTCTCTCTCTCCTTTTTTTATGGAAAAATTAGATTTACAGAAAAGTAGTGAATATAGTACACAGGGTTTTGCATACACCCTGCACTCAGCTTTCCTTATTATTAACATCTTACGTTAGTATGGTGCATTTGTTACAATTAATGGACCAATATTGATACATTATGATTAACTAACACCCATACTTTATTGAATCGACTCTACGGCAACGGGTATACTTTATTCAAGGAGTCCTGGTGGTGCAATGTTAAGTGCTCAGTTGCTAATCAAAAAGTCAGCAGTTTGAACCCGCCAGCAGCTCTGTGGGAGAAAAGACCTGATAATCTGCTCACATAAAGATTTACAGCCTAGGAAACCATATGGTGCAGTTCTACTCGATCCTGTAGGGTCGGTATGAGTCAGAATCAACTCAACTCTGCAAAACAACAGCAATACTTTATTCAGATTTCCTTAGTTTTTACAGAATGTACTTCTTCTGTGCCAGGATACCACATTACATTTAGTCATCATGTTTCTTTGAGCTCCTCTTGGCTTCGATGGTGTAGTGTGATTAATTACTTTTGTGTGTGGCCTTTCTAGCTATGGTCTTGTAACTCCCACCCAGGTGGTTGGGCAGGACTGTGTGATACAGTAATTGTGGCCCACCAAGGGAATTTGTGTTTTGCCTTAAAAGAGAGCCAATTCCAAAGCAGAGAGGAAGAGCCCATCACCACGAAGGAAAGAGAGGAGATGGAGCATTGGGCTTCCCAGCCCATGGAGAGAGAAAGCTGAGCGCCTTTGAGCAGGGACTGAGGGCCAGGGAGAGGCGTGCCTGCAAGCAAGGTTGGGAAGAGGCTGTCCTGATGGAAGAACTGTATCCTGAGTGTTGCTGAGCATGAGTTGTAACTGTTAACTTCTCTAATAAACCCATAATCATGAGTATGGTCTACAAGTTCTGTGTGGCCATTGCAATGTATTATTGAACCCAGCAGAGAAGTAGAGATTGCTATGGGAGGAAAGGTTGGTGTCAGAATTAGTAAAGATGACGGAGAGGGGAGGCTTGTCTGGCCTTCACCTCGTGGGAGTCAGCCTTGGACTGCTGATCTTGGTTCTCCTTCCCTCTTGTGGGGTCGGAGGAGGTCAGACACTGCCCCAAAGCCATTTTTACAGATGGTTTCTCAGACTTTCTTTGTTTTTGATGACTTTTACAGTTTTGAAGAGTAGTGGTCAATTATTTTGTAGAATGTCCCTCCATTGGGATTTGTCTGATGTTTTTCTCATGAACGGAGTGTGGCTTTGAGAGGAAGACTATAGAAGTAAAGTACCATTTTCATCACATCGTATCAAGGGTATATTCTATCAACATAATTTATCACTGTTACTGTTGACCTTGATCACCTGACTGAATTGGTGTTTGTCAGTTTTCTCCACTGTAAATGTACTCTTTCTCCCCTCTTTCCATACTGCACTCTTTGGAAGGAAGTCACTACATGCAGTCCACACGTAAGGAGTGGGGAGTTATGCTCTCTCTCCTTGAGGGTGAAGTATCTACATAAATCATTTGGAATTCTACTGCACAGGAGATTTATCTCTTCTCTCTATTTATTCAGTCATTTATATAAATTAACATGAACTCACGGATATATATTTTATACTTTAGGTTTTAACCCACTACTCCTTTATTGCGCTGCTCAAATTGTTCGAGCTTTGGCCATTGGGAGCTCTTGCAATTGACTCCTTTGTCAGAGATTTAAAATTTGACTTAGTATTCACTAGTTGGATTTGATACAACAGGTGACTGGGGTTCGAGCAGGGGGTGGCCTGTGTACTCACTGCTTTGGACGGTGGTTAGATTCTTCTGGTTGGAGGAATATGTCAAGCCTTGTCCCCTGCAGGTCTTGCTTGCTTCTAAAATAGAAATTCTTCTTGGGTGGTATCAAACTTGCTCTCTTTGTTTCCTTATCTCTTCTTCCCATTCACACTGTAAATCCTGTTTGAACAGTGGAAAAGTTCCTCATTGAGATGGACACATGCAGAAATATAGTTTAATATACAGTTCCTTCAGTTCCCTTAATGCTGGCATTCCTTTTTCCTTTTTCTGACCAACCACTGGATAGGCTTATTCCCCTGGTATGTTTTCCATGGGGCTTATGTACTCATAATTCAGTGCACACTTAACTCCCAGTTTGGGCACTTATATTTCTGTAATTATTATTACATTTACTATATTTATGTAATTATTTGCTTCCAGATTGGCCGAATATTAGGAGATTGTGAACTCTTGGAGGACAGAGACTATATTTTGTACATATTATAGCCCTGGTGTCTACCACAGTGTTATGTTAGAGGCTCAATAATGTTGGTTAAAATAAGTGAAGAATACAGGCCAGGATAAGTTACTAATTTGTTTATTTAACTGGATTAACTTGATATTTTACAATCAATTTATATAATAAAATTGATATTCAATAAAAGTCACGCTTTTTGTTTTTATTTTCCTTTTGTTGTTGTTTTACATCTTGAAGCACTTTTGAAAAAGTAGTTTTTATTTTGGCTCTCGTTTTTCTTAGCTGAATTTTCCTGTTGCATTTATCAGAAATTTTTTTTCTCCTGACTTTCACTGAACACGTATATGCGCTGACTTGAACTTTGTCCAAATTTTCAGATCTCTGTACCGTTTCTTGTTACGTCACCTCTTTAACTGTCTTTTGACAAATTTTCTTTCTGTTCACTAGTTTCATTTTTTTTTACTTTTTTTTTTATTCTTGGAGTAGGCTGCTCAATTTCCTTCCAGCTTTAACATCAAGGAGTTGGATTAATATATTTATTGCTTAGATGCCTATATAAAGAATGTACAATAAACTTTCACTTAAACTATAACAATAAACAAAAAAAATAAAATAGAAATAAAAGAATGTACAGGTCTCTTGAGACCCTAGTGTGAATGAGACAAGGTTGTCAATGAAGTGCTTAGAGGAGGGAGAAGAGTCTTATTCTTGCTGTTGAAATTACCGCACTGGTCCTTTGGTATGAGCAAAGCCTGGGGCTCCGGACTTCCTCTACAAACAACGCCCCCTTCTTTGCAGTGACAGTGGTTCCTATTTGGGAGTAACTGGTGACAAATGCCTTTCCAGGTGGTGTTGGCTTGTCAGTATATTAGCCTTTGAAGGTCAAGTTTCTTTCTTCCTTTCACAGTTTGTTTTAATCTGTTACCCCGAGGTGACTTTATTTGCTTCATGGCTCTTTTGTCCTGTGGCTTAATCAATGTAGTTGTGAAAAGGTCAGCAGCTTCTGAAATGCCTTTGGTTTGTAATGGAATGTAAAGCCCATTTTCAAGATTTTTTTTTTTTTTTTTTTCTCTTCTGGCCCCTTCTCCTTCCCCTCCTACCAAGAATTGATTCCAGAGCCCATCTGTGCTTTTCCTCTAAATGCTTCTTCTTTACAGGTGTTAACATTGCACTTAAGTAAAATGTAACATTGGCCCCTTTTAAGTCAGACACATCCTGTTGGCATCTCAATATGCTCTTGATTCTCACAAACCTTCTTGTAATTATCCTTGTGCCATTTCCATGACTATTTTGCTACATAAATGGCCATTTAACCCTGGTGGACATGAATGCAATGTATAGAGCTTTTGTGTCTGAATACTGAGCTCTAGGCTCCTGGAACATTTTCCTTTTGTGCTTCTGGTATTGGCAGAAAGTAACTATGCCCTCCAGGTCCTGGGGCAAAAAGAGACTGTTCCATTGTGGTGCTATTGGCATTATTGGACACTAATGAATGGATACCAGATAATGAATATATCAGAAGCCTAACCTTTCTACTTCTATTATGCGTTAGGGCAGAGAGGACCATTCAGAGCAAGGTGAGTGTAATTACATGCTCTCTTTTTAACGACAAATCACTTTTGGCTTAATTCATCCACTTTCTGCCTTTCAAGTGCTGGAAATAAACAAATTAACTAGAGAAACCCTGGGACAAATCAGATAAGTAAATAGACACACACTCTCTTTTAGGCCTTCTAAGCATTTGGTTGGGTGATCTTTGTAAAATTCAAACCAGATCAGGCTTTTAACACTCAGTAGCTCCCCAGACTCCAAGAAAGACCCCTGAAGTCTGCCATGATTTGATTCCACCATCTATCCAGTGTCCTTTGTCCTTTCGTTCCCACATGCATCTTTAGTTCTATCCATAGTGCAGAAGTCACAGTTCCTTTAACAAATCATGCCCTTACTTCTTGGTGCCTTTGCACCAGCTGTGCCCCTAATTACCTTTCCTTATGTAGTCTCCCCATCTGTCAGTTTGTCATACTGTGGTGACTGGCATGTTACTGTGATGCTGGAAGCTATGCTACCGGTATTTCTCGTACCAACAGGGTCACCCACGGTAGAGATTTCAGCAGAGCTTCCAGACTAAGACAGATTAGGAAGAAGGGCCTGGTGATCTGTGTCTGAAAATTAGCCAATGAAAACTTTATGGCTTACAACAGAACATTGTCTGACTTGCTTGCTTTGGACACATCATCGGGAGGGATTGATCACTGGAGAAGTATATCATGTTTGGTGAAGTAGAGGACCAGCAAGGGTGAGAGAAACCCTCAGTGATAAGGATTGGCACACTAGCTGCAACGATGGACTCGAACATGCTGGAAATTGTGAGAATGATGCAGGACCTGGCAATGTTTTGTTCTGTTGTACATAAGATCACCATGTCATTGGAGCTGACTCAACAGCAGCTGTCTATCTTAGTAGTTTCCTACTCTGCACCACCAGCAGATAAACTCCTTTGCTGCACCCAGGATTCTGCCTTGTGTCCCATTCTGGTTAAGCCTTCAGTGACTTCCTTCCCACCTGGAGAATTGACCACACCCACCCTCATGTCTCACCTGTGTTTGATACACTAATGAATTTATCATGATACCTGACAGTTTTTGGTCTATGTGTCTGCCTAGATCAGTACTGTCCAATAAAATTTTCTACAGTGAAGGAAATATCCTGTATCTGTTCTGTCCATTATGGTATCCGTCAGCCAAATGGGGCTAGTGCAAGTGAGGAACTGGATCTTTAATCTTATGTAATCTAAATTAAACTGCTGTATTTTATGCAAATAACACACACCTTCTATATTTTTTTGCCAGTGGCACTCCCCTGCCCTGTGAGGATTTTTGTACGTGCACTATGCTAATTTTTTTACAGCAATATATAAAAAAAAAAATTGACATAACAGTGCGTATGAAAATACCTCGAGGGGGGAGGGCACAGTTGGCGATCAGACATAGAAGTTGTGCGCTATTTGTGTAAAAATATGGTATATAGCTAGTTGCTACCATATTGGACAGTGCAGGGCAAGACCAGAGGTTCTTGTTCAGGGCTGATTAAAATACAGACTGCTGAGTTCCAACTCCAGAGTTTCTGATTCTGTGGGCCTTGGATAGGGCCTGAGAATATGCATTTCTAACAAGTTTCTAGTGATATACTAACGTTTCTCTCTAAGGGTCCACACTTTGAAAATTAGTGATTTAGACCAAGGCGTCAAATTATAGCCTGCAGGCCTAATCCAGCTCATCACCTGGGTTTTTCTTGTTGTTGTTTGTTTTATTGTGATAAATGTATATGTAACAAATAGTTTGCCTTTTCAACATTCTTAACAGGTACAATTCCATGTCATGAGTTATGTTTATTATGTTGTTCAATCATTACCATTATCTGCTTTCAAATTTTCCCATCACCCTTAAGAGAAGCTCAGTGTCCCCTAAGCAGTAAGTCCCCCTTATCCCTTTTCTCCCACCCACCCCTGGTAAACTCTGATAAACTCTGGGCTCTGAAAATGAAGTTTTATTGGAAGCAGTCATGCCCATTTGTTTACCTATTGTTTGTAACCGCTTTCACACCACAACGGCAGAGTTGAGTTGTTGCGGCAGTGATTGTATGGCCTGTAGAGCCAGAAATATTTACTATCTTGCTCTTCATAGAAAAACGTTACTGACCCTTAGTCTCTAGATGATGAATATGACATAAT